>NC_041383.1:346193162-346251872 GCF_002162155.2 Triticum dicoccoides | reverse complement strand
CACTCCTCGTGACCGAGCCACCCACCCTCTCCTGTTCTCCAGAGTCACCAAGCACCTCGCGCCCGAACCCCTTGCCGCGATGGAGCTCCACCTCGCCGGCGTGCCTGTTGCCTGAGGTCTCCGCCGATGCTGCCATCGCCCCGCGTGCCTCGGCCTCCTCCTCGCTCCGTGCCGAGGCCGCCGTTCCTGCACCGCGCCCTCGACCCCGTCGCCCCACCGCACTCGTCGCCGGCAACCTGGACGCCGCCCCTTCCTCGTCCTCTTCCTCGAGCATGCCTCGCTCAACTACATGGATATGTGAGCCCCTTCCCTTCCCCTCTTCCTCCTTGGCAGACCCGCCGTCGTGCTTGTTGCCGCCGCTGTAGTGCTTCTCTGGCTCAGGCAAGCACACCACGGTGCTTCTGGCATCGCGTGGGAGCTGCCTAGCCCTTCGATGCTTTGCGTGCGTGACTCCTCGGACCGGCCCCCTCGAGTTCTTGCTTCGGCCGCCGCCTCGCACCATCCTGCTGCCTTCGCTCCGTCCCCCTGCTCGCCTTGCCACGCCGACCACATCCGCCCCCTGGCCACTCGTCGCCGCTGTGCGTGCGCGCACATCCGTGCTCGGCTGCGCCCCGGCTCGCCGGCGCGCGCCCACGCCCCACCGCACGCCCCACCACACGCCCCTACTCTCCTCCACCCCGCCCCAGGTGCCGCTTGCTGGCCCTGGCCGAGCCCCCCTGCTACGCGAGCGTGCCCAGCCGAGGCCACAACCTCACCCTTGATGGGCGCCCGCACCCAGCACCCAGCGCCCGCCCGATAGCGCCCGAACCCGCTAGGCCCCCAGGGCCCTATGACAAAGGGGGCCCGCTCAGAACGTTTTTAGAAAATAATAATAATAATAATAATAATAATAATAACAACAATAATAAATTTAATAAATTAATTAATTAAGTTAATTAATCCTAGATAATTAATCTAATTAACTAGTTAGTTTAACTAAATAGTAATTAGATTAGTTAAACCCTAATTAGACTAAACAGTCAATGAGGAACGGGACCCACACATTAGTTGACCAGTCAACACCTCTGTTAACTGATGACGTCATGCTGACGTCAGCAAACACTGTTCTGGATAATGTTGAATTAAAATATTTAAATTAATCCTAAAATAATTTAAATCTTTTAAAAATCATATAAAATAAACCGTAGCTCAGATGAAGATAATTTCTACATGAAAGTTGCTCAGAACGACGAGATGAATCCGGATACGCAGCCCGTTCGTCCGCCACACATCCCTAACCTATCAGACTTGCAACTTTCCCCCTCCGGTTCATTTGTCCGAAAACGCGAAACACCGGGAATGCTTTCCCGGATGTTTTCCCCCTTCGTCGGTATCACCTACTACCGCGATTGGGTACACCTAGCTTTGTTACTTGTCATGTCATGCATCGATATGCATCTGTTTGCATTATATTCATTATTTCTTCCCCCTCTTCTCTCCAGTAGACTATGAGACCGACGCTGCTGCTGCCTAGTTCGACTACGGAGTTGACGACCCCTCCTTCTTGCCAGAGCAACCAGGCAAGCCCCCCCCCTTGATCACCAGATATCGCCTATTCTCCTCTATACTGCTTGCATTAGAGTAGTGTAGCATGTTACTGCTTTCCGTTAATCCTATTATGATGCATAGCCTGACATTGTTGCTACATCTGTTGATACCTTACCCGCAATCCTAAATACTTAGTATAGGATGCTAGTTTATTATCTATGGACCTACATTCTTGTCAGTCTGCCTTGCTATACTATCGGGCCGTGATCACTCGGGAGGTGATCACGGGTATATACTATACATACGTACATAATATACAGATGGTTACTAAAGTCGGGTCAGCTCGTTGAGTACCTGCAACTGATTTCGATGTGGGGGCTAGAAGGACAGGTGGCTCCATCCCGGTAGAGGTGGGCCTGGGTTCCCGACGGTCCCCAACTGTTACTTTGAGGCGGAGGGGCAGGGCAGGTTGAGACCACCTAGGAGCGAGGTGGGCCTGGCCCTGGTCAGCGTCCGCGGTTACTTCAGAATAACACGCTTAACGAGATCTTGGTATTTGATCTGAGTCTGGCCACTGGCCTATACGCACTAACCAACTACGCGAGAAAGATATGGGCACTCGACGTCATGGTATCAGCCGAAGCCTTCTTGACGTCAGCGACGGAGCGGCGCGCGCCGGATTGGACCGCGTAACGTGACTTCCTTTGTAATGGAGGTTGCTAGATCTGCTTCCGGCCGCCCTCGCAACATGCAGGTGTGCAATGGGCGATGGGCCCAAACCCCTGCGTGCATAGGATTTAGACCGGCGTGTTGACCTCTCTGTTGTGCCTAGGTGGGGCTGCGACATGTTGATCTTCCGAGGCCGGGCATGACCCAGGAAAGTGTGTCCGGCCAAATGGGATCGAGCGTGTTGGGTTATGTGGTGCACCCCTGCAGGGAATTTTATCTATTCGAATAGCCATGTCCCTCGGTAAAAGGACGACCCGGAGTTGTACCTTGACCTTATGACAACTAGAACCGGATACTTAATAAAACACACCCAGACAAGTTCCACAGACAACCCGGTGATCGCTTTTCCACAGGGCGACGAGGGGAGGATCGCCGGGTAGGATTATGCTATGCGATGCTACTTGGAGGACTTCAATCTACTCTCTTCTACATGCTGCAAGACGGAGGCTGCCAGAAGCGTAGTCTTCGATAGGACTAGCTATCCCCCTCTTATTCTGGCATTCTGTCGTTCAGTCCACTGATATGGCCTCCTTACACATATACCCATGCATATGTAGTGTAGCTCCTTGCTTGCGAGTACTTTGGATGAGTACTCACGGTTGCTTTGCTCCCTCTTTTCCCCCGTTTTCCTCTTCTTCTCGGATGCCACAACCAGACGTTGGAGCCCAGGAGCCAGACACCACCGTCGACGACGACTACTACACTGGAGGTGCCTACTACTACGTGTAGGCTGCTGACGACGACCAGGAGTAGTATAGGAGGATCCCAGGCAGGAGGCCTGCACCTCTTTCGATCTGTATCTCAGTTTGTGCTAGCCTTCTTAAGGCAAACTTGTTTAACTTATGTCTGTACTCAGATATTGTTGCTTCCACTGACTTGTCTATGATCGAGCACTTGTATTCGAGCCCTCTGGCTTGTATTATGATGCTTGTATGACTTATTTTACTTTTAGAGTTGTGTTGTGATATCTTCCCGTGAGTCCCTGATCTTGATCGTACACATTTGCGTGCATGATTAGTGTACGATTGAATCGGGGGCATCTCAATTCAACTCAAGTTTTATAACAAGCGTGCATATGCGTGAAAGTGCATCCGTAACGACATTTTCCTTACCCTTAATGTACTTGATCACATAGGGGAAAGATTCAATAAATTCACTCCATTTGGCATGATGCTTGTTTAACTTAGTTTGACCTTTTAAGTACTTTAGCGTTTCATGATCGGTATGGATGACAAACTCATGAGGTCTAAGATAATGTTCCCACACATGTAGCACACACACTAAAGCATATAATTCTTTGTCATATATGGGATAGTTAAGTTGAGCACCGGAGAGTTTTTCACTAAAATATGCAATGGCTCGTTTTTCTTGCATCAAAACTCTGCCAATTCCGGTACCACTTGCATCACAATGAACCTCAAAAGTTTTGTCAAAGTTTGGTAAAGCAAGAATCAGAGCATGAGTAAGCAAAGACTTGAGCCCATCAAAAGTGGTGGATTGCAAAGATCTCCAAACAAAAGGAGCATTCTTCTTACTCAAGGCATGTAAAGGAGCGTCAATAGTGCTAAAGTTTTTCACAAAGCGACGATAAAAACCCGCAAGACCAAGAAAGCTACGCACTTGTTGCAAATTGGTGGGTTGGGGCCAAGTTTTAATTGCTTCAATTTTAGATTCATTAACATGGACACCCTTGGAAGAGACAACAAAACCCAAGAAAACAAGTTTGTCAACACCAAACATGCACTTTTTCATGTTGGCATATAGACGTTCCTTGCAAAGCGTTTGCAAAATAGCCCTAACATGCTTTAGATGTTCTTTCATGGATTTACTAAACACAAGAATATCATCAAAGTAAACCACAACAAAGACTCCAATATAAGGTCGAAGCACAAAATGCATAAGATGCATGAAAGTACCGGGAGCTTCCGATAAACCCATATGCATGACTAACCACTCCTATAAGCCGAATTTGGTTTTGAAAGCAGTTTTCCATTCATCACCCTCTTGTATGCAGATTTGATAATAGCCACTTTTAAGGTTAATTTTTGAGAAAAAGGCGGCACCGCTAAGTTCATCAAGCATATCATCTAAGCGAGGAATGGGGTGCCTATAACGAACGGTAATAACATTGATGGGTCTACAATTGGAACACATGCGATAACTTCCATCTTGCTTAGGGATAAGTATAACCGGAACGGCACAAGGGCTTAGGCTTTCACGTACATGACCGTTGTCGATTAGTTGTTGTACTTGCCGTTGGATCTCCTTAGTTTCTTCGGGGTTGACGTGTGATACGTCTCCGTCGTATCTACTTTTCCAAACACTTTTGCCCTTGTTTTGGACTCTAACTTGTATGATTTGAATGGAACTAACCCGGACTGACGCTGTTTTCAGCAGAATTGCCATGGTGTTGTTTTTTGTGCAGAAAATAAAAGTTCTCGGAATGACCCGAAACTCCACGGAACACCTTAGAAAAAACAATAAAAAATCCTCACAAAAGATGAAGACCAGGGGGCCCACACCCTGTCCACGAGGGTGGGGGGGCGCGCCCCCTGGGCGCGCCCCCCTACCTCGTGGGCCCCTCGGTGGCCCTCCGATGCCAACTCCAACTCCATATATTGGATTTCGGGGAGAAAAAAAATCAGAGAGAAGAAATCATCGCGTTTTACGATATGGAGCCGCCGCCAAGCCCTAATCTCTCTTGGGAGGGCTGATCTGGAGTCTGTTCGGGGCTCCGGAGAGGGGGATTCATCGCCGTCGTCATCATCAACCATCCTCCATCACCAATTTCATGATGCTCACCGCCGTGCGTGAGTAATTGCATCGTAGGCTTGCTGGACGGTGATGGGTTGGATGAGATTTATCATGTAATCGAGTTACCTTTGTTAGGGTTTGATCCATAGTATCCATTATGTTCCGAGATTGATGTTGCAATGACTTTGCTATGCTTAATGCTTGTCACTAGGGCCCGAGTGCCATGATTTCAGATCTGAACCTATTATGTTTTCATGAATATATGTGTGTTCTTGATCCTATCTTGCAAGTTTGTAGTCACCTACTATGTGTTATGATCCGGCAACCCCGAAGTGACAATAATCGGGACCACTCCCGGTGATGACCATAGTTTGTGGAGTTCATGTATTCACTATGTGTTAATGCTTTGTTCCGGTTCTCTATTAAAAGGAGGCTTAATATCCCTTAGTTTCCAATAGGACGCCGCTGCCATGGGAGGGTAGGACAAAAGATGTCATGCAAGTTCTTTTCCATAAGCATGTATGACTATATACGGAATACATACCTACATTACATTGATGAACTGGAGCTAGTTCTGTGTCACCCTATGTTATGACTGTTACATGACGAACCACATCCGGCATAATTATCCATCGCTAATCCGGTGCCTACGAGTTTTCCATATACTGGTTCTCGCTTATTTACTTTTCCGTTGCTACTGTTACAATCACTACAAAATACCAAAAACTTTACGTTTACTGTCTTTACTTTTGTTACCGTTACCACTACTATCATATTACTTTGCTACTAAATACTTTGCTATAGATACTAAGTTTCCAGGTGCGGTTGAATTGACAACTCAGCTGCTAATACTTGAGAATATTCTTTGGCTCCCCTTGTGTCGAATCAATAAATTTGGGTTGAATACTCTACCCTCGAAAACTGTTGCGATCCCCTATACTTGTGGGTTATCAAGACCTTTTTCTAGCGCCGTTGCCGGGGAGCATAGCTCTATTCTTTGAGTCACTTGGGATTTATATCTGTTGGACACTATGAAGAACTTGAACGATGATCGAACTACTATTTTTCCCTCAACTACGAGGGGAGGTAAGGGACTGCCATCTAGACTTGCACTAGATTCTCCTTCTGTTATGAGTAAGTTTGCGACACCTAAACCTGCTACTACTGTTAATTCTGATATGTCGCATGTTATTGATGATGCCACTTCTGCTATGCATGATACTTATGATGAAACTACTTCTATGCTTGATACTACTGTGCCCCTTGGTGAATTTCTCGATGAGCAAATTGCTAGGTCTAGAGAAAGAGAAATTACTGAACATGAACACGATGATGTTAGTGATGATGAAAATATGCCTGCTATTCCTGAAGGTTATCTTTTTGATGCTGAATCTTCTGCAGCTATTCTTGCTTGCCAGGATAGATATGAACTTAAGAGGTTGCTAGTTAAATGGAGTAAAGAATCTTTTAGAGATAGAATGAAACCCGACCCTGCTTTTGCTACTTCACCTATTTGTGTTCTTGATCAGGATTATTATGATTTTTCTGTTGATCCAGATATAATTACTTTGGTTGAATCTGATCCTTTTTATGGCTATGAATCTGAAACTGTTGTGGCACATCTTACTAAGTTAAACGATATAACTGCCCTGTTTACTAATAATGAGAGATCGCACTACCTTTATTTACTCAAAATATTTTTGTTCTGATTAAAGGGTGATGCTAAGATATGGTATAATTCTCTTGATCCTGGTTGTGTGCAAAGTCCCCAGGATATGATTTATTACTCCTCTGCTAAATATTTCCCTGCTCATAAGAAACAAGCTGCTATGAGGGAAATATACAACTTTGTGCAAATTGAAGAAGAGAGTCTCCCACAAGCTTGAGGGAGGCTTCTCAAGTTACTTAATGCTTTGCCTGATCATCCTCTTAAGAAACCTGAAATATTTGATATCTTTTATAATGGACTAACTGATGCTTCCAGAGATTTCCTGGATAGATGTGCTGGTTCTCTTTTCAGGGAAAGAACACCGGATGACGCTGAAATTCTATTGAATAATATGTTGGCAAATGAAAATAATTGGGCACCTCCCGATCTACCTCCTGAGCCAGTTCTGAGCCAATTACTGAGCCTATTCCTAAACCAACTCCGAAGAAGAGAGGTGTTTTATTTCTTAGTCCCGAAGATATGCAAGAGGCAAAGAAATCTATGAAAGAAGAAGGTATTAAAGCTGAAGATGTTAAGAATTTACCTCCTATTGAAGAAATACATGGTCTTAATTTACCGCCTGTTGAAGAAGTATATGATCTCAATTACTTATTTACTGAAGAACCTCCCGATATCCCGACATAGGTAGTAAAGGTAAATTCTCTCTATAGATATGATAAAGCTGAAGTCCCTCCTACTAAAATTGCTAGTCAGTGCTTGGATGAGTTTGATGACTTTATGTTTAAGCAAGATGACTTTAATGCTTATTTTGGTAGACAATTAAAATAGAATACCTTTATGATTAAACGCTTGGGTGATTATATGGCTGATATTAGAGGTGAACTTAAACTTGTTAGCAAACATGCTTCTATGGTTACCACTCAAGTAGAACAAGTACTTAAAGCTCAGAAAGAAGTGCTTGATGAAATGAATAGTAAGAAAAATGATTATGCTGTTAGAGTGGCTACTAGAACTGGTAGAATGACTCAGGAACCTTTGTATCCTGAAGGCCACCCTAAGAGAATCGAGCAAGATTCTCAGAGAAATAATATTGATGTACCTAGTTCTTCTAAAAGGAAGAAAAAGAAAAATGATAGGACTTTGCAAACTTCTAGTGAACCTATTGCTGAACCACCTGAGAATCCAAATGACATCTCTATGTCTGATGCTGAAACACAATCAGGTGATGAACATGAACCTAGTGATAATGTTAATGATAATGTTCATGTTGATGCTCAACCTAGTAATGATAACGATGTAGAAGTTGAACCTGCTGTTGATCTTGATAACCCACAATCAAAGAATCAACCTTATGATAAAAGAGACTTTGTTGCTAGGAAACATGGCAAAGAAAGGGAACCATGGGTTCAAAAACCCATGCCTTTTCCTCCGAAACCATCCAAGAAAAAGGATGATGAGGATTTTGAGCGCTTTGCTGAAATGATTAGACCCATCTTTTTGCGTATGCGATTAACTGATGTGCTCAAAACAAATCCTTATGCTAAGTATATGAAGGATATCATTACTAATAATAGAAAAATACCTGAAGCTGAAAATTCCACCATGCTTGCTAATTATACTTTTAAGGGTGGAATACCAAAGAAACTTGGAGATCCAGGAGTACCTACTATATCATGCTCCATTAAGAGAAATTATGTTAAAACTGCTTTATGTGATCTTGGAGCCGGTGTCAGTGTTATGCCTCTCTCTTTATATCATAGACTTGACTTGATTAAGTTGACACCTACTGAAATATCTTTGCAAATGGCTAATAAATCAACTGCTACACCTGTCAGTATTTGTGAGGATGTGCCTGTTGTGGTTGCAAACGTTACTATTTTAACGAACTTTGTTATTCTTGATATTCCCGAGGATGATAATATGTCTATTATTCTTGGAAGACCTTTCCTTAATACTGCAGGGGCTGTTATTTATTGCACCAAAGGCAATGTCACTTTTCATGTTAATGGCAATGAGCAGACGGTACATTTTCCGAGGAAACAACCTCAAATTTATAGTATCAACTCTATTGGAAAAATTCCATCGATTATATTTGGAGGTTTTGAATTTCCTCTCCCTACTGTCAAGAAAATGTATGATATTCTTATTGTTGGGGATTTTCATATCCCCGTTGAGGTAACTTAGTGTTATTCAAAATTTCTCCGGTTCCGTGATTATTCGGAATGAGTTTGTGAACAAGACTTGATCAACCTTGTTAGTGGGTTCATTTTGATGAACGTGAGATGGATGAAACTAGAAGCACAACCTTCTGTACCCTATTTATATTTTCTGTTATTTAGTAGAAATAAAGTAAAATAGTATTTTTCTATCTGTTCCCTGACTTATCCGTGCAATATAAAAATATCCCAAAAATAAAAGTCCTCAGAAAGCCATGCCAATTTAATATGATTTTTCGGGAATATTTTAGAATTTACTGTGCAAAAATTACCACGGGGGGAGCTGCCACCTGGTCACGAGGGTGGAGGGCGCGCCCTACCCCCCTGGGCGCCCCCTGCCTCATGGGCCCATGGTGGCCCCCCTCCACTTATTCCTGCACCCATCTTCTTCCTCTGCTTCACAGAAACACGAAAAACCAACTCAAGCACGAGTTCCAGCCCCCGTTGCTGTGATTTTCGATCTCCTTGCTCAAAGCACCTCTTGCAAAACTGCTTGGGGAGATTGTACCTTGGTATGTGACTCCTCCATTGGTCCAATTAGTTTTTGTTCTAGTGCTTTATTCATTGCAAATTTCTACTGCATAGGTGACCATGTTCTTGAGCTTGCATGTTAAATTTATATGGCTCCAAGTAGTTCCAATGCTTTATATAGGCTCTAGGCACTTGTGGGAGTTGTTGCTATCAATTTTATTGAAGTTGGTTCACTTTTATTTGAAGTTACTAAAAATTTCAGACTGTTTCAGAAAATAATGAAGAAATTTTTGAGGGGCTCGTGGAGCCAAAGCTCTAAGGAAAAACAAAAGGAAGAAGAGAAGAAGCCCAAATTTAATTTGCCTCACACCGCGGAGGTCCAGCCGTGTGAATGGCCTTCCGATGACTTCTTGAGGAGAGCTGAGATTTATGAAGATTTCTATCTATTGATTGAGAATGCTGGCCTCACCAACTTCCTCCACGACCAACGTCATCAGTGTCTCTTACTCACAAATACTTTTGTACAAAACTTCTACTTTTTCCCTAAGAAATCACCTCCAACGGTAGAGTTTCATTTATATGACGTTGTTAAAGAGATGACATTAGCTGAATTCTGCGAGGTTTGCAGAATACCCTTTGAGGGCAACTTAGATGAACCCCACCGTAATGAAGTAGAAGCTTTTATTAACACTATCAGTGTGGGAGAAACCAGGAAGGTTTCTGATGCAAGGATCACTAGCATACATTTTCCCGTTTTACGCTACTTTGCCTTATTTGCTAGTCGTTGCTTGATTGGACGCGGGAACTGTGGGAACCTTAGTATTCCTGATATTATTATTTTGCTCCATGGTTTATACCGCAATAACTTTGTTAGTATGGGTGGAATTGTTGCTAGACGGTTAAGTCTGAACCGCAATATGGGCCCCATCTTTGGAGGCATTTATGCTTCACGCCTAGCTGAACATTTTGAAATACCTATTAGGCATGAGGAGGAAGAAGAAACAACGCTGCCCCGTGTTTATTTAGATTATAAGAGTATGATAGCGCATGATTTTCTTGTTAAGAGTCGCGTTGGGGAGCTCAAATATAAATTATACTTTGATAAACATCACCCCGAGACTATTACTTTGCCTGCTCCTTCTTTGTTTAACTTGTCTGCAGAACCTCACATCGTTCCGTGGTCGGCTGTTCAAGCCTATCGGAATCCTGCACTAGCCCCGGAGCCGGAGCCACAAGATGAGCCTCCACGACTATCTGTTTATTCTTGGGATCCAGAGGAGGCTGCCAGCCAGTGCAGCCGGAGTCTTCTTCATCACAGTATGACCCCAGCTTCACCTACGGGTATCCGCCAGGCTGTCCCTGGCAATAGACCAACTTAGGCCAAAAGCCTAAGCTTGGGGGAGTACGTATTCCCACCGACATTACATTCATGTTCACACACACTCATTGCTAGATGTCGGTGCTCATACTTTTTCATTGTAATATCCATGTTAGTTTAAATTCCTTTTTCCTGCTTTCTTCTTGTGTGTTTAATAAACCTTAAGAAAAAACCAAAAAAATTAGTATTAGTTTATTTCTTTGCTGTAGTAATTTAAAAGAAACCCAAAAATATTTCCCGTTCTTCTTTTACTTGTTGGGAGCTTTCCCGTGTAAATAGTTTTTATTTCTTTTCTTTTCTTTGGGGGTCGAGAAGACTATATTGAAAATGCTTAGTGGTTCTTATATGCATGATTGTTTATTTAACATCGAGCCCATATTACTTGTCTTCTTTTGAGTTGAATGCTTGCAGATTCCAGTTTAGTCCAATGCACGTGCACTCTTATTATTATACACACCGTTCGGTCGTGCAAGTGAAAGGCAATAATGACGATATATGATGGACTTATTGGGATAAGAAAAGCTAGTATGAACTCGACCTCTCTTGTTTCTGTAAATATGATGATTCATCGTTCCTGAGTCAGCTATTATGAAGTAAACATATTTGCAATGACATCTAAAGATTATAGTTGCTTGTGCCATGCTTGATTAGCTATGAGTTATAATGGTTTACCTTGTGTGCCAACATGCTATTAGAATGATTATGATGTGGTATGATGGGATGGTATCCTCCTTTAAATGTATTGAGTGACTCGACTTGGCACATGTTCACGCATGTAGTTGAATCAAATCAACATAGCCTTCATGATATTTATGTTCATGGTGGATTATATCCTACTCATGCTTGTATTCGGTGTAAATTAATTGTAATGCATGTTTACGACTGTTGTCGCTCTCTCAGTTGGCCGCTTCCCAGTCTTTTGCTAGCCTTCACCTGTACTAAGCGGGAATACTGCTTGTGCGTCCAAACTCCTTAAACCCCAAAGTTGTTCCATATGAGTCCACTATACCTACCTATATGCGGTATTTACCTACCATTCCAAGTAAATTTGTATGTGCCAAACTCTAAACCTTCAAATAAACATTATGTTTTGCATGCTCGAATAGCTCATATGTCAATTAGAGCTGCCCTTATCTTCCATGTTAGGCGGGTTATTCTCAAGAGGAGTGGACTCCGCTCCTCATTCACGAGAAAATGGCTGGTATCCGGGATGCCCAGTCCCATGCTTTATGCAAACTAAATCAAAATAACTGCAAACAAAACTTCCCGTGGGACCGGTTGAATGTTGGAGGCACTCGTTGTTTCGAGCAAGCCATGGATTGATGCTTGTGGAGGAAGGGGAGTATAAACTTTACCATTCTGTTAGGGAACCGCCTATAATCTGTTTAGCATGGAAGATATCATCGTCATTTAGTTGTTATGTTGACAATGAAAGTATGTCTCTCAAAATATAATTTATCTCTATTTCAAAACCGAGCTCTGGCACCTCTACAAATCCCTGCTTCCCTCTGCGAAGGGCCAATCTATTTACTTTTATGTTGAGTCATCACCCTTCTTATTAAAAGCACCCGCTGGAGAGCACACTGTCGTTTGCATTCATTATTATTGGTTTATATTGGGTATGACTTGACTGGGTCTCTTTTACCATGAATTACAATGTTTAGTCAGTCCTTGATCTTTAAAGGTGCTCTGCATTTATGTTTTGCGGTCTCAGAAAGGGCTAGCGAGATACCATTTTGTTATATCATGTTATGTTTATTTTGAGAAAGTGTTGTCATCCGAGTTTTATTATTATGGCTCGCTAGCTAATTATGCTATTGATATGAGTAATTGTGAGACCTACGTGTTATTGTGAGTATGGTTAGTTCATAATATTTGCTGAAACTTGAATGCTGGCTTTTCATGTTTACAACAACAAGAGCAAACAGAGTTTGTAAAAGTTTTTCTTTTTCTCTTTCAGTTTGTCAACTGAATTGCTTGAGGACAAGCAAGGGTTTAAGCTTGGGGGAGTTGATACGTCTCCGTCGTATCTACTTTTCCAAACACTTTTGCCCTTGTTTTGGACTCTAACTTGTATGATTTGAATGGAACTAACCCGGACTGACGCTGTTTTCAGCAGAATTGCCATGGTGTTGTTTTTTGTGCAGAAAACAAAAGTTCTCGGAATGACCTGAAACTCCACGGACCACCTTAGAAAAAACAATAAAAAATCCGCACAAAAGATGAAGACCAGGGGCCCACACCCTGTCCACGAGGGTGGGGGGCGCACCCCCTACCTCGTGGGCCCCCTGGTGGCCCTCCGACGCCTACTCCAACTCCATATATTGGCTTTTGGGGAGAAAAAATCGGAGAGAAGAAATCATCGCGTTTTATGATACAGAGCCGCCGCCAAGCCCTAATCTCTCTCGGGAGGGCTGATCTGGAGTCCGTTCGGGGTTCCGGAGAGGGGGATTTGTCACCGTCGTCCTCATCAACCATCCTCCATCACCAATTTCATGATGCTCACCACCTTGCATGAGTAATTGCATTGTAGGCTTGCTGGACGGTGATGGGTTGGATGAGATTTATCATGTAATCGAGTTATTTTTGTTAGGGTTTGATCCCTAGTATCCATTATGTTCTGAGATTGATGTTGCTATGACTTTGCTATGCTTAATGCTTGTCACTAGGGCCCGAGTGCCATGATTTCAGATCTGAACCTATTATGTTTTCATGAATATATGTGAGTTCTTGATCCTATCTTGCAAGTCTATAGTCACCTACTATGTGTTATGATCTGGCAACCCCGAAGTGACAATAATCAGGACCACTCCGGGTGATGACCATAGTTTGAGGAGTTCATGTATTCACTATGTGTTAATGCTTTGTTCCAGTTCTCTATTAAAAGGAGGCCTTAATATCCCTTAGTTTCCAATAGGACCCCGCTGCCACGGGAGGGTAGGACAAAAGATGTCATGCAAGTTCTTTTCCATAAGCACGTATGACTATATACGGAATACATGCCTACATTACATTGATGAATTGTAGCTAGTTCTGTGTCACCCTATGTTATGACTGTTACATGACGAACCACATCCGGCATAATTATCCATCACTAATCCGGTGCCTACGAGTTTTCCATATACTGGTTCTCGCTTATTTACTTTCCCGTTGCTACTGTTACAATCACTACAAAATACCAAAAACTTTACTTTTGCTGTCTTTACTTTTGTTACCATTACCACTACTAAAATATTACTTTGTTACTAAACACTTTGCTGCAGATACTAAGTTTCCAGGTGTGGTTGAATTGACAACTCAGTTGCTAATACTTGAGAATATTCTTTGGCTCCCCTTGTGTCGAATCAATAAATTTGGGTTGAATACTCTACCCACCAAAACTGTTGCGATCCCCTATACTTGTGGGTTATCAACGCGGTATGGAGCTTTGTTTGGAAGGGGCGCTCCGAGGATGAGGTCTATTCGATGCTCAATGCCTCGTAGAGGTGGTAGACCCGGATGTAGCTCATCAGGGAAAACATCTTGGAATTCCTCCAAAAGAGATTGAAACACTAAAGGTAGCTCGTGAGAGGTGTTAGTTTTTGGTTCCCCATCCTTTCACACAAGGACGAAGTGCATAACACTCGATGGGTTCTCACACACTTCTCTCATCTCACTTTTTGTGGCAAATAGGACTAGGTTTTTCTCTCTAGGCGAAGAGGCACTCAAGTTTGGCTTGTGGCTCTCACTCACTTTTTGGTGGATCATTTTCTCACTCTTCTCTCCATGATGTGTGGCTTGCTTGTCGGCTATCACTTGACTAGGAGACATAGGTCGTAGCACATACTCCTTCTCTTTCATCTTGAAGCTATAGTGATTGGTACGCCCGTTGTGGATGACACCACAGTTGAATTGCCATGGTCGACCAAGGGAGGTGGCAAACGGACATTGGGACGACATCACACTCCAAAGTGTCTTCATATGCACCAATTTTGAAGGAGACTTGGACCGTATGCTCAACTTGTATAGTGCCGGAGTCACTTAGCCATTGAACCTTGTAGGGATGTGGATGCTTCATCTTGACCAATTGAAGCTTAGAGCATAGTTCTTCACTTGCCAAGGGTGACAACTACCTCCATCGATGATGACCTTGAGGGACCTTCCATTGATGCCGACCTTTGTGTGGAAGATGTGGCATCGTTGGTCTTATTCTTGTTGATGTTGAAGAGTCAAGACCTTGGAGACAATGAGAGTGGGGCTCGAATCCTCATCACAAAAGACTTGATCATCTTCATCCTCGTTCACGCGCCGGTGCATGGCCACTTGCTCAAGGGCTTCCTTCTCCTCATCACTCATGGAGTCGTAGGTGCCATCATCGTTGATGATCATGGTGCGCTTGTTTGTGCATTCATAGGACTTGTGGCCTCGGCCGCCGCACGTGAAACACTTGAAGGAGCTTTTCTTGACGATCTCATCGGTCGGAGTAGATGATGAAGCACGCGGCTTGAAGTTGCTTGTAGTAGGAGGAAGACGACTTGAACTTGCCGAAGTTTTCTTGTAACTTGACTTGTCGTCATTGTTTGGAGAAGGCTTGGTTAATTTAGAGGTTGGAGGAGTTGTTGACGCTTGGTTGTAGGAGAAGCCGTAGGTCTTGGATGAGTACTTGGCGTACTTGAAGTCATCTTGCACTTGAGGTTCCGCCTTGGTCGCTTGATGCACGAGCTCGATGAGGTTGGAGTAGGGTTGGAAGTCGGCGATCTTCTTGATGGGATGATTGAGTCCATAAAAGAAACATGCCATTGTTTGCTCATCATCTTCCTTGACATTGGCTCGAATCATGGCTATCTCCATTTCCTTGTAGTATTCTTCAACACTCTTTGTTCCTTGCTTGAGGAGTTGGAGTTTCTTGAAGAGGTCGCGGTTGTAGTAGGTGGGCACAAAACATGCTCGCATGACATCCTTCATTTGAGCACAAGTGGTGATTGGAGGTTCACCTCTTGCTTGTCGGCGCTCAAGGATTTGTTCCCACCATATGAGCACATAGTCTTGGAACTCAAGTGATGCCATAGCGATCTTCTTCTCCTCCTCATAGTTGTGCAAACGAAAGATTTTGTCGACCTTCAATGCCCATGAGAGGTATTCTTCCGGATCATTGCTTCCATTGAACTTGGGCATTGTGAATTTGAGCTTGCCATAGCGTTGCTCTTCATTGTATTGTTGGTGATGGTGGTGATGACGCCCTTGACGGTGAGTGTAATCATCCTCATGTTGCTCTTGGCATGGAGGAAGTCCATGATCAACTTGCTCTTGTCGAACATGTGGTTAAGGTGGAGCTTGACGAGCTTGTGTAGGAGCTTGAGGAACTTGACGTTGCACTCGCGGTTGGTAGTTCCTCTCTTGGATTTCTTCTCGAAGGGCTTCCTCTTGATTGGGCCATTCGTGATTGCGGTTGGCGATGGCTCGACTTGATTCTTGGAGGGCACGTTGCGCCTCAAGAGCTTGCGCTTCACGTTGTTGTTGTTGAAGACGTTGAGCCTCGGCGTCTTGTTCCTCTTGGTTTAGACGCGCTCGTTCTTCCTCTTGGCGACGAAGACGTTGTCGTTCTTGAGCTTGAGCAAAAGCGACTTGGTTTGAGTGAGGACGAGGGACTTGCTCATCGACTTGCTCTTGTGAATGCTTATCATGTAGTGGGTTGCGAGATGCATGCCGGTTTTGACGCGCGGCTCGTTGAAGAGTGTTCGATGACGGTGTACTTGAGCCGGAGAAGGAGTCGTCGGAGTGTCGACTTGAGTGGCTCCGTCTTGAGTATGAAGAAGTTAAAGGAGGCCGGTTCACCAACAAGGCGCGGATCTCATCCATCCTTGCATCGTTCTCTTGCTTGTGCGCGTCGAGCTTGTTGTCGAAGTAGTCCTTGGTACGTTGCTCGGAGAGTCGCAAGTCGGTGGCGAGGTTGTCGATGCGTTCGTTCATAGCTTGTTGCTCTTGATGCAACGCTCGTTGTGCACCAAAGAGGTGGCTCTTGGTGATGTATGATGACATGTCTTCATCTTGCTCGATGAAGAGTAGGTTGGTAGAAGT
This sequence comes from Triticum dicoccoides, assembly GCF_002162155.2. Taxonomy (NCBI): domain Eukaryota; kingdom Viridiplantae; phylum Streptophyta; class Magnoliopsida; order Poales; family Poaceae; genus Triticum; species Triticum dicoccoides. Next base: position 346,235,071 of record NC_041383.1, on the reverse strand, counting down.
ACTCGGCCTATCCATCATTCCAAGCAAAAGTGTGAGTGGTAGAAGGATAAGAACTTATACCAATGTACCTTGACTGATGTTGACGATGAATCAAGTTCACTCAAATGGGGCAATGAAATAGCACTATTGGTACCAATTCTTGTTGGTCCTTGGGGCAAGCCTTATTGAGGTCTTTGAAATTGATGCACAAGTGCCAGGACCCGTCCTTCTTTGGTACCATGACCAGATTGGCGAGCCAGCCAGGGTGTTTGATATCTCTTACGAATCCGGCCTCAAGGAGTATCGCTAGTTCCTCGCCCATTTCTTGACGCTTGGGTTCGGAGACACGCCCATGTGCTTGCTTGACGGGCTTATAGCCCTTTAAGATTTCCAAGCTGATAGAGGCAAAGCTGTCCCGTCTTTCGATGAGATGGTGGCTATCATTTTCTGTGGGAGTCGACCTTGACGATCCGACTACGAACGTGCGCGACATCGTGCCTTAGAAATCACTAAACCAACTTCTGAGGGGTTATTGACCACGCTGGAGCACAATCAACCTGACCACGAGGGTCTGTTTCCTGCGAGCAAACAAAGAACAAGCAAGAAACTGAGATTGCAATCTAGATATTATGAATATAAGAGGAAAGCTTTATTGATCAAGATGGGGTTCTTGTGACGTCTTGGTCTGGTCGTTGAACACAAACGAAGTACGCAAAGTTGCAGCTATGGCGAACTTTAATCTAAACAAAACCCAAAGTCTAAACGACGCCCTAAGGGCTGTATATATGGAGGAAGAGGGGGGGGGGGGATTTCGTGGCCCTTGAGGGAGGGGTCCGAAACCAACCCTAACTCTTGTTTCCCCACACATACAGACTCTAAAAATAGCCTATAATCAAGTATTTCGAAATTACCTGGGCCTGGCCGAATAATAAGGTGACGCAGCACCTAGAATAGCCTCTGGACGAAAATTATGAAGTAGCATCTTGTATATTTCGTCCAAGGCTTCATCCACTCATTATGGTGGCTTCCACGTCCTGAAATCATCACTTGTAACTCCGTTCTTGTTCCCCTTGCGCATGCCATCATCTCCATGCTTGTTCTTGCTCCAATGTTCATCCTTCTCAAAGCTAGACCCTTCATTTGTAAGCAAAACAAATGTATCCAATTTAGGCAGCATCATATTCTCATAAACATTAGAATCATTACCAAGAAACGAAAGTACCTGGTAATTTAATTGGCGTGTGCGAGCTCTAGTAATTGGTCCAGTATGTATAGCAGCAGGGGCTGTGGGTGTAACAATGGTATTGATGTCCTCATCATCCTCCCCTTCTTGAAATGAAGTCGTCCTCGACGGAAGCTCATCTTCCTCACCCAAATAAGGCTTCAAATATGCAATGTTAAAAGTGGGACTAACCCCAAAATCTGCAGGCAACTCAAGTTTATATGCATTATCATTTATTTTCTCTAACACCATAAAAGGACCATCAACACGTGGCATTAGCTTTGATTTGCGCAAATCAGGAAATCTATCCTTACGCAAATGTAACCAGACAAGATCTACAGGTGCAAACACAACATGTTTTCTACCCTTATCTCCAGCAAGCTTATATTTAGCATTCATACGCTCAATGTTTTCCTTAGTTACCTCATGCATTTTTAAGATCAATTCAACACGTTGTTTAGCATCAAAATTAACCTTCTCCGATGATGGAAGAGGCAACAAATCAATAGGTGCATGAGGTAGGAAACCATACACAATTTCAAAAGGGCACATCTTAGTAGTAGAATGCAATGAACGATTATAAGCAAATTTGATATGAGGCAAGCATTCTTCCCACATTTTCTTGTTATTCTTCAAAACAGCCCTAAGCATAGTAGACAAACTTCTATTGACTACTTCAGTTTGTCCATCAGTTTGAGGATGACATGTAGTACTAAAAAGCAGTTTAGTCCCCAACTTAGCCCATAAACATCTCCAAAAGTGGCTAAGAAATTTAGTATCACGATCTGAAACAATTGTATTTGGCACACCATGCAAGCGAATAATTTCACGAAAGAACAAATCAGCAACATTAGTAGCATCATCTCCTTTATGACATGGTATAAAATGTGCCATTTTCGAAAATCTATCCACGACAACAAATATACTATCCCTCCCCTTCTTTGTTCGAGGTAAACCTAAAACAAAGTCCATCGATATATCCTCCCAAGGAACACTAGGTACAGGCAAAGGCATATATAAACCATGAGGATTGGGTCGTGACTTAGCCTTTTGACATGTAGTGCAGCGAGCAACAAAACGCTCAACATCCCGCCTCATCTTTGGCCAAAAGAAATGTGTAGCGAGTACGTCCTCCGTCTTCTTCACGCCAAAGTGTCCCATCAATCCTCCTCCATGCTCTTCCTGCAACAACAAAAGACGAATGGAGCTAGCTGGAATGCATAGCTTGTTAGCACAGAACACAAAGCCATCATTAATAACGAACTTGTTCCATGTTCTTCCTTCTTTACAATTCTGTATTACATCTTTAAAATCAGCATCATGCACATATTGATCTTTGCTAGTCTCCAAACCAAATATTTTGAAGTCAAGTTGTGAAAGCATAGTATAGCGACGAGACAATGCATTAGCAATACCATTTTCTTTACCCTTCTTGTATTTAATAACATAAGGGAAAGTCTCAATGAATTCAACCCATTTAGCATGTCTACGATTCAGTTTAGCTTGACTTCTAATATGTTTCAAAGATTCATGATCAGAATGTATAACAAATTCTTTGGGCCATAAATAATGCTGCCATGTCTCTAAAGTCCGAACAAGAGCATATAATTCTTTATCATAAGTAGAGTAATTCAGACTAGGCCCACTCAATTTTCCAGAAAAGATGCAACAGGTGTGCTATCTTGTAATAACACACCTCCTAATCCAATTACACTAGCATCACATTCAAGCTCAAATGTCTTATTAAAATCAGGAAGTTGGAGTAAAGGAGCATGTGTCAACTTATCTTTCAACACCGTGAAGGCTTCTTCCTGTGCGGTACCCCAAACAAAAGGCACATACTTATTTGTAAGCTCATTGAGAGGTGCAGCAATCGTGCTAAAATCTCTCACAAAATGCCTATAGAATCCAGCGAGGCCAAGAAAACTCCTCACTTGTGTGACCGTTTTGGGATGTGGCCTACTCTCAATAGCTTCAATCTTGGCTTTATCAACTTCAATTCCCTGTGGAATAACAACATAGCCAAGAAAAGACACTCGATCGGTGCAAAAGGTGCACTTCCCAAGGTTACCAAACAAACATGCATCACGTAGAGCAATAAAAACAACACGTAAATGTTCCAAATGTTCCTCCAAAGATCTGCTATAAATCAATATGTCATCAAAGTAAACTACCACAAATCGTCCAATGAAAGCACGTAAAACTTCGTCCATTAATCTCATAAAAGTACTAGGTGCATTAGTTAACCCAGAAGGCATGACTAACCACTCATATAATCCAAACTTAGTTTTAAATGTTGTTTTCCATTCATCTCCCAATTTCATACGAATTTGATGGTATCCACTACGCAAATCAACTTTGGAGAATATTATAGAGCCACTCAATTCTTCAAGCATATCATCTAGCCTAGGAATAGGATGACGATAACGAATAGTAATATTATTAATGCCTCTACAATCAACACACATACGTGATGTACCATCCTTTTTTGGCACTAGAATAATAGGAACAACACAAGGACTAAGGGATTCGCGTATATAACCTTTGTCGAGCAGCTCCTGTACTTGACGCATAATCTCCTTCTTCTCCTATGGATTGGTACGGTATGGTGCACGGTTGGGTAATGATGCACCGGGAATTAAGTCAATCTGATGCTCAATCCCTCGAATGGGAGGTAATCCCGGTGGCACGTCTTGTGGAAAGACGTCAGCGAACTCCTGCAAAATGTTAGTGACAGCAGGAGGCAGAGAGGAAGGCACGTCCTCAAATGAAAATAATGCCTCTTTGCACACAAAAGCATAGCAAACAGATTTGCTGAAATCTAGCTCATCAATATCAGATTTAGTGGCAAGTAAACATGTACTTTTCAATTTAATTTCAAAAGCAACACTAGATGGTTTACTATTAGGCTTCATTTGTTGCTCAAATTCTTTTGCCACAATCTGATTTTCACTCTTATTTTTCTCCTGTTTTGCTTTATTAGCTCTATTAATATCATCTTTCAGAATGGAATCATGAGTCATAGGAAGCAAAGTAATATTTTTATCCTTATGAACAAGAGTGTATTGATTGTTTCTACCATGGTGTACATAATTTTTATCAAATTGCCATGGTCGACCAAGTAATAAGGAACATGCTTGCATAGGTACCACATCACAATCAACATAATCAGCATATGTAGAGATACTAAAATGCACACGAACAATACGTGTTACCTTAACCTTGCCGCTGTTGTTGAACCATTGGATGTAGCAAGGATGTGGATGTGGTCTTGTGGTTAGAGATAGATTCTCCACCATCTCCATGCTAGCCAAGTTGTTGCAGCTCCCTCCGTCTATGATGACGCACACAGAACGTTCCTTCACAACGCCCTTTGTATGGAACAAATTGTGCCTCTGATTTTTCTCAGCTTGTGTGACCTGCACACTCAAAACACGTTGAGCAACTAAACATTCATACCTGTCAATGTCTTCAGGAGCCATGTATTGTGTATCATGATCAGAATCATCTCCACCATGTTCTTCACGTGTAATAAGAGCCAAAGTCTCCTCATCATAGTCACTAGCGGACTCATACCCACCATCCTCAGTAGCGATCATCACACGCTGAGATTTGCATTCTCTCGCATAATGACCTCTTCCCTTACAACGACGACAAATAGTATCACTTGTGTGCCCTGTTGATGCCATTGAAGAAGAAGAACTCTGTGCAGGCCCAACATGTGCGCTCTTGGCAGATAATGGTGGTTGTGCCTGCTTTCTTGTATCACGGCTGGAGGTGGCACCTGATGGAGGTGCTAGTGCAGTTGAAGTAGAAGATGCACGCGGTGTCCAAGATGAAGGTCGGCCTGCAGAAAAGTTGGTTCGCACCAATGCTTGTCGATCCTGCACTTCATGTTCAGCTTTACAAGCAAGATGGAATAAACGAGTGATATTAGTATACTCCTTATACTCTAGAATGGTCTGAATCTCTCTATTTAATCCACCCATAAAACGTGCAAGCATAGCTTCATTCTCCTCAACAATACCACATCTAATCATGCCAGTTTGTAATTCCTGATAATATTCTTCTACATAATTTTTTCCTTGTCTTAAACGCTGCAATTTTTGAAGCAATTCACGTTGATAATATGGTGGAACCGAACGAGTACACATAGCAGTTTTCAAAGCAGCGCAAGTAGTTGGAATAGGATATAATCTACAATGTTCAGACTACCATACACATGCAAAACTAGTGAAAGCACAGACAGCAGCAGCAACCCGTCTCTCCTCGGGATATTGTAAACATGTAAAATGTTGTTCAGTTTCTAACTCCCAAGTAAGATATATATCAGGAATATATCTACCCTCAAATGGTGGAATATTCAATTTCAGTTTAGGAATATGGTCATTATCTCGTACCTGAGGTGGTGGAGCAGGCCTACCGTTGCGAATATATACCTGAGGTCGACCTGCTGGTGGTGGTGCTGGTGGCTGCACGTAGTTCTGATTTTGATCAACCTCATCCTCGTAATAGTTTTCCAACTATGCAGTAGCAGGAGGAGCTATAGAAGCACCAACAACAGTAGCAGCGTCACCAGAATTTTGTCCTGGCTCAATAGGAACACGCTGTGCTGGCCCTACTGTATCACCACGTAGAACTGGTTGTGGGAGACGTTTGAGTAATTCATCGAACTTGGCGTCCAAATTGGTGTCAATTGTCTTCTCAATGTCATCCATCCTCTCCAATGCCTTTCCAAAGCTGGCCATCACGTCTTCCACCTGTTGACCCAAAATTTGATGAAACTTATCATGAAGCTCCTTGTTCGTCATGTTCTCCTAGTCAATCTCGTCGGCTTGTGTTCCTGCCATAGTTAGCAACAATAGAAACAGACAAGAATATGATCCTACAGACTACTGGAATATGGTGGTGGTGGGGTGTCACAAATTTGTCAGGCGAATGTCAAATTCTTACCAGTTCTTACCCAGCAGCAGGTGGTGATCGGCAACCATTGTAGTCAAAACTCTCAAAGCTTGGATAGAGCGATTACCAGGGAGAGTCAAACGCACGACGTAGATGTATGTGGAGCTGGGAAGGCTTATAATATGGTAGCAAAAAGGGTCAGCAATAATCAATTCAGTGATGCAAAGTTGAATAAACGCTCAACGACGGTACTGTGCTGGTCCTAGGCTAGACCGTGTTAGAGACGCGAGCCTAGAACACTAACAAAACCACAACGCGACACGTAATCAAGGGAGGAGTACACTCTGAAATTTTTTCCACTTTTTCCTCTTTTTTTTGCTCCGCAACAAATTTTTTTCCGAAAAAGTCTACAAATGGCCTAAAAACTGCGTAGCCAGAATTTTCCAGACTTCATTTTTTTGAAACTGGAACTATTTTTTTCTACTGCGGGTACCATGACAGTTTGGGAGTCCTACTCTGTCACGACTCGGAGTATGGCTTGATCTCGAAATCCAAAACAGAGTAACAAAATACTAGACTCGGACTAGGACTGGTGGCGGAGATGAATCTGGTGGAACTCAGACTGGTGGCGGAGATGAATCTGATGGAACTCGGACTGGTGGCGGATATATGTTGTAGGTGGACTCGGATTGGCGTGATGGCGGCGGATATGTGGTGGCGTATATGGACTCAGATTGGCGGTGAATATGTGGTGGTGGTATATGGCAGTGGCGATGAAGTTGGTGCGGCGGTGGTATATGGCAGCAGCAATGATGATGATGTGTTGGTGATATATGGTAGCGGCGACGTGACAACCTGTGAACAGAACTCGAAGCGCTAAAGGACTAGACGCTAAGACCAGCAAGTTGACACGATGATGCAACCGCAAATTCAACAAAGCAAATACAAAAGAGATTATGCAAAGGCTCAGATTGGTTTGGATAGGATTAACTAACCCTAATTGTTTTTTGCTTTTTCGTGGACTATAGGTATGAAGAAAAGACTCGATCTAGACTACGGAAAACTGTAAAATCTCACTGAGCAACCTGAAAATCTGATACCACTTGATAGAGGCAAAGGTGTCCTGTCTTTTGATGAGATGGTGGCTATCGTTTTCTGTGGGAGTCGACCTTGATGATTCGACTACTAACGTGCGTGACGTTGCACCTTAGCAATCGCTAAACCAACTTCCGAGGGGTTATCGACCATGCCGGAGCACGATCAACATGACCACGAGGGTCTGTTTCCAGCGAGCAAACGAAGAACAAGCAAGAAACTGAGATTGCAATTTAGATATTGCGAATATAAGATGAAAGCTTTATTGATCAAGATGGGGTTCTTGTGACGTCTTGGTCTGGTCGTTGAACACAAACGAAGTACGCGAAGTTGCAGCTATGGCGAACTTTAATCTAAACAAAACCCAAAGTCTAAACGACGCCCTAAGGGCTGTATATATGGAGGAAGAGGGGGGGGGGGAATTTCATGGCCCTTGAGGGAGGGGTCCGAAACCAACCCTAACTCTTGTTTCCCCACACACACGGACTCTAAAAATAGCCTATAATCAAGTATTTTGAAATTACATGGGCCTGGCCCAATAATAAGGTGACGCAACACCTAGAATAGCCTCTGGACAAAAATTATGAAGTAGCATCTTGTATATTTCGTCCAAGGCTTCATGCACTCATTACCGTGGCTTCCACGTCCTTAAATGATCACTTGTAACTCCGTTCTTATTCCCCTTGCACATGCCATCATCTCCATGCTTGTTCTTGCTCCAATGTTCATCCTTCTCAAAGCTAGGCCCTTCATTTATAAGCAAAACAAATGTATCCAATTTAGGCAGCATCATATTCTCATGAACACTAGAATCATTACCAAGAAACGAAAGTACGTGGTAATTTAATTGGCGTGCGTGGGCTCTAGTAATTGGTCCAGTATGTATAGCAGCAGGGGCTGTGGGTGTAACAATGGTATTGATGTCCTCATCACAAGCTGTGCCCCGCGAGCCTGCGGGGTATTCCTGGTGTCGGTGTCAAAACTAGCAGACCTCGGGGTAGGGGGTCCCGTGCTGTGGATCTAGGATTGATGGGGAATAGGGGACGACGAACACATTGTTTACCCAGGCCCTCTCGAAAAGGTAGTACCCTACACCCTGCTCGATTTTATTGGATGTATAGTATGGTTTATAGTGTAGGTCTACCTCGAGATCAGCATGAGGTAAACCCTAAGGTGACGAGGTAATGAATAATCGCTCCCTGAAGACTACTACCCTTGGTTTATATGGACACCGATAGGGTTAGGGTTATCGGAGATAGATTACAATAAGGAATAAAGATATCCTGCCTATCCTTGACATGGAGGGCACACCACGGCTCCATAAATCTCCCGTTGCTATACGGCATCACCAGTCCGGCCCATATTGATGTGCCGACACCTTGAGGACCCCTTAATCCGTAAATCCCTCAGTAGCCCCTGAACTTGCCTCCAACGCCGGAGATTGTTGATGCGGGGCATCCCACGATCACCCCCATGGACGCATCTACTTCCCCTACAACACCACTTGGACCTATGACTCGAGCACGTGCAAGAGCTCTTGAAACCGAGGTGACATCACTCCTCTTAGAACTCCCTTTCGATTCACATGAGGCATGGTTACTACCTCAAACGAAGACGCTATACATACTCAGGTACCAAGGAGTTAACCATGGAGAAGCTAGGAAGCAAGGAGAACCGGAAGCGGAAGACGTGCGTGAAGACGGAGAGGAAAAGCGCCAAGTCCCAGACTGGCCGGACGATCCGTACGACGGCTCGGACGATCCGCACCCCGGTCCGAACGACCCGGCTAATGCGCACCGAAGACACCCGAAGCTCCCACCTGAAGCCGGATCATCCGGGCGATGTCCCGGATCATCCGGACCCTGCCCGGACGTCCGGACCCCCAGCCGGAGATCCGGACTTGCACCGCCACCAGCCGCATCTCCAGCTCATTCGGGCCTCCACCCGAATCATCCGGACCAGCCCGGATCATCCGGCTCCACCCCCGGATCATCCGGCCAGCGCCTGCGCGCACATGTTGGGCTGAGCCCATGTACCCCTTCGCCCTGCTAGCCTATATATAGGACTCCTCCTCCTCACTTCGAGACTTAACATTGTGATAGCTCATTTTGAGATAGAGCACTGCTCATCCGTACCAGATCTACTCCACGTGAGGGACCGTGCCTCTTCGGAGAAGATCCATTCAGATTCAAGGCCTCCATCTGGAGAAGACAATCAAGACCTCGTCATGGAGAAGAACGATTACTCGTGTATCGTCTGTTGTTGACTTTGTATCTTGTGTTACTCGTGCCTCGATGATCTAGACCTTGTGTGATCGATCTCTTGTCGGTTGAGTGTTTATCTCGTTCTTCCCCGTGATTTCCTCGTGTTCTTCCGCGCGTTCTTTGTGTTTCCCCATAGGATCCACTCCAAACGTGACAGATTGGCCCCTAGGGTTCCGCCCTATATCATCTTGGTATCATGAGCCATGTTGATCACGTTTTTGGAGCCCCTACCCCTCTTTTTCTAGCTTGATTTTGTTGATTTCGTCCTAAATTTGAAAATCCCCACCAAAAATAGCCCCATTTTTTTGCGATTTGTTGGTTTTGATGATGTTTTGTTGATTTTGATCCGTGAATTTGGTGTGTAACTCATGGATCTTGCCTTTCCCCACCTTCTCCCCCTCGAAGTCCTTCCAAAATCCGTGGAATCGTCAAAATTCTCGCCGTTTTCGTGTTCATCCCGAGCAGTCCCCGAGCGCGATTGACCTGCCCGGATCATCCGGACCCTGACCCGGATCATCCGGACGCGCCCGGATCATCCGGCTCCTGGCCCAGATCATCCGGCTTCCTCTGCCGAAACTGCATTTTCTGCAGTTCTCCACCACCACCACCTATGCCTACGCACTTCCCCACTTAGACCACCACCACCTTCACCTGCCAAAACCCCACGACACAACCTCCGTGCCACCATTCGACTTTGGGTTCGAGAATTTGAGTTGTGATTTCCCGTGTCCTATTGTGTTTCGGTTATTTAGGTATGTTGCGACATCAACATCACCAACGCTCATCTTCGTCGACTACTCATCTTCGCTACGGACGGTAACTTCGACGACATCTTTGTCATACCTTGCAATTGCATTGATAACCATCATATCCCATCTTTTGCGTAGCTTACCCATCGAGACTATCCATTGAGTATTACCGGCAACGTGACTTTGTGCACATTAGTGATCATATCATACCATACATACCATATCATCTCTTGTGTCACAAAGTTGTCATCGCATACACAATTGCTATCTTGGTTCGTGAAGTATTGCATAAGAAATGAGCTCAAAAGTGAAAGAGCCAACCAAGCTTTTAAGCAAAAGAGAAAGATAAGCAAAGAGCTTATAAGCAAGAACCATAGCATCATACTACATTAAGATTGTCATACTCGATCATCTTGGATCATAACACCGAAATACCATACATTAGCATACTTGGGATAGAGATCATTGCATTTTTGCCTAGTAGGTTGTGCACAAGCTCCGTATCCGCCTATTGTGCAATCGTGCTAGCGTCTCTCGAATATTGTGCAACAAGAGCATTTTCGTGGATTCCACATTTTGGCTCATTTTTGGTTTGCACAATCCCATTATTCTATTTGCGTGTGTGTTTCCGTGTTCCACTACTTGCTTGGTCTACTTGTTGCATTTGCGAATTTGCGAATCTATTTCAACATCTTTGAGTCAAACTAACGATTGCAATCAATTTTGTGCCACCATCCTAACCAAGCTCCACCATAAGCTTTTACTTGTGTAGGTGTGAGAACCGACAAGGATTGGTACCAATAGTGCTATTTCATTGTCCGCATTTGAGTGAACTTGATTCATCATCAACATCGGTCAAGTTACATTGGTATAAGTTCTTCTCTTTCTACCACTCACATTTTGCTTGGAATGATGGATAGGCCAAGTACTTCTACCAACACACTCTTCATCGAGCAAGACGATGACATGTCAACATACGTCACCAAGAGCCACCTCTTTGGAGCACAACGAGCGTTGCATCAAGAGCAACAAGCAATGAACAAACGCATCGACAACCTCGCCTCCGACTTGCGACTCTCTGAACAATGTACCAAGGACTACTTCAACAACAAGCTCGACGCGCACAAGCAAGAGAACGATGCAAGGATGGACGAGATCCACTCCTTGTTGGTGAACCAGCCTCCTTCAAATTCTTCATACTCAAGACGGAGCCACTCAAGTCGACACTCCGACGACTCCTTCTCCGGCTCAAGTACACCGTCATCGGACACTCTTCTCCTAGCCGCGCGTCAAGACCGTCATGCATCTCACAACCCGCTACACGACAAGCACTCCCAAGAGCAAGTCGATGAGCAAGTCCCTCGTCCTCACTCAAACCAAGTCGCTTTTGCTCAAGCTCAAGAACGACAACGTCTTCGTCGCCAAGAGGAAGAATGAGCGCGTCTACACCAAGAGGAACAAGACGCCGAGGCTCAACGTCTTTAGAAACAACAACGTGAAGCGCAAGCTCTTGAGGCGCAACGTGCCCTTCAAGAATCAAGTCGAGCAATCGCCAACCGCAATCGCGAACGGCGCAATCAAGAGGAAGCCCTTTGAGAAGAAATCCAAGAGAGGAACTACCAACCACGTGTGCAACATCAAGTTCCTCAAGCTCCTCCACAAGCTCGTCAAGCTCCACCTCAACCTCAAGTTCAACAAGAGCAAGTTGATCATGGACTTCCTCCATGCCAAGAGCAACATGAGAATGATTACCCTCCATGTCAAGGGCGTCATCATCACCATCGCCAACAACACAATGAAGAGCAACACTATGGAAAGTTAAAATTTACCATGCCCAAGTTCAATGGAAGCAATGACCCCGAAGAGTACCTTTCATGGGCATTGAAGGTCGACACAATCTTTCGTTTGCACAACTATGAGGAAGAGAAGAAGATCACTATGGCATCAGTTGAGTTCCAAGACTATGTGCTCTTATGGTGGGAACAAATCCTTGAGCGCCTACAAGCAAGAGGTGAACCTCCAATCACCACTTGGGCTCAAATGAAGGATGTCATGCGAGCACGTTTTGTGCCCACCTACTACAACCACGACCTATTTGAGAAACTCCAACTCCTCAAGCAAGGAACAAAGAGTGTTGAGGAATACTACAAGGAAATGGAGATAGCCATGATTCAAGCCAATGTCAAGGAAGATGATGAGAAAATAAGGGCACGTTTCTTGAATGGACTCAATCATCCCATCAAGAAGATCGCCGACTTCCAACCCTACTCCAACCTCATTGAGCTCGTGCACCAAGCGACCAAGGCGGAATGACAAGTGCAAGATGACTTCAAGTGCGCCAAGTACTCATCCAAGACCTACGGATTCTCCAACAACCAAGCTTCAACAACTCTTCCAACATCTACATCAACCAAGCCTTCTCCAAGCAACGACGACAAGTCAAGTTACAAGAAAACTTCGGCAAGTTCAAGTCGTCTTCCTCCTACTACAAGCAACTTCAAGCCGCGTGCTTCATCATCTACTCCAATCGATGAGACCATCAAGACAAGCTCCTTCAAGTGATTCACTTGCGGCAGCCGAGGCAACAAGTCCTACGAATGCACAAACAAGCGCACCATGATCCTCAACGACGATGGCACTTACGACTCCATGAGTGACAAGGAGATGGAAGCCCTTGAGCAAGTGGCCATGCACCGACGCGTGAAAGAGGATGAAGATGATCAAGTCTTTTGTGATGAGGATTCGATCCCCACTCTCGTCGTTTCCAAGGTCTTGACTCTTCAACATCAACAAGAAGAAGACCAAAGTCGCCATATCTTCCACACTAAGGCCAGGATCAATGGAAGGTCCGTCAAGGTCATCATCGGTGGAGGTAGTTGCCACAACTTGGCAAGTGAAGAACTCTGCTCCAAGCTTCAATTGGTCAAGATGAAGCACCCGCACCCCTACAAGTTTCAATGGCTAAGTGACTCCGGCACTATACGAGTTGAGCATACGGTCCAAGTCTCCTTCAAAATTGGTGTATATGAAGACACTTTGGAGTGTGATGTCGTCCCAATGTCCGTTGGCACCTCCTTCTTGGTAGGCCATGGCAATTCGACCGTGGTGTCATCCACAACGGGCGTACCAATCACTATAGCTTCAAGATGAAAGGGAAGGAATATGTGCTACGACCTATGTCTCCTAGTCAAGTGATAACCGACAAGCAAGCCACCCATCGTGGAGATAAGAGTGAGAAAGTGATCCACCAAAAAGTGAGTGAGAGCCACAAGCCAAACTTGAGCGCCTCTTCGCCTAGAGAGAAAAACCTAATACTATTTGCCACAAAAAGTGAGATGAGAGAAGTGTGTGAGAACCCATTGAGTGTGATGCACTTTGTCCTTGTGTGCAAGGATGGGGAACCAAAAGCTAACACCTCTCAGGAGCTACCTTTAGTGTTTCAATCTCTTTTGCAGGAATTCCAAGATGTTTTCCCCGATGAGCTACCTCCGGGTCTGCCTCCTCTACGAGGCAGTGAGCATCGAATCGACCTCATCCCCGGAGCGCCACTTCCAAACAAAGTTCCATACTGTGTCAACCCCGAAGAAACTAAGGAGATCCAACGGCAAGTACAACAACTAATCGACAATGGTCATGTACGTGAAAGCTTAAGCCCTTGTGCCATTCTCGTTATACTTGTGCCTAAGCAAGATGGAAGTTTCTGCATGTGTTCCGATTGTAGACCTATAAATGCTATTACCGTTCGCTATAGGCATCCCATTCCTCGCCTAGATGATATGCTTGATGAACTTAGCGGAGCCGCCTTTTTCTCAAAAATCAATCTTAAAAGTGGCTATTATCAAATCCGCGTACAAGAGGGTGATGAGTGGAAAACTGCTTTCAAAATCAAATTTGGCTTGTATGAGTGGTTAGTTATGCCTATGTGTTTATCGGAAGCTCCCGGTACTTTCATGTGTCTTATGCATTTTGTGCTTCGACCTTATATTGGAGTCTTTGTTGTGGTTTACTTTGATGACATTCTTGTGTTTAGCAAAACCATGGAAGGGCATCTTAATCATGTTAGGGCTGTTTTGCAAACCCTTCGCAAGGAACGTCTTTATGCCAACTTGAAAAAAATGCACGTTTGGTGTTGACAAACTTGTTTTCTTGGGTTTTGTTGTCTCTTCCAAGGGTGTCCATGTTGATGAATCTAAAATTGAAGCAATTAAAACTTGGCCCCAACCCACCAATTTGCAACAAGTGCGTAGTTTTCTTGGCCTTGCAGGTTTTTATCGTCGCTTTGTGAAAGACTTTAGCACTATTGCCGCTCCTTTGCATGCTTTGAGTAAGAAGAATGCTCCTTTTGTTTGGGGATCTGTGCAATCCACCACTTTTGAGGAGCTCAAGTCTTTGCTTACTCATGCACCGATTCTTGCTTTGCCCAACTTCGAGAAAACTTTTGAGGTTCATTGTGATGCAAGTGGTACCAGAATTGGTGGAGTTTTGATGCAAGAAAAACGAGCCATTGCTTATTTTAGTGAAAAACTCTCTGGTGCACAACTTAACTACCAAAGAATTGTATGCTTTAGTGCGTGTGCTACATGTTTGGGAACATTATCTTAGACCTGATGAGTTTGTCATACATACCGATCATGAAACGCTTAAGTACTTAAAAGGTCAAACTAAGTTGAACAAGCGTCATGCCAAATGGAGTGAATTTATTGAATCATTCCTCTATGTGATCAAGTACATTAAAGGTAAGGAAAATGTAGTTGCGGATGCACTTTCACTCATATGCACGCTTGTCACTAAACTTGAGTTGAGTGTTATTGGCTTTGAGCACATAAAAGAATTGTATGCTAATAATCCAGCTTTTGCTAATCCTTATGCTAAAGTTTGATGCATACATCTTTGGAACAATATTACATCAAGGATGGTTATCTTATGAGAGCTAACAAACTATGCATTCCCGAGTCTTCTCTTCGTTTGCTCCTTTTGCAAGAGGCTCATGGAGGCGGACTCATGGGACACTTTGGATGCGACAAGACATTCGCCACACTCTCCAGGAACTACTTTTGGCCCAAGATGTTCCACGATGTCTCACGCTTCACCAACCAATGCTCTACATGTCGCAAAGCTAAGTCTAACGCTCAATCCCATGGTCTTTACATGCCTCTTACTATTCCTTATCAACCTTGGGAAGACATTAGCATGGATTTTTTACTTGGTTTACCTAGAACTCAAAATGGAAAGGATTCCGTGTCTGTTGTTGTGGACCGATTTTCTAAGATGGCACATTTCATTCCTTGCAACAAGATAGATGAAGCTTCACACATTGCAAATCTCTTTTGTAGGGAAATCTTGCACCTCCATGGAGTACCAAAGACAATCGTCTCCGACCGTGACGTCAAGTTCTTGAGTTACTTTTGGAAGACGCTATGCGCCAAGCTCGGAATCAAGCTCTTGTTTTCATCCGCATACCATCCACAAACCGACGGCCAAACAGAGGTGACGAACCGGACGCTCTCCACTCTACTTCACGTGTTGATCAAGAAGAACATCAAGGAGTGGGAGGCGTGTCTACCCATCACCAAGTATGCCTAGAACCGTGCAAAAATTCGACTATCGGCAAGTCCCCCTTCGAGGTCGTCTACGGCTTCAACCCGTTGTCCCCATTGGACATTCTACCTCTTCCTCTACACGAACGCACCAACATGGATGCGAGTGCTCGAGAAAGCTACATCAAGAAGATGCATGAGGATACAAGGAACACCATCGAGCGCCAAGTACAACGACTAGCGACCAAGCTCAACGTCAACAAGCAACCCATGATTTTCAATATAGGCGATCTCGTGTGGCTACACCTTCGCAAGGACCGCTTCCCCAACGAACGCAAGTCCAAACTTCTCCCTCGAGCTGATGGACCCTTCAAGGTGCTAGCACGCTACAACAACAACGCTTACAAGATTGACCTACCAAGCGACAAGTACAACGTGAGCGACATCTTCAACGTCAAAGACCCCTCGCCTTACCATGGTGATGAAGATTTCGATCCGAGGTCAGATCTTTCCCAAGGGGGGGAGGAGATGATGTGGGGCATCCCACGATCACCCGCATGGACGCATCTACTTCCCCTACAACACCACTTGGACCTATGACTCGAGCACGTGCAAGAGCTCTTGAAACCAAGGTGACATCACTCCTCTCACAACTCCCTTTCGATTCACATGAGACATGGTTACTACCTCAAACGGAGACACTATGCATACTCAGGTACCAAGGAGTTAACCATGGAGAAGCTAGGAAGCAAGGAGAACCGAAAGCGGAAGACGTGCGTGAAGACGGAGAGGAAAAGCGCCAAGTCCCAGACTGGCCAGACGATCCGGACGGTGGCCCGGACAATCCGGACAGAGCCCCGACGATCCGGACCCCGGCCCGGACCATCTGGCTAATGCGCACTGAAGACACCCGAAGCTCCCACCTGAAGCCGGATCATCCGGACGATGTCCCGGATCATCCGGACCCTGCCCGGACGTCTGGACCCCCAGCCGAACATCTGGACCTGCACCGCCACCAGCCGCGTCTCCAGCTCATCCGGGCCTCCACCCGGATCATCCAGACTAGCCCGGACCATCCGGACTAGCCCGGATCATCCGGCTCCACCCCCGGATCATCCGGCCAGCGCCTGCGCGCGCGTGTTGGGCTGAGCCCATGTACCCCTTCGCCCCCCAGCCTATATATAGGACTCCTCCTCCTCACTTCGAGACTTAGCATTGTGATAGCTCATTTTGAGATAGAGCACTGCTCATCCATACCGGATCTACTCCATGTAAGGGACCGTGCCTCTTCGTTGAAGATCCATTCGGATTCAAGGCCTCCATCCGGAGATGACAATCAAGACCTCCTCACGGAGAAGAACGGTTACTCGTGTATCGTCCGTTGTTGACTTTGTATCTTGTGTTACTCGTGCCTCAATGATCTAGACCTTGTGTGATCAATCTCTTGTCGGTTGAGTGTTTCTCTCGTTCTTCCCCGTGATTTCCTCGTGTTCTTCCACGTGTTCTTCGTTTTCCCCCGTAGGATCCACTCCAAACGTGAAAGATCGGCCCCTAGGGTTCCGCCCTAGATCAATTGTCTTCTGGAATCTTCAGATCATTGGCTTGCGAGACGAGTTCTTCCACTCCTCTATTCATCTTGGAGCCGTATCAATCTCGCCGAACCCTATCCTAAACCCGGACTAAAGTGCTCTGATCCGAACAGGTTCAAGATCCCGGGCTCCGAAGATATCATAAGATCAAGGTGGGACCATCAGCGTTTAATGCCATTCCTCGGGGCAAGAGCATCGTGCACCTTTTCAGAAGGCGTGCGGGCCCAATCCCGACTTTCCATGAGCCCGTCCTTCCAGCTTCAAGGTAAGATGCACATTTACAGATCCAAATGTACGGGGCATGATTTATTTCCCCCCTCTCGCAATAAAAATCACCGAAGAAATTCCCCGACACCATGGCTGACCTCCCAGGTTCATCCTCGCGCCCGCACGGCCACTTCCAGGTGATTGGTCGAGCTGTTCAATTTCACACCTTCATCCGAGGCACTTGCAGATGCAATGTTTCCTCCCTCCAGTAGATTTGTTTCACGTCTGTGCCGGTCTCATCTCCATTGATGGATGCGCCCTTGCCGAGAACTCCCCTGCTCTGAGTAGGGAGGAGAGGGTATGCCTCATGCCCTTTATTCTAAGAGGTTTGGGCTTTCCTATCCACCCCTTTTTACGGGGTTTGTTGGAGTTCTACGAGATCCAACTCCACAACCTCACCCCTGGGTCCATATTGCACGTCTCTGGCTTTGTAGCCCCGTGTGAGATATTTTTGAGTTGCGAGGCCCACTTTGAATTGTGGAGGTAGTTTTTCTGTCTTGTCCCCCACCTCCAAGAGGGATCCATATTCATGGTGGGCAGCGCCGAAGTATGGCGAGTAGCTGGGACAGGGTACCCAATTTGGACCCCACAGAAAGATCCCGAAGGATGGGCCTCGGAGTGGTTTTATATTGAAGACGTTCCTCTCACCGATCCAATTTGGCAAGGGCTGCCCGAATACATCAACAACCCACTTATAAAATAGTTCAACTGGCGGCCGAGAGGCCCTTCCCAACATGACAGCGAAGAGGTGCGTATGCTGGCGGCCAAGATCAGGTTGCTATCTAGTAGTAAGCTGACCATGATCGAAGTAATGGCCATCGCTATTACCCGATGTGTGCAACTCCTGTAGCAAAGGGGTCATCCTTTATGGTGCTACAACGGGACCAACAACGTAACCCACTATCAGCGGCAAGGGCCAAACTATAAGGCGGCTCTGGCCAAACTATTGGCCGAGCTCTTCAAGGGTGAGGAGGCAGATTTTGCTCAAATGAATATCCGGGAAGGTTACCCCAGATACAATTCGGCGGACTGGGTAAGCCACGATCCATTGTCTTTGAGTTCACGCGCTACAACCGAACTTTGTCTGGTTGTATTTGAACAGGGTTGGAGGCGTCAGGTTGCATCCATTAATTGCCCTCCTCCTCAACCGGAGGACCATTCCCATGACGACGATCCGGGATACCATGATGACCCAGAGACGTCGTTTGAGTTTTAAGAAAGAGTGTTTTATCAGGAGAGTCTTGACGGTGCCTAGGTTGATGTGACAACCGATCACCCTGGGGCTCTTTCCTCTTCCACAATAAGTGAAAAGAAGACCTTCTCTTGAACAAGGCGCTCATATCGCGCTATTCCCCATGTGCTGACTTCTGCTCCCAAGGGTCACCACACTACACGAAAGACTGTCTTGGAAGGAGCACGGACTGCACCAACTTCAGTCCCTAATGGGAGATCAAAGCAGAAAGCCTCCATTGAAGCGGAAGCACCTGCCTCCTCAGCCCATTGGTAACATATTTGGGAATTACAGCGAGGCTTGCTTTTAGTACCCTTCTATTAAAGCTTGCTCCATTTCAAAGATGGCGTATGCCTCTGCACCAGTCCGAAGATTCCCTAGGTGCGCCGAATCGCAGCTCCATTCCTAAGTCTTCAGCACAAGCCAGAGCTTTCTCCGAACACGCGGTGGCCGGCGTGCCTTCGGCGGACTCCGATGATGTTTCGGTCACCAACTCTGAAGTCAAGAGCATAATGAATCATCGTCATCGGAGGGAGACTTTGCGTCATACTGCCTTTGCCGAACAAGAATTTAGCAATTGTAATTCGGTAGATGCATACCTTGGAGTGGCCCGGACAGGTCTTGAAGGGATCGCCGGTATTTTTGCTGCCAAGGTGTAGGTATATAAGCAAAATAGCTTGAAAGCAGATCATGTTCCCGTACCAACTAGCCCCCAAGCCTTAATTTGGGCGCGACGGCCGATTTAAGGGTGTCTAATGATATTATTTTTATAGGCCCCAAGAGACCAGAGCAAATAGCTGTCCGAGGACCTTGAGGCGAGCCGGACACAATTGGTCGAAACCAAGGCTGGACTTGATGTGGCTCGAAAAGCCAGTAGCAGGTTGCCCAGTAAGTAGAAAAAACTGTTTCACATGTATACGGTGTATTCTATGCATTAACACCGTTTTATTCGTATGGCCGTGAAAACTGTAAGAGAGTTGTGAAGGGAGCTGGAGGCTGGAAAATGAGTGTCGACATGAAGTCAGGAGGAGAAAAAGGAGCTCAAGGTGGAGAATCAGCGGAAGGCCGAGGAAATTAAGAGTTTAAAACTCATCTGGCGCAAGCTTTGGAGGAAAACCGGAAGCTGAAAGGTGGCATATTTGGTAAGCGCTGATCTTACCATTCCGTTCGGTAGGTATCATTGATGTGTTAATGACGATGTGCAACACTTGCTTGTTAGGTCTCCTGACTGGGCGGCCCGAGGAAGAAGCAAACACTTATGACGAGAACCTTTTAATGGAGCTGTCGAAGACTTACGAGAAGGCCCGAAAAGCCATGAAGAGCATGGCGAAGGCGTTATGGCCGTTAGATGTGCCGCCCGAAGGTATGCCAAACTAGCCAGTCGCTTTAAGGGAGCTTGGCAGAGGTCTGAATTATGGAAGATTTCGTCTTGCCGAGAAGGAGCGCGTGAAGCATGGGCTATGGTAAAGACCCGCTTCACCAAGCTAGACCCGATGCATATGGCCCGAGTTGGTCCCATGGGCCCTGATGGCCAAGAGATACCTCTAAGCTTGGTGTATGATGATGTGATGCCAGCTGCTTGCTAGTCTCAGAAGGATTGTGCTTTAGAGCAATTGATAGACAATGTTTATCAAGAGTAGTTTTTTCAATTCTATGTATCTATGTACTTTACATTGACCGAGCTCAATCCGCGTTCTTACTGTTAACGTAAAGAATGTTGTCTTAATCGGCCATCGGCTTCTACCTCCATTATCAGTGATTGGGAAGTGTTTCGTACTATGAGCTTTGGGAAACAAGGCAATACTTCGGGAACCAGGCAATCCGACCATCTGGCTCGAACTGACGATGTGTAGAAAGTTATGTTATGTTACTGTTTGACATAAGAAACATCTTCCGATGAAAATAGTTCCTCCAAGGGTTCCTTTCTTCAGGTAAAATTATAATCCGGATACGAAGGATCCACGGAAACCAATGACTGCGATAAAACCCTGGTGACAAGCGTGAGGCTATATTCACTTCCCTTAGGCCGACTTATTGTATTCTGTAAGAATGCTAGCTTTCAGCTTCACCTATCTGAGGTACGGTCCCGGATGACCCGGTCGTAACAATCGAAGAGGTTCTCCCTTTGCTCCCTAGCTGAACAATCGGGAACATAGGGGTAAACATAGGAGCCAGGCAACCCAGCTTGGCAAAGATCTTAAGTCAAATAAGTGCATGTGTTGGCTTAACATGTGTGAGAAGGATGCAATCGGTACGAATGCGATTTATGCATTATTCGACTCGTCTGAGGGAGCCCCCAGGCAAGGCTGGGTGTTGCATTCAACAATGCATATAATACAATCTTGGTATGGTTCGGTTTAACCGGACTCTTACCATGTCGAAAAGAAAGAAAGGGAAATAAAAAGAAGGAAAAGGTAGGGATGTATGTCAAACTCAGGCGTAAAAGCACTGCAGCCGAGCTGCGTTCCACAGGGTCAGCTCGAGGCAGTCATCGGACGGACGGCGAAGGCGATATGCTCCTCCTACGAGTACTTCATCGATGATGTATGATCCTTCCCATTTGGGTGATAGTTTATTATTTTGTTTTTCGGGGAGTCGGAGGACCAGGTCTCCCATGTTGTATGTCTTCGACCTGACTTCACGGTTGTGGTAACGTCATGCTTTCTGTTGATAGAATGTGGATCGAGCTCAAGCTATATCCCATTATTCTTCTAGAGCATCCAGATCATCCTGCCGATCCAGCTCAGCTTCCTTTTCTTCGTACATGCGCACTCTAGGCGCGTCATGGATAAGGTCACATGGGAGGACAACTTCTGCACCGTATGCCATAAAAATGTTGTGTATCCGGTTGACCGGTTAGGAGTAGTGCGCAGCCCCATAGTACGGAATGGAGATCCTTGACCCAATGGTTGTCTGATTGTTTAAGTGATCAGACTAGGCGAGCCTTAATGCCACTCATAATGATCCCATTGGCTCTCTCGACCTATCCGTTGGTCTTTGGGTGGTACACCGAGACGTAATCAAGCTTGATGCCCATTTTGCCGCACCAGTCTTTAACTTCCTGGGCGGTGAAGTTGGTTCCATTATCGGTAATTATGCTGTGGGGGGTAGCATGATGGTGTACGACGTCAGATAAGAAGTCGACGATCGGTCCAGATTCTGCCAAAGTGAAGAGCCTTGCCTCAATCCACTTGGTGAATTTCTCTACCATGACCAATAGGCACTTCTTTTTGTTTGTCCCCCCTTTGAGTGGCCCGACCATGTTGAGATCCTAGACCGCAAAAGGCCATGTTATCGGTATCGTCCGAAGAGCTGTGGGGGGCATGTGGCTTTGATTTGCGAACAGTGGGCATCTGGCACAATGTAGGAATAATGTCTGGGCATCTTCACAGGCGGTAGGCCAGAAGAAACCTGCGTGGAAAACCTTGTTGACGAAAGCCCGAGCTGCCGTGTGGTGTCCGCCCATGCCCGCGTGTAACTCTACCAAGAGCTACTGCCCCTCTTCTTCGGAGATGCACCTTTGTAAGACTCGTGTGGTACTCTTATTATAGAGTACACCCTCATGTACCTTGTATGCTTTGGGGCGCCGAACTATATGTCATGCTTCGGTTTGATCCTCCAGAAGCTGATGTTGTGTGAGGTAGGCTAGCAGGGGTTCTGTCCAAGGTGGAATTATGGCCATGACTTCATGGGCGGAAGGCGTTTCCTCGAGTGTGGAGCGGTCGATAACATGATCATCCTATTTGTTTTCGGGCGAGACATTGTGAGTGGGCTCATTGGATAGTGCAACAGTGACGTCGTCCTGCCATGCCATGGAGGGCTTAAAGAGACACTCGAGGAAGGTGTTTTTGGGGACCGGATCGCGCTTGGCGCGCATGCGGGGGAGGACGTCCGTTGCTTGATTGTTGTCTCTAGCAACATGGTGAAATTCTAGGCCCTTGAATCGGGCCGATATCCGGAGGACCGCATTTCTGTATGCCTGCATCTTGGCGTCCTTGGAGTCGAATTCGCCATTGACTTTAGAGATCGCCAGGTTTGAATCTCGCCTTACCTCAAGGCGTTGCACTCCCATTGATGTGGCCATACGAAGGCCGTGTAGTAGTGCTTTGTATTTGGTTGCGTTATTGGAGTCCGTGTACATTATTTGGAGGACACTGAACAGTGTCACCTGTGGGGGAGATTAGGATGACCCCAGCCCCAAGTCTGGCTAACATCTTTGAGCCGTCAAAATACATTGTCCATTGTGTATATGTATTGTACTCCAGGGGTAGTTCGGCCTCGGTCCATTTGGCTATGAAATCGGCCAGCACCTGAGGTTTAATGGCTCGGCGTGGCTTGTATGTTATCTCAATGGGGAGGAGCTTGATGGCCCATTTGGCGATGCGGCCCGTGGCATCCCTGTTATTGATTATATCATTCAAGGGGACCTCTGATACTACTATGACCGAACATTCTTGAAAGTAGTGTCGTAGATTTCGGGATGCCATAAAAACCGTGTAGGCTATCTTTTGATAGTGCGGGTACCGTGATTTGCATGGCATAAGTACCTCAAACACATAATAGACTGGATTCTGGACTTAGAACTTGTGGCCCTCAGACTACCACTCCACGACGAGCACCACGCTGACCACCTGATTGCTGGCTGAGATGGCTCGCTGATGCTGGATGCGGCCAAGATAGGGTTGCCGGCGAGAAGTGTCTTAATCTCCTCGAGTGTCGTAGTTGCTTCATCTGTCCACTGGAAGTTCTTGATCTTTTTGAGCAGCTTGTAGTGGCAATGCCTTTTCTCCGAGGCGAGATATGAAGCGGCTCAAGGCTGCCATGCGTCCTGCTAACTTCTGGACATGCTTGAGCTCTGTTGGTTGAGCTGTATGTCGTAAGCCCACAGGTTGTCGAAGGTTTGGCGTGAGTCGTCTACCAGCTGGTCTATGTGTTTGGTTTTGACAACCACATCATCCACGTATGCCTTGACCGTTCTGCCAACTTGTTTTTCGAGGTATGTTTGAATCATGCGCTGGTATGTGGCTCCTGCATTTTTTAGTCTGAACGACATGGTGTTGAAGCAGAAAGGCCCGTAAGGGGTGATGAATGTGGTTGCTGCCTGGTCGGACTCCTTCATCTTAATCTGGTGGTATTAGGAGTATGCGTCAAGGAAGCATCACGATTCGTGTCTGACGGTGGTGTCGATGATCTGGTCTATTCTTGGGAGGGGAAAAGGATCCTTAGGGAAGGCCTTGTTGAGGCCTTTAAAGTCGACACAGAGCCTCCAGTACTTATCATTCTTGGGTACCATAACTAGATTTGCTAACCACTCGGGGTGCTTGATTTCGCGGATGAATCCAGCCTCCAGCAGTTTTGCAAGCTCTTCGCCCATGGCTTGCCATTTGGATTTGGAAAATCGGCGCAGAGTCTGTTTCACTGGCTTGAAGACTTTAAAATGTGGAGGCTCTGCTCTGCAAGCCTGCGTGGGATTCCTAGCATATCTGACGGGTGCCAGGTGAATATTTCCCAGTTTTCACGCAGGAATGTCCTTAGCGCCTCGTCGATTGTGGGGTCCAGCTGTGCTCCTATGGATGCCGTTTTACTGGGATCTGTTGGGTGCACTTAAAATTTTACTATTTCATCTGCTGGGTTGAATGATGTGGACTTTTGTCCTTTACTGAGAACCACATCATCCCTATCGACTGTAGCGCATAGTGCTATAAATTCTTCGGCCATGAAGGCTTCAAATAGTGCCTCTAGGGCGAGGGATACCGTCTTGTTTTCGGCTCGCAGAGCTTTGCTTGGGTCGATTTTTAGTAAGATTACCCCGTTGGGCCCTGTCATTTTGAGTTTCATATACCTGTAATGTGGTATGGCCCAAAATCTTGTGATTGCCTCACGTCCTAGAAGGGCGTGGTATCTTCTATGGAAGGACACAATGTGAAATGGCAAGGGTTTGGATTTGTAGTTATCGGGTGTGCTGAATACAATGTCAAGGGTGACGCGTCCTGGGCAGTGTGCCTCCCTACAGGGTATTATACCTCAGAATGTGGTATGACTGCGTTCGATGCGAGACCTATTGAACTGTATCTTGTCGAGAGTATCCTCATAAACGAGGTTGAGGCTGCCGCCTCCGTCCATGAGCACTTTAGTTAGCCGGAAGCCGTCAACGATGGGGTCGAGGACTAGTGCGGTCGCTGCTTGGCTGGTACATGCGCTTGGCTCATCCTTCTCACCGAAGGTGATAGGAGTTGTTGCCCACGGATGTGCGGCTGTTACTTGATAAATCTGTCCGAGCTCTCGAAGAGCCTTTTTCCTTTTATTGTTTGAGGCGACCAACTCATAGACCGTAAGGACATTGTGGTCCTGTGGTGGAGCCGTGAACTGTTTATCTGGAGGTATGAGGTCCAAGATTTACTCACCATGTTTGGCTACTTGTCTCACCACCCAACATGCTCAAAGTTTGTGGGTTGGGTTTGCGTCTAGCAGGACTGAGTGTATTGGGCAGGGCTTATCTAGCAACTCGACCATCACTGATCTTGGCTTGGTTTTATTTTTGTCGGGCTCATGCTCTGGTGATCGATGTGTGTATGCTCGTTTGATATAAGACTTCCCGTGCTGCACAGCAGGCGGCGGCCCCATGTTCATCTGTTACACCCTCCACGTGTTCTCCATGGTGCAATACTTGCGTACCATGTCACATAGTTCGGTGAAGCTTTGAATTCGGCGACGTGCGAGGGCTTTTAAGAGGCCCTCGTCCTTGCAGTTGAACTAGAAGGCTTTAATTGTCTCTTTGTCACAGTAAGGCGCCATCCTGTTCTTCACCAGGAGAAATCTAGCCCAATAATGATGGACTGTCTCGTTTGGTAGCTGTTTGACGTACATAAGGTCCCATAAGTTCGGGGTTTCCCGAATCCGGGGAGTATTCAGTGCAGTGGATGGGTGGGAAAAATTCGAGGACTCCCTCCTGCAGCGGGCCCAAACTATACTTAATGGGCGGTTGAGTCGTGTCTGGCTCTGATAGTGCCGGGCTCGGATCCGAACTGGTATGCGGCTGGATCGGCTCAAGGCCAGATCTTACATTAGGGATCAAGTCCGGACATACATCTGGGCTGGTGTCTGACTCCGAACCGGAGACTCGAGTGTACACCATTTTTAGCTTGTAAGGCTAAGGCCCCTCCTGGGCCTCTTCACCAGTGGTGACGAGGTGCATGACTGGAGGGGTGTTGACTTATCGCTCGTCGGGTTTAAGCCTGATTTGATCATATGCCGTGGGCCTGATAATGGAGATTCCATTGCACGGAATAGACTTACCAAGTGTTCTACCGGCTGGGCACATGGGGGCGCCGGACACTCCAACGACTCGGCAGGAGATCTCGTGGGCAATCTATCAGAGTCGGGCTTCAAGGCCGAACTATGAGAGATACGTGATTCTTGTGAGTATGCTGATCCCGTGGTCCCCTGAACCCATGAATTCCTCTATGGGGTGAAGCCTTCGATCTGGTTGAGATGACCAGTGGGATCGGTGCGCACTAATATGCCGTCGAAGACGAGGAGATGACTCGGTGTGAGGAAGTCCTCGACATGGGCGTGGTCTCCAGCGACCGGTTGAGCCATGGATTCTTCTTGCGATCCAACAGCAGAACTCTCAATGAAAGCACCAATGTCAGTGTCAAAACCGGCAGACCTCGGGGTAGGGGGTCCCGATCTGTGGATCTAGGGTCAATGGGGAACAAGGGACGATGAGCACAGTGTTTACCCAGGTTCAGGCCCTCTCGAAGAGGTTATACCCTACATCCTGCTTGATTATATTGGATGTATTGTATGGTTTACAGAGCAGGTCTTCCTCGAGATCAACATGAGCTAAACCCTAAGGCGATGAGGTAATGAGTAATCACCCCCTGAAGACTACAGCCCTTGGTTTATATAGACACCGATAGGGTTAGGGTTACCAGAGATAGATTACAATAAGGAATAAAGAGATCCTGCCTATCCTTGACTTGGAGGGCACACCACGGCTCCATAAATCTCCCTTTGTTGTACCGCTTCACCAGTCCGGCCCATATTGATGAGTCGTCACCTTGAGGACCCCTTGATCCGTTACTCCCTCACCTGGCATATTGGAAGGATGCCAGGCAAATATACCCAATTTTCCCTGAGGAAATAGCGTAGGGACTCGACATTCTCTGGCTCGAGGTTTGCCCCGATTGACGCCATTTTATTTGGGTTCGTCGGGTGTACAAGAAATTTGACTATGTCATCGGCCAACTTGAACAAGGTCAGCTAAAGCTGTTTGTCAAGGATGACATCATCCCAAACGACTTCGGCTCGTAGTGACATAAGTTCCTCAGCCGTGAGGGCTTCGGATGGAGATTCCAGGGCGAGTGACGCCGTTCTTGATGTTGAGTGCTCTATCGGGGTCACTAGAGATGGTGATTCTCCCATTAGGCCCCGACATTTTGAGCTTCATGTAGCCGTAGTGTGGGACTGCTTAGAACCTTGAAAAGGCATCCCGCTCGAGTAGGGTGTGATATCCGCTCTTTAAAGGGGCAATATGGAACATTATTTCTTCGGATCGGTACTTATCCGATGTTTCTGCTACAACGCGCCTCTCGTCCCAGCATCATACCTTTAAAGGTGTTATGGCTCTAATCAATGCGCAATTATCGACTTGCATCTTCTCTAGAGTATCTCAGTACATTAGGTTTAGGCAGCTACCTCCATCTATGAGCACTTTCCGGAGGCGGTAGCTGTTAATGATTGGGTATAGGACCAGTGCAGTGATTGCTTGTATCTGTGTTACTATTTCCTCAAAGAGGAGAGGATGATGTAGCACAACAACGGTAAGTATTTTCCTCAGTTATGAAACCAAGGTTATCAATCCAGTAGGAGAACCAAGAAACACTATGTAAACAACACTTGCACACAAATAGCAAATACTTGCAACCCAATGCGTAAGAGGGGTTGTCAATCCCTCCTCGGAGTTGAGATAGATTAAATTGTATGATATTGGATAAATAGATCTAGCAAAAACACAAAATAAAAAAATAAAGAAAAAGTGTAGCAAGGTATTTTTGGGTTTTTGGAATAATAGATCTGAAAACAATATGATAGGAAATAGACCAGAGGACCGTAGATTTCACTAGTGGCTTCTCTCGAGAAAATAGAATGCGGTGGGTAAACAAATTACCGTTGGCTAATTGATAGAAGAGCAAATAATTATGACGATATCCAAGGCAATGATCATGTATATAGGCATCACGACCAAGATTAGTAGACTGATCCTGCCTACATCTACTACTATTACTCCACACGTTGACCGCTATCCAACATGCATCTAGTGTATTAAGTTCATGGAGAAATGGAGTAATGCAATAAGAATGATGACATGATGTAGACAAGATCTATTCATGTAGGAATATACCCCATCTTTTTATCCTTAATGGAAACGATACATGCGTGTCATGTGTCCTTCTGTCACTGAGAATAAGCATTGCAAGATCAAACCCATCACAAAGCACCTCTTCCCCTTTGCAAAAAAAATCAATCTAGTTGGCTAAACCAAACCAAAGTTTCAGAGAAGAAATATGAGGCTATAAAGACCATGCACATAAGAGTTCAAAGAAGACTCAAATAATATTCATCGATAGATCTGATCATAAAGTCACAATTCATTGGATCCCAAAAAGCACACCGCAAAAATTCATTACATCATATAGATCTCTAAGAACATTGAGGAGAACATTGTATTGAAGATCAAAAAGAGAGAAGAAGCCATCTAGTTACTACCTACGGACCCATAGGTTTGTGGTAAACTACTCACGCATCATCGGAGGAGCACCAATGACGATGATGAATCCCTCGGTGATCATTTCCCCCTCCAGCAAGGTGCCGAAATAGGGCTCTAGATTGGATCTCATGGTTTTGGAACTTGCAGTGGGTGGAATTGTGTTTTGTCAACTCCCCTAGGGTTTCTGGAATATTTCGGTATTAATAGAGCTGAGAGGCGGTGGTAAAGATCACCATGGCTCCCACAAGGCACCAGCGCGCCTGGGGCCTCTGGCGCGCCCTAGTATCTTGTGGGCCCCACGGGCCTCTTCTAGTACACCTCCTAGGCTCCCTGGCTATCTTCTAGGCAGATAAGTATCTCCAAAAAGTTTTGCTGCATTTGGACTTCGTTTGATGTGAATATTCTGCAAAGTAAAAAACAAGAAAAATACAACAACTCGCACTAGGAACTATGCAATAGGTTAGGCCAAAAATGATATAAAATTGCTAGTAAATGAATATAAACATCCAAAATTGCTAGTAATAGACTGGATTCTGGACTTAGAACTTGTGGCCCTCAGACTACCACTCCACGACGAGCACCACGCTGACCACCTGATTGCTGGCTGAGATGGCTCGCCGATGCTGGATGCGGCCAAGATAGGGTTGCCAGCGAGAAGTATCTGAATCTCCTCGAGTGTCGTAGTTGCTTCATCTGTCCACTGGAAGTTCTCGATCTTTTTGAGCAGCTTGTAGTGGCAATGCCTTTTCTCCGAGGCGAGATATGAAGCGGCTCAAGGCTGCCATGCGTCCTGCTAACTTCTGGACATGCTTGAGCTCTGTTGGTATTGTGAGCTAAGACAACACTCTAATTTTGCCCGGATTGGCCTCAATTTTGCTGTGGGAAACGATGAATCCGAGTAGCTTTCCGGTAGGGAACCTGAAGACACATTTCTCCGGGTTGAGTTGTATGTCGTAAGCCCACAGGTTGTCGAAGGTTTGGCGTGGGTCGTCTACCAGCTGGTCTATGTGTTTGGTTTTTACAACCACATCATCCACGTATGCCTTGACCGTTCTGCCAACTTGTTTTTCGAGGTATGCTTGAATCATGCGCTGGTATGTGGCTCCTGTGTTTTTTAGTCCGAACGACATGGTGTTGAAGCAGAAAGGCCCGTAAGGGGTGATGAATGTGGTTGCTGCCTGGTCGGACTCCTTCATCTTAATCTGGTGGTATTAGGAGTATGCGTCAAGGAAGCATCACGAGTCGTGTCTGGCGGTGGCGTCGATGATCTGGTCTATTCTTGGGAGGGGAAAAGGATCCTTAGGGAAGGCCTTGTTGAGGCCTTTAAAGTCGACATAGAGCCTCCAGTACTTATTATTCTTGGGTACCATAACTAGATTTGCTAACCACTCGGGGTGCTTGATTTCGCGGATGAATCCAGCCTCCAGCAGTTTTGCAAGCTCTGAAGCCATCGGAACAGCCCCCGAGCACACCATCTTGAACTTGATACAGAGAATATATTGAACTGGCGGACAAATCACCGTCAGAGTGGACGGCCGTCTCACCACCATCTTCAGGACTGTCGGAAAGCTTTTCTCCGTGGACACAGCCCAGCAAGACACGCTTCATGCCGGGTTGAGCCCGGGCGGTTTTCGCACGCTGAGCCATCTTGACAAGGTCGGTGCAGTAGTCCGGCTCAGGCCCCGGCTCGCCAATCCGGCCGATGAAGACGTGGATCCCTCCGAAGGGGACCCGGTACCCGTACTCAACCTAGCCGGCGTCGAGGCCCCAGCCTTCGTCGTCGATGTAGATCTTGCCGCGACGACTCTTGGTTATCTGGCCCACTACGTATCCCTTGAGCCCTTCGAAGTTGCCCTTCAAGAACTCAAATCCATCGTGCGTTGGCCCCATGGTGGGCGCCAACTGTCGTGGAATTGTCATGTCAGATGTCCTCATGAAAGGACTTAGTTGTGGAGCCATCGCAACTAGGAAGCTTGAAGGGGTTAATCGGGACAAAGGACATGAGAGGGTTTATACTAGTCCGGCCCCTTACTGTGAAGGTAAGGCCTACGTCTAGTTGGGTTGGTATTGATGTTTCGATGACCAGGGAGCGAGATACGCTATGCCCGGTCCTCGATGAGTTGTTGCTTGCTCTAAGCCGCCAGCAGGTCGTCCCCTTATATACACGAGTTGACGCCCTGCGGCCTACAGAGTCCCGGTCGGCTTATAACAGTGTCCGGCTCGGTGACTAGTTAAAACTACCTTATGATACAAGTCATGCCATCATGGCGGTTTACTACAACGGGCCTTAAGTCGCCTGCGGGCCTTAAGCCCTCTATGAGCCGCCATCTTCATACTTTGGTCTTGGGCTTTTCTCTGGTAAGTCTTCTTTGTGTAACCCGGCCCCTCCTGGGCGGCTTACACAAATAGTTATATCCCCCACAATACTCATATCATCAAGATCAATCAAGCAGGAAGTAGGGTATTACCTCCATCGAGAGGGCCCGAACCTGGGTAAACATCGTGTCCTCCGCCTCCTGTTACCATTAGCCTTAGACGCATAGTTCGGGACCCCCTACCCGAGATCCGCCGGTTTTGACACTGACAGCGGCCGCCCACGCCAAGCTTGTGGCGGCCTTTTCCAAAGAGATGGTGGAAGCGGATGGCGAGATGCTTGGCGAGTATGGTGCGATGGATGCCATGGAGCCCCTTCCCCAGTCGAACGTTGGGCGCGAGCTGGACATGGAGGATGCGGCGGCGATCGATGAGCACCAACCATAGTAGTACTCTTTCTTTATTTTAATTAAGAGCGTTGGTCTTCAATTTGTTAGTGTAATGTTTAGGCCAGCTAGCTCTATTTAATGGATGAACTTGCTCAATTAAGAAGTGTGGGTGTGTTGTAGTCACCTTTGTGTAACCAAATTATGCGATGACATGGATGAGCACTGTTACAACAGAAATTGGAACCAAAATTTTTGACGCTGAAACTCATCGCACAAGGGTTAAGCTATCTGAATCGTTTGTGATGTTCACATATTGTACATAGTTCTGAATATGGGACTGTGTCTGATGACACTTTGCGCGCCAGTTTTTTTGCTGGAGCGATTCCAAATTTTCGGCTTCTGCGGAAATATCTACCACCTCCCCCCCGCCCCCGCCCCATTACCAAAAGCCACATTTCCCTTGTTTCCGCCTTCGTTTCCAAGTTGAAACCTTCACTCCTTGCTTGCCGTGCCGCCCCCCTCGCCGGCGACACTCCTTCACCCTGCTCGGCCTCGCCTATCCAGGCAGGTAATCCACACCTGACCCCATCCTCCTCCTCCTTCCACATCCCACATGCCCTGACCGCCGGCACGAGCGCGGCACGTTCCACCCAAATCACCGACCCCTCCACCAAATAAGCGCCTCCCTAAGACATGGTGCACGCAGTATAGCCAGTATCTCAAGGAGCATTTGGCAGCGTAGAAGCAAATCGCGGCCGCACGCGCGGATGAGGTCGCGATGGCTGCCATTCGTGCCGGCCCCCAGATCTTGGAGGAGCACCTTGCCATTTGCTAGCTACGCCGGTTAAGCATGCTCGGTTTACCCGTTGCGTGTGCCGCTCCTGGCTTTCCTTCACAAATTCTAGTGAATTGTGCAATCTACTTTTACCATGCAATATGTTGCTCTAGTGTATATGTTCTATATGTTGTGCAATGTGGTGCTCACTTACTAACTGTTTGGTTAATTAGTTGTCGTCTTCAGTTAACTATTTGGTTTAATTCTGCAAATGTGATGTTCAATTCTTCAGGGTGCTTATTTGTATTGTCTTCCATGTGAGAAATAAATCGATGTTTTCTTTACAAAATACATGAGAAACAAATCCAATTGCTATATTTCCAAGTTGTCAAGCATGCTTGGTTTGGTTAACTGTTTGATCTTCTAGTATGTTATAGATTGTGCAATGTGGTACTTAGTTAACATTTGGTTCATTTGTTGTGGTGTTTAGTTAACTGTTTGGTTCCATTCTGCAATGCGATGTTCAATTGTTGTGGGTGCATTCTGTTATTGTATACCATGTGAGAAATAAATTGCATTTGGCTATACTAACTACATGAGAAACAAATACAATTGCTATATTTCCAAGTTGCTGCATGCTTGGTTTGGCTAACTGTCTGATTTTCTATTAGGAGTATGTTATATTGTGCAATGTGGTGCTCAGTTAATGTCTGGTTCATTTCTTGTGGTGTTTAGTTAACTGCTTGGTTGAATTCTACAATGCAATGTCCAATTGTCATGGGTATAATTTTGTATTGTTATGCATGTGAGGAATAATCGAATTTGGCTGCACTTAACACATGGGAAACATATACAATTGCTATATTTCCTAGTTCTTAATGATGCTTGGTTTGGATAAATGGGTTTTCCATGTGGCTTGAATTAGTCTGATGAATCTGCAGTGTGCTTATTTTTCATCAGCAAATTTTACTGATAGCATGCGAAACCTTACTTAACCTAATGACTAACTACCTTATATGTGTTGCAGGGAAACAACATAATGGGAAGCACTGAGGTTTACAATCGAGGTTAGCACGTGCATGGTCCATTGTCTAATAGCACATTATTGTGCAATTGCAGGAACCATTCTAATACTTAGGTTTTTAACAATTTGGTCTTACACATGTAGCTCCTGCTGTTAGAGGTTTTGACCCACTGTTTGACCCTTTTTGCATATGGGGAAATTAGTTGTCCATGAATACCAATCAAGTCAAGAAACTAAGAAAGATTGTTAGGATAAAGAAATTGGCGACAATAAACAACAAGATCTTTGTCTGCACAATGAAGAAGACATCAGTTCACTATAGGATGGTACTAACTATCATACGTTGTCTTTTTTATTCCTTTGCCACATTTCAATATAGAGAAGATATTTATGCACATCCTTGTTTTCAGGCCTTCCCAAAACAGTTCACTGATGATTACCTCTCAAACCACCTATATGGACAGGAGGCGAGGAAGGTATTCATACAACACCCACGGTTCAATATTGAAGTGTTCCTAAAGAGGACGAAGGATGGACGGTCAATCATCCACAGGCACTGCGCTAAAGTTGCAAAGACCTTCAACATCAATGAAGGTTCAGTATTCGCCTTCCGCTTCAGCAGTTTTCCCGATGAGATGCATTTGTCTATATACCGTCTATGATGCTAATTTCGAAAGGTTCTAGATGTTGCATGTGAAACTTGGCGCTGGTGCAGTTGTGTAATGGGGTAGCTGAGTGCTGAAGCTATATCATGTTGTACTCTGATGTATTTCAATTATGAAATCATGCTTCCTTAATATGGGAATGAAATATATTATGTGTTTAATATGAATGTCAAATAGATTAATAAATGGATTATTAATAATAGGGCAATTAGCCTGCTAATGGCGAATTAGCCTCCTAATTGGTTTTTGCTATTGCAAATGGTTATTGAGAAAATACTGTGGGCGATGACCTAAGGCAACGCACACAGTTTCTAGGAATTAACCTTGTTGGATCGATAAACAATCACACCCGACATTCTCTTCAAAACTGTTTAAGTTAGGCCACCTTGTGCAAACGTTTACCGCATAAAAACTGTGTGTGATGGATAGCCATTGCCACACAGTTTCTCCTACGCACCGTGTGTGATGCATTCAATAACGCAAACGATAAATTTTTTAATATTGTGTGGGGAATGCCATCACAAATGATTTAACGTGGAAAATTGCGTGTGATGTACCTACGAACGGAAATGTTTTCCTTGCAGCGACTGTATGGGATGTATATACGAACGGAAACATTTCACGGCGACTGACTGTGTGGGATGTACTTACGACCGGAAATGATTTCGCCTGTATAATTGTATTTTTTAGCACTACTGTACGAATAACCGTATTTGGTCGCTCGCCGCTCGCACACGACCTCATTTTGCCGAGCATGTGTGCCAGGAGGGCATATCCCCGATGGTTTATGGTCGTGTGGGAAGGACCCCCTAATTGCCCACACTCACTAGGCAACTGTTCCAAATGCCGTCGCGGAAAGGGGTTCTAAACCATTTGTATAGCACCTACATGTACCAGTGTATATGAACTCGAATTCAAAAAAATTAATACACTTGATGTTGATTCCAAATAATAGTAAATTTGATGTACTAACTAGATCTTCATAATCTAAACCATGTTCTATATGTGTACTATGTTTATCACACAAAGTATAGTGCCCCGTCCCCTACATTATGACAAGTATTTAGCCCTGAGCTGCAAAAGACACACATTATCCCAAATTATAATCAATGTTCAATATATTGTATGTAGTATAACATGTTAATAACCACACCATGCGTATCACCATTATATATATTCATTCGTGCATGTGTCGGTTTAAAACACTATGATATCTTCTTCAAATATCTGAATCCACTTTTTTATAAGGAATTATAATTTATGTTCATCTTTTACAGCTTCACAATCCTCTTCTCTTTGTAGCTAGCTAGCGCTAACTTTCTATCGTGCATGCACATGCCCACCCCCGTCTCACCCTCCCACAGCGTCCCCTCCACCGTGCACATTCGTTTCTCTTTAGGTTGTTCACCCACGATGTGTGTAGGCCCCCGGGCTCCTTTTTTCCGGCACACACCGGTCGATATACCTCTGTAGCCAAGTGTGCCTACAACAAACACACACTTCTTCTCGTCTCACCGTCCATGCCCCCCTATGTCCAATACGGTTCCACGCAGGTGCACACTCCCGCCCCTCTTTTCATCGATCTCATACTCGCAAACTCCTTCCCCATCAACATAGTAGGCCTCTCGCACCACCTCCTAGCCGCACCCCTCTCCACATGTCCGTCTCTCCGGACCTTATTGGCTTCTAACACATGCATGCATGTATACGTACCGATATCCCTACATATAGCTAGGTCGACTATAATTCTTTTTCCCCATGCACCGATCGACTTACCTCACTAGTTATGTCTCTCCCTTTCTCGAAAACACGACGGTTGATCTTCCTATGTAGTTACGCCCGCTTACCACAACCATAGCGTCCCACCTCATCATCCTTGCATACCTCCCGACCCATCTCTCTCACGCATGTGCATAGACAGACATGCATCACCTCTCTTATTGATATTGCACTCGTACCCTTCGTTTGTCTAGCAGGACTCTCCCACCATTTGTGAGAAGCAACTCCACCACCAACTCTCCGATGCTCTACCTTTGTCTTTCTCCCAACCTCATTCCTCTGCTACACATATGCATTGATGCCGATCGATCTCCCTCAATACATAGCTAGGTCTCTCTCCTTCTCACACATATACTAGTCGATCTACCTCTCTATAGTTAGGTCTCAGCCCCCTCCCCCCTCCCCCCACACACACTGATAGTCGAATGTTGTAGGTAGGTTCCTCGACACACTGAAATAGGCATAAAATAGCAAATCTAGGCTGGGCCTTCGGTTAATAGGTTAGTCCCAAAAATAATATAGAAGTGGATAATAAAGCCCAGTATTGCCTAAAATAGTAGATAAAGTAGCATGGAGCAATCAAAAATCATAGATACGTTGGAGACGTATCAAGAATCCCCAAGCTTAATTCCTGCTCGTCCTCGAGTAGGTAAATGACAAAAAAGAATTTTTGATGCGGAGTGATACTTTGGCATAATTTCAATGTAAATCTTCTTAATTGTGGTATGAATATTCAGATCCGAAAGATTCAAGACAAAAGTTCATATTGACACAAAAATAATAATACTTCAAGCACACTAATCAAAGCAATCATGTCTTCTCAAAATAGCATGGCAAAAGAAAGTTCATCCCTACAAAATCATATAGTTAGGCTATGCTTCATTTTCATCACAAAAAGATGTTCCCAACTTCTATACCCCCGATGACAAGCCAAGCAATTGTTTCATACTGAAATACTCTCAAACTTTTTAAACCTTCACGCAATACATGAGCGTGAGCCATGGATATAGCACTATGGGTGGAATAGAATATGATGATGGGGATTGTGTGGAGGAGACAAAAAAGGAGAAAGTCTCACATTGACGAGGATAATCAACGGTCTATGGAGATGCCCATTAATTGGTGTCAACATGAGGAGTAGGGATTGCCATGCAGCGGATGCACTAGAGCTATGGATGCTCAACAAAAGAAAACTAGTGGGTGTGCATCCAACTCGCTTGCTCATGAAGACCTAGGGCATTTGAGGAAGCCCATCGTAGGAATATACAAGCCAAGTTCTATAATGAAAAATTCCCACTAGTACAAAAAGACAACTTATGAGACTCACTACATGAAGAACAAGGTGCTATTTTGAAGCACAATATATGAGACTCACTACATGAAGAACAAGGTGGTACTTTGAAGCACGAGTGTGGAAAAATAGATAGTAGCATTGCCATTTTTTGGGGGGCCTTTCTTTTTTTCTTTTGGCCTTTCTTCTTTTTTTGGGGGGGAAATGCTCTAATAATGATGATCATCACACTTCTATTGATTACAACATAAGGATTACAACTCGAAACTTAAGAACAAGATATGACTCTATATGAATGCCTCCGGTGGTGTACCGGGATGGTGCAATGAATCAAGAGTGACATGTATGAAAAATAATGCATGGTGGCTTTGCCACAAATACGATGTCAACTACATGATCATGCAATGGCAATATGACAAAAGTAATGTATGTCATGATGATGATGGAAGTTGCATGGCAATATATCTCGGAATGGCTTGGAAATGCCATGATAGGTAGGTATGGTGGCTGTTTTGAGGAAGATATAAGGAGGTTTATGTGTGATAGAGCGTATCGTATCACGGGGTTTGGATGCACCGGCGAAGTTTGCACCAACTCTCAAGGTGAGAAAGGGCTATGCACGGTACCAAAGAGGCTAGCAAAGGCGGAAAGGTGAGAGTGCGTATAATACATGGACTCAACATTAGTCAAAAGAACTCATATACTTATTGAAAAAATTTAGAAGTCATCAAAAACCAAGTACTACGCGCATGCTCCTAGGGGGATAGATTGGTAGGAAAAGACCATCGCTCGTCCCCGACCGCCACTCATAAGGATGCACAAGCCAGGTACACTTCTTGTTTCAAATTTGTTACACAACTTTAACCATACGTGCATGCTACGGGACTTGCAAACTTCAACACAAGAATTTCTCAAATTCACAATTACTCAACTATCACGACTTTGATATTATCACCTCCATATCTCAAAACAATTATCAAGCATCAAACTTATCTTAGTATTCAACTCACACAAAAGAAAGTTTCACATATCTTGAATACCAAGTATATTAATATTAAGCAAATTACCATGCTATTAATGACTCTCAAAATAATATAAGTGAAGCATGAGAGTTCATCTATTTCTTCAAAATAAAACTACCACCATGCTCTAAAAGGTATAAGTGATGCACTAGAGCAAATGACAAACTACTCCGAAAGATATAAGTGAAGGTCAATGAGTAGCTAAATAATTATGCAACTATGCGAAGACTCTCTCTCATTTAATAATTTCATATCTTGATACTTTATTCAAACAGCAAGCAAAGCTAAATAAAACTACAATGCAAGGATAGCACAACTCATGTGAAGAAGCAAAAACTTAGGCTCAACCGATACTAACCGATAGTTGCTAAAGAAGAAAGGTGGGATGCCTACCGGGGCATCCCCAAGTTTAGATGCTTGAGACTTCTTGAAATATTATCTTGGGGTGCCTTGGTCATCCCCAAGCTTGAGCTTTTGTGTCTCCTTAATTCCTCTCATATCATGGTTTCTCTTTTTATCAAAAGCTTCATTCACAACAAACTCAACAAGAACTCGTGAGATAGGTTAGTATAAACCAATGCAAAACCTTATCATTTTCTACTGTAACAAATCACTAAAATTATTATTCAACATTGCACACTAAATGCCTCTGCATATTTAATACTCCTATCCTCAAATAGAATCATTAAGCAAGCAAACATATGCAAACAATGCAAACATAACAGCAATCTGTCAAAACAGTACAGTCTGTAAAGAATGCAGGAGTATCAATACTTCCCTAACTCCAAAAATTATGAACTAAAATTCCCACTGTAATAAATTTATCAGATCTCAATATGCAAAAAGATTCAACATTATACCATTCTATGAATTTTCTAGGGAATTTTTGCAACAGCGGTAAACTTTCTGTTTTCAAACAGCAACATGTATACTAGCAAAATAAGTATGGCAAAGGCTATCCTTGACTTCTGTATTGAAACTAAAGATGCAAAACATTATTCTAAATAACAGCAAGATAATACTAACAAAAGAAAATGACGCTCCAAGCAAAACACATATCATGTGGTGAATAAAAATATAGCTCCAAGTAAAGTTACCAATGAACGAAGACGAAAGAGGGGATGCCTTCCGGGGCATCCCCAAGCTTAGGCTCTTGGTTATCCTTGAATATTACCTTGGGGTGCCTTGGTCATGCCCAATCTTAGGCTCTTGCCACTCCTTATTCCATATTCCACCGAATCTTTACCCAAAACTTGAAAACTCCACAACACAAAACTCAACAGAAAACTCGTAAGCTCCGTTAGTATAAGAAAATAAAACCACCACTTAGGTACTGTAAGGAACTCATTCTAAATTCATATTGGTGTAATATCTACTGTATTCTAACTTATCTAAGGTTCGTACACTCCAATACTACTCATAGATTCATCAAAATAAGTAAACAACACATAGAAAACAGAATCTGTCAAAAACAGAGCAGTCTGTAGTAATCTGTATCAAACGTATACTTCTGGAACTACAAAAATTCTACCAAATTAGGAGGTCCTAATCAAGTTTTGTACCAATCCATAGAAAGACGAATCAGATCAAGATCACGTTTCTGTGAATTAACAAAACTAATTTACTGGGTGAAAATGTTTCTGATTTTCAGCAGGATCAACACAACTATCACCAAAAGCCATCCTAAAGGTCTTACTTGGCACTTTATGAAACAAAAGCTATAAAACATGATTACTACAGTAGCATAATAATGTGGACACACAAAAACAGTAAGGATAAATATTGGGTTGTCTCCCAACAAGTGCTTTTCTTTAATGCCTTTCTAGCTAGGCATGATGATGACAATGATGCTCACATAAAAGATAAGAATTGAAACATAACGGGAGCATCATGAAGCATATGACTAGCACATTTAAGTCTAACCCACTTCCTATGCATAGGGATTTTGTGAGCAAACAACTTATGGGAACAATAATCAACTTGCATAGGATGGTAAAACAAGCATAACTTTAAGATTTTAAGCACATAGAGAGGAAACTTGACATTATTGCAACTCCTACAAGCATATATTCCTCCCTCATAACAATTTTCAGTAGCATCATGAATGAATTCAACAATATAACCAGCACCTAAAGCATTCTTTTCATGATCTACAAGCATAGAAAATTTACTACTCTCCACATAAGAAAAATTCTTCTCATGAATAGTAGTGGGAGCAAACTCAACAAAACAACTATCATGTGATTGGAAATTAAGATCAAGATGACAAGTTTCATGGTTATCATTATTATTTATAGCATACATGTCATCACAATAATCATCATAGATAGGAGGCATGCTTTCATCATAGTAAATTTGCTCATCAAATCTTGTGGGACAAAAAATATTATCTTCATCAAACATAGCTTCCCCAAGCTTGTAGCTTTGCATATCATTAGCATCATGGATATTCAAGGAATTCATACGAACAACATTGCAATCATGCTCATCATTCACATATTTCATGACAAGCATTCTATGTAATTCTTCTTCTAGCACTTTGGCACAATTTTCCTTTCCATCATACTCACGAAAGATATTAAAAAGGTAAATCGTATGATACAAACTCAATTCCATTTTTTTGTAATTTTCTTTTATAGACTAACTAGTGCTAAAACAAGAAACAAAAAGATTCGATTGCAAGATCTAAAGATATACCTTCAAGCACTCACCTCCCTGGCAACGGCGCCAGAAAAGAGCTTGATGTCTACTACACAACCTTCTTCTTGTAGACGTTGTTGGGCCTGCAAGTGCACAGGTTTGTAGGACAGTAGCAAATTTCCCTCAAGTGGATGACCTAAGGTTTATCAATCCGTGGGAGGCGTAGGATGAAGATGGTCTCTCTCAAACAGCCCTGCAACCAAATAACAAAAAGTCTCTTGTGTCCCCAACACACCCAATACAATGATAAATTGTATAGGTGCACTAGTTCGGTGAAGAGATGGTGATACAAGTGCAAAATAGATAGTAGATATAGGTTTTTGTAATCTGAAATAATAAAAACAGCAAGGTAACAAGTGGTAAAAGTGAGCGTAAACGGTATTGCAATGATAGGAAACAAGGCCCAGGGTTCATACTGCAAGTTCTCTCAACAATAATAACATAGATAGATCATATAACAAACCCTCAACATGTAACAAAGAGTCACTCCAAAGCCACTAATAGTGGAGAACAAACGTAGAGATTATGGTAGGGTACGAAACCACCTCATAGTTATTCTTTTGGATCAATCTATAAAAGAGTTCGTACTAGAATAACACCTTAAGATACAAATCAACCAAAACCCTAATGTCACCTAAATACTCCATTGTCACATCAAGTATCCGTGGGCATGATTATACGATATGCATCACACAATCTCAGAATCATCCAACCAACATAAAAGTACTTCAAAGAGTGCCCCAAAGTTTCTATCGGAGAGTCAAGAATGTGTGCCAACCCCTATGCATAGGTTCCCAATGTCACGAAACCCGCAAGTTGATCACCAAAACATACATCAAGTGGCACATGATATCCCATTGTCACCACAGATAATCAAGGCAAGACATACATCAAGTGTTTTCATAAAAGACTCAATCCGATAAGATAACTTCAAAGGGGAAACTCAATTCATCACAAGAGAGTAGAGGGGGAGAAACATCATAAGATCCAACTACAATAGCAAAGCTCGGGATACATCAAGATCGTGCCATAGAGGTAACACAAGAGAGAACACGAGAGAGAGAGAGAGAGAGAGAGAGATCAAACACATAGCTACTGGTACATGCCCTCAGCCCCGAGGGTGAACTACTCCCTCCTCGTCATGCATAGCGCCGGGATGATGAAGATGGCCACCGGTGATGGGATCCCCCTCTGGCAGGGTGCCGGAACAGGCTCCCGAGAGATTTTTGGTGGCTACAGAGGCTTGCGGCGGTGGAACTCCCGATCTATCTTCTGTCCTGGAAGTTTTAGGGTACGTAGGTATATATGGGTGAAAGAAGTACGTCGGTGGACCGAAGGGGGGGC
>NC_041383.1:346190227-346192925 GCF_002162155.2 Triticum dicoccoides | reverse complement strand
CCTCGTGAGCACCTCCCTTCTTTCCTGACGTGCACTCCAAGTCCATCGGGTGGCTTTCCTTCCAAAAATAACTTCTCTAGTTGATTTCGTTCCCTTTTGACTCCGTCTGATATTCCTTTTCCTCGAAACACTGAAATAGGCATAAAACAGAAAATCTGGGTTGGGCCTCCGGTTAATAGGTTAGTCCCAAAAATAATATAAAAGTAGATAATAAAGCCCAATATTGCCTAAAATAGTAGATAAAGTAGCATGGAGCAATCAAAAATTATAGATACGTTGGAGACGTATCAACACCATCATCACCAACTCTGTTTTTTTATAAGAGTAGAGATAGAGAAACCCGTGTGGAATGCGAGAAACCCACTCCAGGAACACATCTCCATTCAGGAGCAGGACGCCAGGCAAGCTCCTCCTTCCACCATTTTCTCCACTCTTTCAGCGGCATCCGACGACCAGGAAGAGTAGTTCTCCGACATAATAGCCGTCTGGGTGGCTCGTCGAGCCCGGCAGTTACAAGAGAGGCAGCTCGCTGCTCCACCTACCTCGCCTAGCACGTCGGAGGCAGTTGCCGCACTAAGCCAGTGCGTGGTTCTGCAACTGACCGCTCCAATACAGCTCGAGGAAGAGTGCCGACTTTCTCCATGCCGGCTTGTGAGTGAGCACAGCGGCACGGGCATTGTCGCTGCCCTCGATGCCGCCGCGTCGTACAATGCCTCCTGTGCTTGCGACTGGACCATCCTCCATCGACGCGCGCGTAGCCACGCCATGCAGGCACAGAAAGAAGCCACTGCGGATGTCGATTTTAGTCGAACCTGCTGTCAGCTAAGATCATGGTGCTCCAGGTATTTCTACATTCATAACTAGGTACTCCCTCTGTTTATTTTTAGTTTGCATATAAGATTTGGTCAAAGTCAAACTTTGTTAAGTTTGACTAGCTTCGTAGGAAAATATATCAACATTCACACTATGGAATCAATACTATTAGATGTATGATGAAATTAATTTTCATAACATATAACTTTAGTATTGTAGATGTTGATATTTTTTCTACAAAGTTAGTAAAACTTTACAAAGCTTGAATTTGATCAAATCTTATATGCAGACTAAAAAGAAACGGAGGGAGTAGAATAACTAACGCGACATGAAATAAGCTTATTCGTACACTGACTTATGTTTGCAGTGTGGAATGAGCCTGTCATGTGTGAAGGAGCAAACATGCACTGCAGCCATGCCGTCAACGCAAGACAAAAGGGTCCGAGTCATTGATGGCCTAGCCGGCGAGTAGGGGTCGTGCAAACGACGTAGCATTATTTTGGTGGAACTGCACAAAAAAGATATTGGGGTTAGTCGAACAAATTTTTTACAGCCACACGGAAGGAATTGCGCTCATCGATTGGATAGAGGTTCCTCCGTGCCATCATAGGAGATCCCAAGGTGGAAATCAACTAACCACCTATAAAGTTATGCATAGTCTTCCTCACGCATGTCAGTATCCCCTTCGTCCAGATAATCATGTTTTGTCATGTGGAGCTATTGATATGTGCTACTATTTTATGACACCGTTTAAGTATAGAGCTTTCCTATCTTTTCACATTCAGGACAATGAAGATGATTTTAGTGGAACTACACAAAATGGCCTGATGTTGAGTGACATGTATTGCCTCCTCTATTTGCTGCAATGTGTCATCATAAATTACAAGATGAGCCAACATGCTCAAAGTGCACGCAACATTGAGCAGAAAAAAGCATGCCCAGGAAATTAATGCGTGCGGAGAGAGGCCCTTGCTCAGAGAAGCATCGACCATTTTTTCTTTATTTCCACACCTTCTCACAGCTTTGTCTTGGTTATAGTCTTGCGAATCATTTAGATGCGTAGACATGCTAAACTTAAGTGCTTGTAAATGTTAGCTAGTATGCATACTGTATCTTGTGAAGCTTAGTTTGAATGTTAGCGTGTCAACCTTTACAATCTATGTATATTGTGGGCATGTTATTTGACCCCTCATTTTGCCGCGCTACAACCAGTGTGAGTGTCTGCATGCAGTACACCATCCTCTAATTTGGTGGATGCCAAGCCGACCCAAGAAGGAGCAATAAGTTTTTTAAGTTGAAAAATGTTACAAATGAGGAGCCATAATTAAGATATAGTCGTCTCTTTTTTCTTTTGAATGGGCAATAAGCTGGAGAGTGTCTCTAATGGGCTGCCTCTAGTGTTAAGGGCCTCCAGTACGAAACACGGGCAACCGGCTAGGCCGATACAAAAGCCTATCCATCTTAAAGCCCATTTGTTTTTTTTTGCGTGGAGAAGCCCATATTTCTTAAAGAGGGGGCGATCCCAGAAAAACCCTCCCTCCTTGCTTCCACTTATACTGCAGCTCACTGGACTCTCCCGCTTCCGTCGCCCCCCACCCCCTAATTCCCCCGCACCCTATCTTCCTCAATCGTACAAAAAATCCCCGCTCACCTTCTTCCCAACTCGTACAGAAAACGTCTGCTCCTCTTCTTCCACTCCTACAGAAAACCCCAACCCCCTTCTTCCCCACTCACACTGCCACTAGGCTCGTCTCTGGCCACTCTGCTCAAACGCATGAGCTCGGTGCGAGGCCCGGAAGGAAAATGGAGTCGGCTGGCCCCAACACCCAGAAGATGAGGCTTCCATCAGCGGCGATGCCGGTTGTAGACCCCGCACCCGGCAGCG
>NC_041383.1:346185349-346190092 GCF_002162155.2 Triticum dicoccoides | reverse complement strand
CAGGAACTGAGGAACCCGTAGAATCTCCGGTGGAACGCATTAGCGATATCCTGCACGACATCCTTGGGGAGATCATCCCACTTCTCCCTACCAAGGATTGCTGCCACACACAAGTCCTCTTAACTCGGCGGCGCCCTCTATGGCGCACCGCATCCCTCAATCTCGACTGTCGTCAGATATCTATGCTTCCCGAATTTGATCTCCTCAGAGCCATTGTCTCGTCTCACCAGTAGGGCCCCGTTCAACGCCTCTGCATCCCTCCATGCTACATGTTGTCCATACCCTGCATGGTGGACGCTTGGTTGTCA
The DNA here is from genome assembly GCF_002162155.2 of Triticum dicoccoides. Taxonomy (NCBI): domain Eukaryota; kingdom Viridiplantae; phylum Streptophyta; class Magnoliopsida; order Poales; family Poaceae; genus Triticum; species Triticum dicoccoides. Next base: position 346,189,784 of record NC_041383.1, on the reverse strand, counting down.
TCCCCTAATTTCGAAAAACTCCAGTAGTTTGAGTTCTACCATTACCACAAAAGTTTCATACCACGAAGCGAACACCAAGAATTTGTGCCCACACCTCCGTTGTCCATCTTGTGGTTTTCCTCCTCTCTCCACACCGCCACCTTCGCCCAGTGCCATCTACCAGATGATTTGGTATAAATGCTTCGATTCCCACTGCTAAAAAAACTTTTGCTTGTGGTGGTTTATCTGTCGGAGGCCTCACTACACAGAATCATCCACTCTAGTTGCCCTGCCCTGGAGCGCTTGCTGATTGTTTTGGGAATAGAAATCCCTACCAGTTGTCTCCAAATAAAGTCGCCTCACCTTAAAAGCATTGGAATTTGTTTTGAATTATAGCAGCTCATCATCGATGATGCCCGTTCACTTCAAAAGTTGCTCCTTGATGATTGTTATAAACCTTTGCAAATAACTGTCATCTCTGCGCCCAAACTGGAGACATTGGGTGTAATTCTTGATCCGTTTAATGATCATGACAAGTCGGTGTTTGGATCCTCACTTTTTCAGGTACCGTATATTATCATCTACACATTTGTAATCAGAAGCTTCATTTTCATTTGTGCGCATAAGTTTTATATCATCTTGGAGTACACTTTGGGTACTAATATTATGTTATATGCTCAATGAAGAGTTCGTCCATGGATAACCTATTAATGTTGCTGGATTTTGTCAAGATATTATATATCGGAATGCTTAGTTATGATCTGAACATAATTATTGGCTTGCTGCGATGCTTTCGATGTCTGGAGAATTTATATGTAGAAGTCATGATTTCATGCACATTGAAAGCCCATATATATTATACTAGAATTAACCGTTCAGCTGTCTCTCTTTCGACATGCTATTTTTTCAAACCTTAACTGTTTTTCAATCTTCATGCATACTTAGGCACTAACACATGGAGAAAAACAGATAACCAATTGATGGCGTAATAAGCACCAGGATTTTCTCAGTTCTCATGACATTCGTTTGAGGACAATAATGATGGAAGGATATGCATCCAACCTGGCAAATAGAAGCTTTGTCACATTCTTCCTGTTGAATGTGAGGTTACTATTGTCCATGAGGCTTAAGTTTTTCAACAAGAGATTTCTTGCGGATGGACATGATGAACAACAAAAAGAGAAGTTTCAGGTGGGCAAATGGGCTTCTGAACATGCTTGGCTTCTATTTTCAACAACTTGTAGTCATCCTCCAATAGATTTTTTTGGCATGAGATGTTGATTTTATGGATCAGACCGATCCATTTGTTTGTGACTGCAAAAAAAGAGTGGTTGGGTTAGATGTTATTGCCATGTTTAATCTGGGTTTTGTCTAAATATGATGAATAATTAATCCTTGGGCTTTTTGTACCATTTGTAAGCTTGAGTTACATGTTGTTGCCCTCGTACTCAAAGGCGGTACTAGGCCCCAAGCAGTATGGTGTTGGCATGGGGCGTTGTGGATTTTTTGAGAGGGAAAAAATTATATTCCACTTAAACTTGGGAAGCCATATCAGCATTGTAAGTGCATCTAGTGCCACCCCTAATTGGTTTTGGAGTATTGACGACCAACTTGATTGAGAGACTAATGTGTTTGTGAGAATTGCAGGATAACACAGGTTTTAGTCCCTCATTGATTCGGTTTACCTACCCGATATGACCCCTAAAAATGTATGAAGACATTAAAGACAATGGTGGTACGTGAGAACATTCACGTTGAAGATAATGACGATGAAAACATTCACTTGAAGACTATGGAGTGCGAAGACATAGTTTCTTTCGTAGTTTCCTTTTCTTCTTTCTTGAGTTATAGGAACCACCATACTGTTAAGTGGGGTCCAAGTGAACAAAGTCAGATGACTGAAGTGATGCTCAATGAACTCCTATGTCTTCGAATGAAGACAATGAGAGGAAATCTTGTCCAGAGCTGGATGAGTTAGCTTTGCTTGTAGTCCAAGCCAAGCTGCTGCATGTGTTTGAAATCCGACCAGTGGACACGTGTCAGTTCCTTAGTGGCCTGATGTCTACTACACAACCTTCTTCTTGTAGACGTTGTTGGGCCTGCAAGTGCACAAGTTTGTAGGACAATAGCAAATTTCTCTCAAGTGGATGACCTAAGGTTTATGAATCCGTGGGAGGCGTAGGATGAAGATGGTCTCTCTCAAACAACCCTGCAACCAAATAACAGAAAGTCTCTTGTGTCCCCAACACACCCAATACAATGGTAAATTGTATAGGTGCACTATTTCGGCGAAGAGATGGTGATACAAGTGCAATATGGATAGTAAGATATAGGTTTTTGTAATCCGCAAATATAAAAATAGCAAGGTAACTAATGATAAAAGTGAGCGTAAACGGTATTGCAATGATAGGAAACAAGGCCTAGGGTTCATACTTTCACTAGTGCAAGTTCTCTCAACAATAATAACATAGATAGATCATATAACAATCCCTCAACATGCAACAAAGAGTCACTCCAAAGACACTAATAGCAGAGAATAAACGAAGAGATCATGGTAGGGTACGAAACCACCTCAAATTTATACTTGCGGATCAATCTATTCAAGAGTTCGTACTAGAATAACACCTTAAGACACAAATCAACCAAAACCCTAATGTCACCTAGATACTCCATTGTCACCTCAAGTATCCGTGGGCATGATTATACGATATGCATCACACAATCTCAGATTCATTCAACCAACACAAAGTACTTCAAAGAGTGCCCCAAAGTTTCTACCGAAGAGTCAAGACGAAAACGTGTGCCAACCCCTATGCATAGGTTCATGGGCGGAACCCGCAAGTTGATCACCAAAACATACATCAAGTGGCACGTGATATCCCATTGTCACCACAGATAAGCACGGCAAGACATACATCAAGTGTTCTCAAATCCTTAAAGACTCAATCCGATAATATAACTTCAAAGGGAAAACTCAATTCATCACAAGAGAATAGAGGGGGAGAAACATCATAAGATCCAACTATAATAGCAAAGCTCGCGATACATCAAGATCGTGCCATAGAGAGAACACGAGAGAGATAGATCAAACACATAGCTACTTGTACATACCCTCAGCCCCGAGGGTGAACTACTCCCTCCTTGTCATGGATAGCGTCGGGATGATGAAGAAGGCCACCGGTGATGGGTTCCCCCTCCGGCAGGGTGTCGGAACGGGCTCCCAAGAGGTTTTTTGTGGCTATAGAGGCTTGCCATGGCGGAACTCCCGATCTATCTTCTTTTTCTATGTTTTTAGGGTATGTAGGCTTATATAGGTGAAAGAAGTCGGTCATGGGAGCCTCAAGGGGCCCACGAGAGGGGAGGGTGCGCCCAGGGGGGTGGGCGCTCCCCCTATCTCGTGGCTTCCTCGACGCTTCCTTTACTTCAACTCCAAGTCTCCTAGGTCATAATCTTCCCAAAAATCATGCCGTCGAAGTTCCGTTTGGACTCCGTTTGATATTTCTTTTCTTCGAAATACCGAAACAGGCAATAAAACAACAATATGGGATGGGCCTCCGGTTAATAGGTTAGTCCCAAAAGTAATATAAAAGTGTATAATAATGCCAGTAATCATTCAAAACTGATAGGATAATAGCATGAATGCTTCATAAATTATAGATACGTTGGAGACGTATCATGGCCCAGGGTCATTTCGGACATATCAGGCGGGTTACCACTTGTCTATAAATAGCCCACCCCCTACACCATAAACTGGTGGCTGCTTAGAGTTAGTGCATGACCTTTGTCGTTTGAGAGCAACCCACCTCCGAAGCCTTTGAGAGAGAGAGATCCTTGCAAGGACAAAGCCCAAAACACCTAGATCCATAGAGTGTTAGGCATCACTGAAGTCTTTCTTTCTACGTGACTTGAAGACTTGTTACACTTGAGGATTGTGCATCCTCCAGCCGGTTACACACACAAAAAAAGACACATCCGTGACATTTTGGGACAAACAAAAAAAATGTCATATTTATGACACTTCTATGACGATAATTGTGACAAAACCCGGTATCATCATAGATGTGGTGGGCTCCTACTTCTATGAAAAAAAATCATGACAGAAAATGGGCTTTTCGTCCTGGGCGGGCCGGAGACGCAGCTGCATGACATTCTTTGGGCCGTCCATGATGGAAAAAACCGTGGTAGAAGCGATGGCGAGGAAAATTTCGGGAAGTTCCCGGTTACGGTCGATGGTCGGGGGCCAAGCAATGCGCATTTCTCTCGTACACGTACGTACGCGTGTGCGAGGCGTTGGCTCTAACAGAACCTGAGCAAGGCGTTAGGCTCGAACTGAACCCGAGCGATTGTACTGCAGGCTACGCGTTACTGAACCCGAGCGATCGATCGATGGCTATTAACTGAACCCGATCGAGCGATTCATTCGCTACTGCTGCTAACTGAAGCTGATCGATGCTGC
>NC_041383.1:346155028-346184972 GCF_002162155.2 Triticum dicoccoides | reverse complement strand
ACCCCGTGGAGGGTTGGATGACCAGTAGACGGTGGAGGGGTGGATGAACAGTAGCCCGTGGAGGGGTGGTTGAACAGGAGCCCGTGGAGAGGGGTGGTTGAACAGTAGCTGGTGGAGTAGCGCGCGGTGGAGGCTGGATGAACAGGAGCCCGTGGAGGCTGGAGGAGCTTGACGGTGGATGAACAGTAGCTCATAGAGGCTGGAGGAGGTCGATGATGGAGATGAACAGTATCCCGTGGAGTCATGTTTTGCGGTACGCCACACCCCTCCCAATGAACAGGACCCCCGTTTCGACCGTAGCGCTCCAACACAAGTTTGTTTCATCCGTTTTGGGTATGCCACATCCCTCCCGATTAACAGGACCCCCATTTCGACCATAGGAGGTCCGTTTCCTTCGTTTTGTGGTACGCCAGACCCCTCCCGATGAACAGGATCCTGTTTCGAATGTGGCCGGTCGAACACAAGGTCGTTTCCTCTGTTCGGCGGTACGTCGGGCCTCGTTTCCATCGCCTGTTCCATCCAACCCGGTTGGCTCCCACGCGTTCCGTTGCCTCCCGATGAACACGACGCATTCCATTGCCTCCCCATGAACACGATGCATTTCGTTGCCTCCCCATGAACACGACGACGACGCAGTTTCTCCATTCCGACCCAGCCATGTACACGAGCCCTGGCCGTACGTATGCGCGAGTAGGCGTTCGAGACCCCGCCCCTATGTACATACGTGGCCGTATTTACTTTCTTGCACCCTGGCCGTTGTACGTACGTGTACATGCTATGTGCGCACCTCTACTACGACACGTGCGCGCCTCAACATCGACCAGTATGTACGTACACGTTCACGACCAGAATGACAATGCTACGTACGCTTCGACCAGGTGGGTCCCGAGTGTCAGGCAATTCCTTGCATGCGAAGATGTAGCTGGTGGGTCCCAGCAGTCAGGGGGGCAAATCGTTTTTTTTTTGCCCGGACGCACTTCCTTGCGTGCGAAGATGTAGCTGGTGGGTCCCAGCAGTCAGGGGGCAAATCATGTTTTTGCCCATAATATGGACGCACTTCCTTGCGTGCGATGATGTAGCTGGTAGGTCCCAGCAGTTAGGGGGAAACATTTTTTTCACGAAATACGGTAGCCCGTCCGATGGGTCCCTGCTGTCAGGTGGAGGAATCATTATTTTCCGCGTAATAAGGAGGCACTTCCTTGCTGCGGCCGTGGACCCAGCTGTCAGCCTCTCCATGTATAATCCACGTCCGATGGAAGTCGTTCCTTGACCACGTTGACCACGCCGCGCCAAGAGCACCACGGCGGTGGACGACGGCGAGGCCTAGTCAGGGGACGATGCAGAGCTGGGGAAGACGCGGCAGTGGAAGCCCGCGTGGAGAGGACTACGAGGGTTCACTGGTTCGGCTGCGGTGTAAGGCTGCCATCGTCGCAAGGCCTGGCCAGCAGTGGGAATAGTAGGGCGCGGTGAGGCCTCTGCGGCAGCACAGCCGACCACGGAAGGCAGGAGCATGCGGCACGATCGGTGCTGCTTTGGGCGGCTGGAGCAAGAAGACCAGAGGTTGAAGAAGCACTACGGCCGTTGGATGGACATCGTACGGTCACTGGAACTAGAATCGTTCGTATTGACTAAGTTGACAAAGCCCTCCATCCCCGTCAACTTAGTAGGCCACAAGTCAGTCTCCCATCAAGGTGGGTCCCAACTAGTAGGGGGAGTATTCATTTTTTTGTGCGTAATAAGGAGGCACTTCCGGTGGGTCCGAGCTGACAATGGGGGAACGTTTTTTTCACGAAATACGGTGGCCCGTCCGGTGGATCCCAGCAGTCAGGGGGGAAACGTTTTTTTTTCGCAAAATAAGGTAGCCCGTCCAGTGGGTCCCTGCTGTCAGGTGGAGGAATAATTATTTTGCGCGTAATAAGGAGGCACTTCCTTGCGGCCGCCGTGGACCCAGTTGTCAGCCTCTCCACGTATAGTACTCTTCCGATGGAAGTCAGTCATTGACCATGTTGACCACGCTGCGCCGAGAGCACCAAGGCGGTGGACGACGGCGAGGCCTAGGAAGGGGACGACGCGGAGCCGGGGAAGACGCAGTAGTGAAAGCCCGCGCAGGGAGGAGTACGAGGGTTCACTGGTTCGACTGCGGTGTGAGGCTGCCGTCGTCATAGAATAACAGGGGGTGTGGCTGAGTAGAGGGATGGCCTGGCCAGCGGTGGGAGTAGTACGGGGCGATGAGGCCTCCGCGGCATCACAGCCGGCCACGGGAGGCAGGAGCACGCGGCACGACCGGCGCTCCTTTGGGCGGCTGGAGCAAGAAGACCAGAGGTTGAAGAAGCACTACGGCCATTGGATGGACATCGTATGATCACTACAGCTAGAATTATTTATATTGACTAAGTTGACAAAGCCCTTGGTACGCGTCAACTTAGTAGGCCCACAGCTCGGATTTGGCAGATAACATATAGCCCATTTGCGACTTGTAAGAATGTACATCCCATTTTTTAATTCTAATGGAATTTACTACAACCCATTTACAGTTTGTTAAAAGTACAGCCCAACTTCTAGCTAGGACAACGATTAGTAATTTCAAGAAACCGCTCAAAATAGAATTCAAAAAAAATTCCCACATTTTGATGGGATCCGAAATATTTTTATCCGAAATTTCTAGTCAGGTTAAATATAATTTCAAAATAAAGTTGTATTACGTTAAAATCCAACGAAATATTGCGCGTGCAACAAGTAATGAAATTAAAATTTCCAAATTCCGAAAATAATATATTTTTTATACTAATTACACATTTGGTGCATAGTTACTGCCCAGTTATTATAATTATATCCCATTTATTATTTCTTAAAGTCCATTTTCTTGTTAAGCCTAATGAATACCTCCTAGGAAAGTTTGCAGCCCAGCGGGGCGGAGAATAACAAGTTGACTTGGATATTGTGTACAACTGTCGACCCAGTTGCATTACTGGATATTGTGTACAACTGTCGGCCAGTTGCATTGCTGATGTTGAAAAAAAGGCCTGTGTAGTACAGTACAACCTAACATGGCTACTCAGCCCACATTCAGTGACGCCGGAAAGGCCCAAACAAGGCTTCTGTACAACTTTTTGAAGTCGCTGAGCTCAATTAATAACTTAAGAAAAAGTTAGATTACAATGGAACCTAATTAAAAGCTGTCACGAGCAAATAAATAATTCAACGGGTCCCACTTGTGCGTGCTTGTGTGTGTGTGTGTGTGAGAGAGAGAGAGAGAGAGAGAGAGAGACCCATCGGTCGATGCTCATAAATACATCTTTCAGCCATATGCATTGTTGATGCTCAGTAAAAACTTATATAGTTGACACAATCATATAGAACATCATAGCACACTGAACTTGCATACAAAAATTTCACGCAGGCCGCACAATCAGGATGGGAGCAGTGGATCGCTACCGGTAGGGCTATGTTGAAACCAACAAAGTTGTACATAACGGTTGATCGTCTTTATAAATGACGGGGAAATATCTTGAATGATGTGCAAAGAAGACAGACAGACAACACAATAAGTTCTGCTATCACATTAAGTTGACGTACAACCCTTTCAAAAAAAAGTCCAGGTAGAAAATTAGAACAGATCATAATCAAATGTACTGGCATATCAGTGCTTCACACCCATAGCTCGGATTTAACTAGTATCTGACAAGATTCAGTTGTTACCTCAAATTAGAGCACATCCAGGCAGCCTGCCCTGCCTCTTCTCCCAAAGAAGCAGTGGCCTCCACCGCGCGACGGAGTAGGCCCTGTGCCATCCATCGTTCCGAGCAACACGCGGAAAGTCTGACGTTGACTCCTGTAATGGACGTCGTCGACGGACCCTGGCACTAGCGGCGGCTCCAGGACTTCGATTGATGGATTGACCACTTCTTTGACATGCACGAACACTTGATATAGGTACATCCCTAACATGGTCTACGGCGGCCTTTGTAGCGACGAATAGTATAACCCCGGTTCCTACACCGGTATCTCAACACCAATCACCTTCGGTATGGTGGACGGCTTCTTCATCCATGCCATAACCGTCAGAGCCCAGCTGTCTGGAGGAACAAACATACTTACGGGCTCACCTCCAAGGTCGTTAATAAGCTCGTTCATGGACTCGTTGTTCCAAGCACGTTGAGGCATGCCGTGGAAGGTAAGCTTTGTTAAAAACTCGAGCTCAGAGGGCACCGAGCCCCATCTTCGGTGCCACGATCAAAGCTCACCAGCATGCCATCACAGAACAAACGCCGGGAAGATTTGAACACACGACTGCAGTCTAAAGTTGTCCGGAACGTGACAAAGAAATCAGCCGGTGGCAGACAGACTTCGACGAGCAAGTCACTTATTTGGATCCCGTGGGCAATGCCAAGAGCTTTGACAAGGTCGTCCGGCGAGACGGGAGGCTGTTCGCCGTTGATGGTTACCATCAGCACTTTGCCGACAAACTGGTCATCAAGTGCCGCCATGCCACTGTTGAGTGACAACACGCAGCAACCGAAGGCAGGACGGACCTCAGGATCTCCGGCTCGGAGATCCGCGTTGACCGACGACATGATAGTGCGTTTGAGTACAGGGAGTACAGGAGGGGGATTTGGGGGAACTGGAGGGGCGAAAGACTGGGGATCAAAAGGTAGCATGAATTTCGAGCACACACCAATATGCTCTCGGCGTGCAAGCGCACAAAAACACTGGTGGCGCCCACATGTCGGCCTAAGAGTCCTTATTCTTTCTTTTTTGGAGAGCCCGGCCTTTTTTCAGGATCTTTTGAGAGCCTGGCCTGAGAGTCATAATTGACCTGCTTGGCATTGCGTTAGTACTCGGCCCGTATTCAATGACACCTCACTGGCCCAAACAAGTGTACATCATCGAAAAGACACTGAGCTCAAAATATATAACTTGAAAAAAGGAGATATACTCTGAACACTGGAGAATGGTGATGCCCTCGTTTAGCTCACTAGTAGTTCGAGACAATAAATAGTTCGAAACAACGATATATACAACATTCAAACACTGACTAGTGACTACTACTGACATAAACAGCAAGGCACGATAGTTCATAAGAAGTCTTGCTACACCACCAAAACGCACCCATCTGCAACGCTTAGACTCTCGTAATCCAGACGAGAATGACATTCTAAACAGAAGCAACTATTACATAGTAAGAGTGACATAGACGAGGATGACCAAATGACAAGGAATATGCATAACAAAAGAAATAACTACCCATTCAGAACCAGTAGCAAAGACAACAAAGTCATTCGAAGAGATGATCCAACACCATCATAATTTGCAGCCCCGCGTCAGCGACCAGTGATTCGGAGACACCAGTACTCCACCCTTTCAATGCAACAGCCCAATTACCTATCAACCTGAAGGCTTGAACCGCATCACTGCCTGTCGTAATTGTGACATCCAAGGATCAAAGTTAATCCGGATGCCTTTGACATTCTCACCTTCTTTTGGCTGCAGGCTGTATCATTGACAATCAGGGGAGTTTGCTCCCGAACTCCTAGGGCTTGCCGTGTAGACACAGTTTTCCATAGCAAACAGAGCCTCTCTACCATCATGGGCCTTGCCAATGGTGATCTCCTGGTTAATCGGATAATTGAGTCCGAGAAACAAAGAGTGTGAACCAAGGCTGTTTACCCGCCTCCAACTAAAAAATCCTGAAGGCCCCAACAAGCTAGTATCCTGCTCATAGACGTAATAGCCACTGTCCAGATACTCACGTATTACACGGTGCTTCTATACAGTGGGGTTTTTGCAATATAACTTTTCCGGCTCATGTGTCCGAATGATCATCAGTCTTTTGCCGTCGTCTGATAGAGCGAGGAACCAGTTGTGCTTCCCTATTTTTGGCAAAGGTGGTGCGATTACAAAGGGCGGTAACTGTAGGGACACTCCATCATATCAAAAAGGACAGGCATTGTTAATGTAAGATCAGCATTGTTCAGAGTATGAGTAGGATAATGCAAGAAACAACATTGATACATCCCTGTTGGAACTGGGAGGAAAATACAGGAAAATGTAGGTTCGAAAATATATAAGTGCCATGCATGGTTATACTCATGTTATCTCGCAATCGATTCTTCACAGGAAACTACCATGTCATGCATGTTATGTAATCATGTTATGTCCTCACAAACAAATTCTTCAAGGTAACTAACAAACCATGCATTGTTATATACTCGTGTTCCGTGGGCAAAATTTTTGTGAGGATATTATTCTAGCCATTGATTGCTGAAGGGCGAATATAGGTATGTACACATGGTAAGCATTGCAGGATTTCACTTTTCCAAACATAGAGTTCTCCATATGCACATTTACTTCCCTAATGTATGGTTAGATGAAACCAACAGTGTGGTGCATGTTTCTACATCATGAAAATGAGGAAACTAACATGGCCATTGATACACACTCATATTTAGTAGTAGTATATAGATTACTGTAAAATAAGGACAATATCCATATATTCCTAACCGTTTGATTATTCAGGGTACAAATTGGCTATAATTACATGGTCACAATCGCATGAATTAACTCATTCCAAATATAGCTGATTTACGGCGTCTCTAATACATTGCCATAGTTCTACTCAAAGTCTGCTCAAAAAGGGATATGCCAATCATCACAAAAAGTTCAAACAGTGTCATGGCGTCATCATTAACATGAGATGAAAACAACTTACACTCGCTATCCCAGCAATACGTGGTGCCATATGCTTTGTCGATCGTGTAGATGATGCCATTGTGTTCAATAGCATCACAGAAGTGTGTATCAGCTTTGACGATGATCCACTGCGAGCTGAGTTGTCTCCAGCTAAAGAAGGCACCGACATAAAGATAGGCGAGTCTGCGGTCGAACAAGGCAATTAGCTTGAAGTCTGCGTAATTCGCATGTCGTGTAGGCACTTGACAGATTACAATCTTCTGCAAAACAAGGTCCGTCCAACTGACGTGGTAATCTAGATGACTTGGACCGCGATGGTAAAACTCTATATAATCCAACGGAGGAAGGATAATCTCATGGGAGGTCTGGAAGTTCACGAGCACCAACTTTTTACCGTCTTCTCTGAAGGCAACCATCCACTGGGAGTTCATGCCGACCCAGTACATACCTGCCAAGAAGTTTCGAGCAATGGTGATCGGATCGATGTCGAGGGAAATGAAGTACGGCGACCCACTACATACCTGCAAAGAAGTTTCGGCTAATGGAGATCGGATTGAAGTCGAGGGGCATCATGTACCCCTCCGTATCATGGTGAGCCAATCTCGCAAGACCAGATAGCGGCAAGCAGGGTGTCTTGGAATGCTTAGGCCTTGCTTCGATGATGTTTGTGCATATCCCTCGAGCATGCAGCCAGCCGCAGGGCGCTCAACATATCCATACACGAACAACAGAGGTCGAGGATGTCACCGGGGAGATTGCTCCAATCGCGGCTCATATGGATGCTGCGTGGTTCGCATTCGGCCATGGTGGAGTTTGGAAGGTGGGGGTTTTGGGGGGCTTGATTTATGGGGGAGAAGGCTGTTGTTGCTAGAGCGGCTAGCAAGGGAATAGTGGGGGAGGCGAGCAAGGCGACGGTACACAGGGGCACAGTGAGATGGAGACGGAGATGGAGAAGGAGATGGAGATGGAGTGGTGCTATGGGAGGGGAGAGGGAGACGAGGTGAGGCGCCAATGTGATGTACATCGGCGGTGATAGACTGCATAGTGCATAGGGTGAGGCTGAGTTTGGTAACCCAAACACGCCGCCTGGACTAGTGTGAGGCGCAGGGTGTTGTCACTTCACTTTGAGGACTAGATGAATAGTATTTTGACCGTCAAGTGTACCACAGTTGTACTACTACTACTACTAGTAGTAGGAACATGAGTACTCCAGTATTGTATAGCAGAAATAGGTCTCCCGTGCTAGCATGCCTGTTCACTTCATCGTTCAGGTATCATCCATATTGCAAGCAGAACCAAATTCTCATGCATGCGGAAGCGCGAAGATGGGCCTTTAATGAGGATAACTGTGTACTCCCTCCATCTAGGTGAGCACAACCTAGGTGGCTGTGGATTGGATGATAAAGAGCACCGGAACGAGCAAAACTTCCAACCACGACACTGTTACAAATGGAAGCAAAATCAGCAAGTAATACCTAGTTATAAGGATGCCTTTTCAGCTCTCCAAGCAGGTCCAATCAACGCCCTGCCACGATGCATGCAGTGGTCGTTCTGGTGCATCAAGGACGGCATGCAGATCATTCCACACTTGAGAAGAGGAAAAATGGGAAGTTAGAACACGACATCAGAGGAAGATAATGCTGGTTAACGAGGCTGGGAGGGGATCAAGAAGGAAGTTAATGCTCCATGCCTAAAGGTTTTGGGAAAACCTGATTTTCATAAGGTTGCTTACTCACCTAAACGGAGGGAGTATTCCTTAACCAGAGAATGTTGTGTCTCCCACTCACGCGCCAATATCCATCTGAACCAGCTACGACACATTTTTTATCTGTTTGCATAGGTCCCACCTATTAGGAAGGATGGGCACGTACACGAACAAGTACGACTCATCAGTCTACCCGCATAACCTTTTCGTTTAGTCTACCTAACCATCTAATCAACTGCCTGCACGCCACTTCTCCCATTTACTTCTCCATCAGGAACCGATTTTCCTCGGCTTCTTCACCTCCCCTTCGGCTTCATTTGCATCCAAACCCCACTGCGTTCACATTGTTTTAACCTCTTTAAATAATCATCTACTACTTCAGTTAGACTAGCCATCTAATCCTAATTCTCCAAACCATAGCCCTCCATTCCAGTAGTTCCAAATGTTGAAACAGATCGAGATGCAAGTTTTTAGCGTCCAACATGTCCTCGTCGAAGGCTCGATGAGCATAGTTTCCACCATCACCGTCCACCCAAGGGTTGTTCGGCAGTGGATCAACAATGTATCCAACTCCCTCAAAAAGGTAGAGATGAGGGTCATCGGTCTCGACACAGAGTACACGGAGCATGCCACTGGGAAGATCCAATGCGTCGCCGTCCCTCAGATGTGCCTCGAAGATGATGTTTTGGTGTACCACATCATACACTCGCCCTCCATACCAGGTGAGCTTCATGATTTCTTGTCTCGGGAGGACGTATACTTCTGTGGGGCAGCCATCGAAGGGGACAAACAGAAGCTGGAGCTGTACAACCTTGATTTTAAAAGCATCGCTGACCTACAAACCAGAATCAAAATTCTTGTAGAAGATTGTGATAAACAGACACCATCCCTATTCGACGTAGCAAATTTTGTGCTTGGTACAAATCTTCAGAAGGGTGACGAGACGGTAGCATTAAGGTCGTCTGGATGGGAGAATTATCCCTTGACGTACGAGTGGATAAAATATGCTGCCCTCGATGCCCGTGTGAGTTTCGAGATAGCTGCAAGGTCCAAAGAGCTTGTTTCGAAGCCGTCTCCCACAGAAAATGAGAAGAAGAAGAAGAAGAAGAAGAAGAAGAAGAAGAAGAAGAAGAAGAAGAATAAGAAGAAGAAGAAGAAGAAAAGGCTGCACCAACAGGAGGGCATTATGGATGGATGGATTATTTCCTCTCTTGTAAAAAAATTATTCCCTCTCGGTGTATATTGATATAGATGGACTATTTCTATAGTGTGCATGTCTTTGGAACAAAGTAGTAGCGTGGGTCCACTTGACTATAAGGAACTGTTTATCCGCATATATAGCTTTCTATGCTACTCCTTCCAGTGATCGGTATGCAGTGCATGTGTCCATAGACATGATAGCTTGTCCATGGAAGTTCAACTACGGCGACCATCACGTTTCATCTTGCGATTCCCATGACGCCGCTCCAACCCACGGCACCACATCCCCCAACGTGCGCCTCACCCCTCTCGGCCGCACCGCCCCTCTGCCTTTGTGTGCATGACATGTGGGCCACCTAAAATGTGGCGAGCATCAAGTTTCTACCACAGCCACAGGCGATTCCCATGACGTCGCTCGAACATATGACACCACACGTCCCCCGACCTGCGGCTCACCCCTCTTGGCCCCACTGCCCCTCTGCCTTCGGGAGCATTACATGTGGACAAGTCACCTATCGGGTCCACATGTTATTGACTCAAAGGTAGGTGTAGTAAGGCACTGAAACTCAGTCCCGACGACCCTGAGAGGGAAATGTAACTCATGCGCCAGGGCTTGTGGTGCTACCGCTGCACGAACTCGTGCCTAACTCGAGATTTGTTTCTTTACTATACATGCACCCAATGATTTAATGGACATTGTAATCTCAACATGTGATGGGGAGCTCTAAATTTGAATTTGAAACTTATAAAACGAAAAGATTAAAAGCAAATAAACTGGGAGAGAGGGAGTATATCGTAGGATGTGTACCATACAAAATAAGTCCCCTGGTTTGTCACCGCGAAGATGCGATTAGAAAGGAGCACAACGTCTTCGTACTCGTACGGTAACAAATCGGCCGCAGACAGCATGGTCCGCCTTTGACCGCCATGTGCAAGGTTCATGCTATCTTATTCAATCTCACCGTGGTTCCATCGTACCAATTCATGCGGTGGCCCGTTGCATGGCTGATCCCAATGTTGGACAAAGGTTCTACGAGAACGGTGTCACCGTTGTAAATGTTGTGCAAATTGATGTTTGTACACTCCCGTACATATGCAAGCCAATCTCCACTCGCACCGAGCCTAACCTGCGAAAAAGTGGGCAGGGGGAGAATTAGTAAATGGATACGGAAGTAGTCTTTAGAATGCATTTACTACATGATCAAACTCATCTTACCTGCTCATCGGAGGAAATCCGAGTGCCCCTCAACGTCGGCATCTCAAGGGGCATAAACTTGCAACTACGGCCATGCTGCGCTGGAGTGACCCCCAAGGAAACATCCTCGTGCATTCCATGGAACATCAAGATGCATTTGTATGAGTAGTTTATCTTGTGAGAGAAAAGGATGAACGAGGGAAGGCCTCTAGAGATAGAGATAGACACTACTACTACCAATATGTTGGCCCGTGCGTTGCAATGGATCCAAAGTAGTAGAATAATACTTGTTCACGTGCTTGAAATATAAAACTCTAGTTTTGATATACATGTGTCAGCAGACATGACAGCTTGTCCATGGAAGTTGAACCACGGCGACCATCAGGTTTCTTGTTTCTACCACTGCCACACCCACACGCGATTCCCACGATGCCGCTCCAACCCACGGCACGACGTCCCCCGACGTGGAAGTGGATCCTCTGACGTGGCTATCACTGCCTTGCCCTGCCTTTCCTTCGCTGACAGGTGGGACCCATGCCAGTGGGTCCCACATGTTAGTGACAGAATAGTAGGATTGTTCACGTCATCCCTCTCGGCCCCACCGCTCCTCTGCCTTTGTGTGCATGACATGCGGGCCAGCTGAACTGCGGCGACCATCAACTTTCTACCACCGACACACCCGATTGGACGCGGTTTGCTTGCTCCACTGTTGTGCTCCGATCCGTACTCCCACACCATCGAATTTTCATCCAGCGGCTGTGACACATTTTGTCCCGGGCATCAATCCTCAACTGGAGTACTTCTATACTACAGGTAGTACCCGTCGGTGTGGCCATCTACGCCTCGTAACGCCCCGACGCCAAGCTGTGGCACCCTCGCCACGGCCACGCCACCACCGGCCGGTTCATCTCGAACGAGTGAGTCGCGAACCACACCACCACCATGAGAATGACATGTGGGCCAGCCGCATTTAAGGTCCGCATGTCATTGACTCATAGGCCGGGCACTAAGCCATGGAAGTTCGGTCCCGTGGGCCCCGAGAGGAAATTGTAACTCCTGCAGCAGGCCTTGTGGTGCTCCTGCAGTACGAGCTCGTGCCAAAACCGGAGTTTGTTTCTTACTACTACCAACTAGTACTAGTAAGGTACACGTGCATTGCACACATGAGATTCTGGTGGTTTGTGCATTATGCTTCTACATGTGGAGTTTTCTAGATTCTACATGTGGCAAAATCTGGTGGAATGTAGATCATATCCAACGACAAGTAGTGCTCGGATTTGCCATCTTTGTACCGTCGGATTGGCTTCATCCAACGATCAACTTTCAAAGTTATTCACACACTATATAGGGGTATAGATATATAGATATTTGGTTTGCAGCCTAAGGTTGCCACGCCTAAGCTTAGGCGTGACACAATATCTTAGGCATGTGTTTGGTTCATTGTCACACTTGTGGCTTGCCACACTTTTCTAGCTACATGGTCCACATGTCATAGACTCAACTTCTTGCCAAATCGTGCCACACTTGTGGTGCCCATTTTGTTAGCCACATTTTTGTGGCAGACTCAGGGGTTGTTTGGTTTTAGGCCTAGCAATGCTACACTTTATCATACAATGTTGCCAAACTTGCCTAAGGTTAGGGGCTGTTTGGTTAGTAGGGCTGTTTGAATTGTGACTATCTTTGCCATATATTGCCACATGATTTTTGCCACAGTTGCCTTAGTTGAGTTGCTTTGGGCCTGTTTGGTTTGCAGCCTAAGGTTGCCACGCCTAAGCTTAGGCATGCCACAATATCTTAGGCATGTGTTTGATTCATTGTCACACTTGTGGCTTGCCATACTTTTCTAGTTACATGGTCCACATGTCATAGACTCAACTTCTTGCCAAATCTTGCCACACTTGTGGTGGCCATTTTGTTAGCTGCACTTTTTGTGGCAGCCGCACTTTGCCTAAGCTTAGTTGTGGCAAAGTTAGACATGAACCAAACAAACCCTTTGTTAGCCACACTTTGGTTTGCCTAAGGGAATCTTGCCACATAGTTATTAGGGGTTGTTTGGTTTGTGACTAACTTTGCCAAAGATTGCCTCATCTAAAGTTAGGCAAGTTTGACCAACTTAGGTAAGTGTTTGGTTCAAGCCACATCTTAGGCAAGCCACACTTGGGCCCCACATGGCATACACATAAAAAATGTGGCAAGATTCCCTTAGGCATGCCAACTTGTGGCTCTCATTTTGATGAACTAACCTTAGGCAAGCTTGGCAAAAATGTGTGGCAATGCTAGGCCTAGAACCAAACAGCCCCTTTGTGTCTATGACATGTGGGGCTCACTGCTCATAAAAAAATCTTTGCCTTAGGTGTAGCTAGAACCAAACACCTACCTAACTTGGTCAAACTTGCCTAAGGTTAGGTGTAGAAAAGTATGGCAAGGTGTGGCTAGGAACCAAACAACCACTAAGATTGCCAAAGATTGCAACACGTAAGGTTAGGCAAGTTTGACTAACTTAGGTGAGTGTATGGTTCAAGCCACACCTTAGGCAAGCCACACTAAGGCCCCACATGACATACACACAAAAAATGTGGCAAGATTCCCTTAGGCTTGCCAACTTGTGGCTCTCATTTTGAAGAACTAATAACTTTGCCTAAGCTTAGTTGTGGCAAAGTTAGTCATGAATTAAGTTCAACCATGGAGTCTTCTAGATTATACATGTGGCAGAATCTGGTGGATGATATCCAACGGCCAATAGTGCTCAGATTTGCCATCTTTGTACCGTCGGATTGGCTTCATCCAACGACCGACTTTCAAAGTTTTTCACACACTATACATGGGTATAGATATAGATGTGCCGGTCCATTGCAATGGATCCAAATTATATCTATTTAGTGGAGTGCACTCTAAACTCATTATCTATTTAATTTTCTCTAACCTTTCGTAGCCATGCAACCAAGCCACATAAGCTTCATGGGTGCCCCCACATCATATTATTCATACTATGTTGATTGAAAAAAAGATAAATCACCCAAAACAAGATCTTCCCATTTTTTGTTCCTATGATGTTATGCCGTGCACGAACCTACTAGTTCTATAGTGGTAGTACCAATAATATAGTATTAGGAGTACAAACTTGGTACTAGTAGGAGTAGTACTAGTACGGAATGCTCCTACTCTATCAATGAGCCCCCCTGACACCAAATTTCTTGGCTTCCGTGTTACAGCTAGATCTTCCCCTCATTTCTGTTTTCCAACACGGCAGCGGGCGGGGTGCGGTTTGCCAATAGTCGGTTTGCTCAACGGCGGTCCCACATGAAAGTTAAAATGCTATGCAACACGCCTTCCGTAAGCTATGTGTCGTGCCGGACGGGCCGTGGAGTACTCCTGATTCCCGGGCATGTGGGGGTGCGACGCGAACGCGGCAGGCCTTTTCCTTTTACTAGCAACTAGCAAAGTGGCCCGCTCGATGCGCGGGCTAGGATTTTTAAAGGTAATTTTTTAGAATATTTCTCTTAAAGTATAAATGCGACTAATTGTGGAGATATATTTTAAGTATTAGAATTCCATAAATTTTATTCTTTGATGTTTTTGTTTTTTATTGATATATGAATATATTGGTGCTTGTTCATCCTTTAATTGCTAATTATTCATTCGGTAATAACTGTGGTTTTATGATTGGCAGCATTTTGTACTTTTAAACTATTTTTATTATCAACTGCATTATCCAAAAAAAATTATATTTTTGCTAACATTTTTATTATGTTGTTTATTTTTCTGTAAAGAGTAATTTGATAATCTTTTGTAGAATTGACAGTTTTTTTATTGTTTCTGTAATTTTTTATCGTGAAAAATCATCTTACATTTTAGAGATGGAATATTTGATTATATAGACATGCATCACAGTAGCAAGGGTGACGGCGCGCCTTACATATTTTCACGTTACATTGCTTCACGGACGACATTTAGCGCACGACCTCCGAACGATACTAACTCCCCAACTGTGCTCCTGCATGCACGCTTGCTTTTCACGCTGCCACGTAAGAATCGTTCAGTCATTGGCCGCACGTTCGTCGTGTGTATAGCAGCCCTGTTCTGGGACGTTCCCCATTCTGTAGGGCTCTTCTCAACTTGTCCGTTCTTGTCCGATCCCCTTTCTTCTTTCTTTTTTTCTTGTCAGTGTAGATTTGGCACTGTTGGATAGCTCCCATCTACTTTGGTGCTAACCTGAGTCCACCCCCACCCCTGGTGCTTCCACAGGGCGACCATCGACGGCGGTTAGTTTTCCTCTTCGTACACCTCCTGTAGGTTGGTTAATGGCGGTGGAGTGGTATCATGGCCCAAGGATCTGCTGCGCCTGGGAGGAGGAGACATTGTTGATCTGTACGGTGCTGTTGATGTTGTCTTCTGTGCAATCGATTCGGTCATGGATTTCATCTCCCGCAGGTCTGCAATTTTCTTGGATCCAGCTTTTGTATGAGGATGCTAGTGTTGTTTTCTTCCCCAAACTTGAACCGGCCCAGCTCCTCGGCGACCATCCCCAATCCCAGCTCCTATCTTCTTCCTAATGCATGGGGACGGGACTCCCGAACACCTCTTCCATCTCGCCTCCTCCCTGTTCTGCCTCCCCCGCCTCCCAGTCGTGGGTTATGTTTTTATTTTATTTTATTTAGGGAACTGTAGTGTGCTATGTAGGTGTGGGTGGATCAATCGATGCTGACTCCATCCGCATTATTGATAATTATTTCATATATATTTTTGAGTAATTTTTTAAGAAGATGGGATTCTCTTTTAAGTGATCTTTAAGTGTTTAATTTGGTACAGTGTATATAGTGGTGGAGCGGTACTTCATCTCACTCATTGATGGCGGCGAAGATCGGCGGCATGGCGCTGTGGAGGCTCGCCGCCCGATGCACGGAGATGGACTCGCGCAGGAGGAGGTTGCTGTCTGGCGTCATGGTGACGTCGATGGCAGAGTGGCCAGACAAGGTACAAGCATCAATATGATCTGAAGACGGACCTATGGAAGATGGCGGCGACGACACACGAGTGTGTCTGACCGGATTGTGCCCCAGACCCGGTATGTGGCTCGGCTGGGGCTTCCGAATATGTTTCGGTTTCCGGCTTTTTGATGTTAGGCTTAGGTGAGTGGTTTGGGTAGTGACCCAGCTAGCACCCTTTCATCATTTTGGATAGGAGTAGCGGCATGTGTTGCCAAGATGGTGGATTCAGGCTCATTGTTGTAATACTTTGTAAGGTCCTCGAGAATAATCAATAAAGTGGTCGTATGCATCTCCCAGATGCAAAGGCCGGGGTCATCCTCCTTTTCTATAAAATATAGTAATAAGTAATGTAAGTATATATTTGAGCAGACACACCAATGCAAATTAGTAGTATATATATTCATTGTATGGTCATGTATAGTGGCTGTTTTATTTGTTGATGATAGTAATTTGTGAATGCGAAATACTCCTTCTTTTCCATAATACAAGACATAATTACATCCAATATTATTAGTTTGTTTTTGGTCCCCTCCACTTTTTCCGCGCTTGGGACCGGCATTTGTAGTGTTAGGCCACCCTACCCCTACTAATATTCAACACACTCACCAAAGAATTTTTACAGTTGTGATTAACTATAGTTGAAATATTTCGAGAGTAGACTGAATAAATAATAATTTAATATGAAAACCGGTCTGACTTCATTGTAATATGAATTATAATAATTTTCCCATGCTTTCACTATTGGTTTGCATGAAATACTAAGCTCGCACTATAAAACATTAGATAATATATTTTATCGATGTTTGGTAGCAACGAACTATTTCCACGCGTACAAAAATTAATAGATAATAGTTTAATATGAAAACAGGTCTGATAGCATTGTACATATGCAATATTACAATATCCCGATGCTTTTCCTATTTGTTTTTATGAAATAATAAGCTTATAGAATCAAGTATTACATACTATAGATTTTTGATGTTTGGTACTAATGTAGTATTTCCACCTGTTGGTACATGTTTGCATTACTTTGGCAGTGTAGTAGACAATATTCGACCTGCCATATCATGTTAGCATAGTTAAGTCAGACTTTATTTGTAATAGATTTTGTTTACGTAATAGTAACACCTCATCTAGTTAAAGAAACATTGTCCTGAAATTCTATTATTTGTTAATACCTTTAGAATATTTCTGTATAGACTATGTTCTTGACTACATCATCCTCATTGCTATCGTCATCATCTACCATTACCCGCAGTCCCTCCCTTTTTGTTACTGTTGAGAAGGCTACATATAACTGTCCATGTGTGAAAACATGTTTAGGTAGGTATAGTCCTACTTTATTTAGAGATTGTCCCTGGCTCTTGTTGATAGTCATAGCAAAGCAAACTGATATAGGATATTGTCTCCTTTTCAGAACAAATGGTCATGCTGATTCAGTTGGTGACATCACTATTCTTGGAACATATACCTTTTCTCCCACATGGGTTCCAGTTATTATCTGTGCTTCAATGAATCTTCTTCCAAGCTGAGTAATCATCATCCTTGTACCATTGCATAACGCAACACTTTGGTTGATATTACGTAATAGCATCACAGGTATGCCAACTTTTAATTTCAGCTTGTGATTTGGCATTCCAGGAATGGTAAGCTATTTAGGAATTCTGTTGGATATAATAATTCTGTTTCTGCATTGAAGGTAGTTGCTTTGCATACTGTGTCACAGCTTAGATAAGTTTTCTCTTCACCTTGTATTTGATCCATTATATACTCATTTATATCACGAACTGTTTCATTTCTTCGACATAATATTGCTCTTTCTTCTAAGTATTCTCGTTGGCGATACCTCTCCTACAAATTGGGATATATGCTCCCCATAATTGTTTTTTTCATCATTTCCTTTCTTGAGAAGTATGTCATTTGGTATTTTTTACAATTCCTCACCTTCTGATGATGTATTTTTTCCATCGCCGATATTGAGAATCCACTCTGCAAATTCTGCTACCTTTTGTTTCTCTGATTCATCATTTGTTGTGCAGTTCAGTCGCATGTTCTTTGTTAGCTTCATTACCTGAAAGTTCTTCCAATGATAAGATCTTTTAATGGATGCAGTGGTTATGTTGTGTCTTCTTCCCTTTGGTATAACAGGAAGGATCTTGCGGAAGTCCCCTCCTAGAACCATTGTCATGCCACCGAATAACCTGTCGCTATTGTTCACATTTTTATGTCTTATTATATCCCTTAGAGTCCTATCTAGCGCCTCAAAACATATCTTGTTTGCCATTGGAGCTTCATCATATAGTATTAGCGATGTCTTTTTTAGTAGTTCTGCCAAGTATGAACCCTGTTTGATGTCACATGTTGACTCTTCTGTAAGGATTAGTGGAAGGTGGAACCTCGAGTGCGTTGTTCTCCCTCCTTCTAGAAGTAGTGCTGCAATACCAGATGATGCCATTGCTAGTACTATCTTCCCTTCAGAAGCAACTTTGTTGTGATCACCTTCCATAGGTATGTCTTACCTGTCCCACTATATCCGTCCACAAAAATTTGTTTTCCCAAATATTTGCCAACAGATTCCATTATTGAGTCAAATGCAAGACATTGTTCATAGTTGAGAGTACCAAAGATCTTCAAATGCTCTTCTTTTTGCTGCTCTTTGTTGTAATTAATTTCTTCATTGAGTAGCTTGTTTCCAAGTTCCTTTATTTCTGGAGAATCAGGAAGTTCTATTCCGGGGTATTCCTTAAGTGTCCTTCCAGCTTGTCTCATGAGCTTCTCTGTTTCCACCAAGGCATGTCCTTGCTTCTGTGATGCTGTGGTGCATAGTGAAGGATAGTTCAGTAATTTTCTCTGTTT
This sequence comes from Triticum dicoccoides, assembly GCF_002162155.2. Lineage (NCBI taxonomy): Eukaryota > Viridiplantae > Streptophyta > Magnoliopsida > Poales > Poaceae > Triticum > Triticum dicoccoides. Next base: position 346,166,338 of record NC_041383.1, on the reverse strand, counting down.
GTACTCCATGTCTTCCCTTAATACCTCTGAGCATGATTCCCACAGTTTTTTTGGGCTTGTGACTTCGTAGTGGCTTAAAATTGTTGTGAATAGCTGTCTTAGGTTGTTGCCAGTCGCCCAATTTGATGCCTCATTGATGCACTCAAGCCACTCTTTGTCATCATAAAGAAATCCTAGTGCTTCACAAGCAGATTTGTATGATGCGTGGACAACTCTGTTTACTGTTCTTATGTCTTCGAAGCATGTGGATCCTTTCTTGGGGTTAAGTAGCATTCGCATATAGTATTTATGTCCGCTTGCTGGATGGGCATAATATATCCTTCCAACTGACTGATCTTCCTTTCTTCCTTTTGCTCCACTTTGTCTCTTTTCTTTTTCCACACCCATTTTCACGGGAATTCTGCATATGTTAATTCTCTAGCTTCTTCACACATCTTGTGATGAGGACATGACTACCTTGGATACAACCAAAAATATTGCATACATGCATATTTGTCAGGTGATTTCTAGTGAAACTATTCAATAATCTATTTATGTTATCTAGAACAAAAATACTTCACACACTTTTGTGTTTTGTCTAATTGCAGGTGTATGGGATATTTGTACAATTCACATATGAAGATAAGGGAGGAAGAGATGTTTAAGTGTTGTTCAAAAAGTTCTCTCACGTCACTTTTGGGCCAAGAGAAGATAGAGTCCAAGTCTCTCACGTTCTGGATTCAGATTCGGACTGCACAGACATACCTTACTCAAAACGCCAACAACTTTTTCATACGGACTCCGAATTGGGTGATTCTTTTTTTGTTGGATTCTAGATTTTGTGCTCTTGCCAGCGCAATTGGATTCACCTTCAAATTCGTCCAGAGAATTGAGATATCGACGAAACAATCAGATGCTGCAGCAGAATCTGAGTCAAACAACAAGTCCAAAGGTGTTGCATCACCTCCACTTGGGCCCATTGGCCTTGTACGACCTAGGGTTAGTTTTAGGCTGTCTTGGGACGTCCTCCCACCTCCTAGGCCGCCACCCCTTGCTCCTATATAAGTAGATCCATCTAGTAGCTTTTTCCTAGGGGATTTGTTTAGTTAAAAGTTAGCCATTGCAACTTCGTGTACTTCGTTTTTGTCCAACGACCAGACCAAGACCGCTTACGGATCCCCACCTTTATCAATACTTCATATATACTCGCAATATTTAGATTGCTTTTATCATATTCTTGCTTGTTCTTCGATTGCTTGCAGGAATAGACCTTCGTGGTCAGGTTGATTATGCTCCGGCGTGGTCAATAACCTCTCGAAGTTGGTTTAGCGATTGCTAAGGCGCAATGTCGTGCACGTTTGTAGTCGGATCGTCAAAGTAATCTTCACCAAATCGATAGTTATCATCTCATCGAAAGATCGGGACCCTCGCCTCTATCAAGTGGTATCAGTTTTCAGGTTGCTCGGTGAGAATTTCCAGTTTTTCCTAGATTAGATTTATGTTCTTACCTATTGTCCAAGAAAAAGCCACAAAAAAAGTTAGATCTATTCATCATTTGTCCAAGCCAGTCTGAGCCTTTACAATTTTCTTTTCATTGTTTGCATTATTGAATTATCGGTTGCATCGCCGTGTCGAGTTGCTGGTCTTAGTGTCTAGTTCATTTAGAGTTTCGAGTTCTGTTCACATTAGTCACGCCGCCGCTGCATCGTTATCCCTTCCACTGTCCACCACTCATCCATCAAATTCCACCATGTACTACCCAACGTTCATTGTCATAATCATAGTTGAGATCGTTCACATCTTGGCTTGATCCAATCTGCATCTTATCTAGTTTATTTTGAAAAGAGAGAGACAAAAAAAAGATGAAAAAAACGAGAAAAAAGAAAAAAAGCCAGAAAAAAAGAGAAAGAAAAAGAAAAAAAGTGTGAGAAAAAAAAAGAGAGAAGAGAAAAAATAACAAAATTCGGATCTATCTAGACTCAATCTCGTAGTTGAATTCAGACTGGAATCTGTTTTGTGCACTGTTTAGTAAAAAAGGCATAACTTCCTCATACGAACTCTGTTTTGGCTCCACAAGTACTCAAATTCAAGCTAGCGACTAGACGCATCTGAATAGTTGCAAAAGCAAGTTCAATATTTGGCGTCTCAAAATCAGCTTCTAAATAGGTTTTTTTGCCCTCCGAAGTTCACGCATACAGTTTGTTCCAGTTTTTCAGGCCAGTTTTAGAATTCTTTGACTCCTCATATCAATTCGGAATTGAGTGATTCTTTTTGCATTGGAAAGCTTGAGTTAGTAGCAAACTTTTCAAGAGGAAAGTCGGAGAGAGAGTTGTTATATATCCTGCTTGGCAGTTGTTATTCATCATTATCTTTATTGCCGTTGTGGTCTTCACTTATATCTTGCTGTCCAGAGCTACTTATCCTTCATGATGCTAGTTGTGCTATGCCGTGACCTCATTAGTGTTCTAGGCTCGCGTCTCTAGTCCGGTCTAGCCTAGGACCAGCACAGTACCATCGTTGAGCGTTTATTCAACATTGCATCTTTGAATTGATTATTGCTAATCTTTTGCTACCATATATAGCCAACCCAGCTCCACATATTTCTACATCGTGTATACGTACGTTCCCCTGGCAATCGCTTTACACAATCTTCAGAGTTACTTGACACTGCTGGTTGCCTGTCACCACCTGCCGCATGGTAAGAACTTGTAAGATATTGATATTTGCTTACTGTGAGCACGTTACAACCACATTCTAGTAGTTCATAGGAACATTATTCTCGAATTTTGTTTCTTGTTTCTACTAATCATGACAGGTACCGGAGATAAAAATTTTTGGACGATGAACACATCTTCACCATCACAAGAGTTGGGACAACACACACAAGCACATGGTCAGGTTATTTCTTTACCATCATTTGAGGGTAGATTTAACCCTGCTATTTATCTAGATTGGGAGCTTGAAGTAGAACAAGTTTTTAGTTACCACGACTTTTCTGAACTTGAGCGAGTACGAGCTGCCACTAGAGCATTTACTGGTTTTGCTTCTGTTTGGTGGAGTGTGCATTGTAAGAAAAACATTGATAACCAACCCACAACTTGGAAGGATTTGAAACATGTAATGAGACAACAATTTTTTCCTCCTTACTATCGTCGTGAATTGCTTCGCAAATTTGAACAATTTAAACAAGGCAATAACACTGTTCATGCTTAGTACCAAGAGTTCAAATCTTATATGCATCATTGTGACATAGAAGAATCTGAGGATGATACAATGAATAGATTTTTTGGTGGTTTGAACCATGATATTCAGGCAAGATTTAGGTGTATTCCTCGTTGCATTACTGGTATGTATGTTCGTGCTTGTACCTTTGAGAGACAGTTACAGGAGGATGCATTGGGTGACTACAACAACTACTATTCCAATTCATGCTCACTACCATCGGTTGATTCCTCCACTGTTGCACCTACTAGAGCAGCCACACCTCAGATTGTGAGTGCGACATCATCTCAAGTGTATGGTACATTGTCATTGTCCATACCGACATCAGCTACGTCTTTGCGACAAGGTAACAATAAAGGTATTGATGATATAACTTCACATGAGAATGATGCATCCCTAATTAACTTAAATACATCATGTGTTGAGTTACCTGTTGATTTGAGCATGCCACCTATTTTAGAGAATCATGTTACTATCATGAACGCATCATGTGATCAAACAACTGAAATACCAACAATTTTGAGTGCACCCATTGAATTAACTTTTGATGCAAAAGAACCAACGTTTAATCATTTTGATATGACCTCTAATCTTGGTGATGATTCTGTGTCCAATGACTTACTGCATGTTTGCTTATTTAAGCATGTTGTAGCATGTAAATTTGATGCAAGTAAGATTTATTCACCAATGTCGGGATGGTTTAATGATGAATATTGTCAATCTTTTGATAGGAATAAGAGCTTCACTTATATGTGCAAACTGAGTTGCAATATTTTCATGCCTTCTACTTATGATAATATTTTGGCTTTATATTTTATGATCTATGAAAGTTACTCATGTATACATGTGTCATATGTGCAAAAATCAAAGGAAGTAAAAATGGATGACATATACATATACAACATGTATACCTTGTCTCTTTTGTTAGCCACATTTCAGATTAAGCAACGCCGAGGACGGCTTTGTTTTCAAAAAGGGGAGGATGATGAGGACATGACTACCTTGGATACGACCAAAAATATTGCATACATGCATATTTGTCAGGTGATTTCTAATGAAACTATTCAATAATCTATTTATGTTATCTAGAACAAAAATACTTCACACACTTTTGTGTTTTGTCTAATTGCAGGTGTATGGGATATTTGTACAATTCAAATATGAAGATAAGGGAGAAAGATATGTTTAAGTGCTGTTCAAAATGTTCTCTCACGTCACTTTTGGGCCAAGATAAGATAGAGTCCAAGTCTCTCACGTTCTGGATTCAGATTCGGACTGCACAGACATACCTGACTCAAAATGCCAACAACTTTTTCATACAGACTCCGAATTGGGTGATTCGTTTTTTGTTGGATTCCAGATTTTGTGCTCTTTCCAGCTCAATTGGATTCACCTTCAAATTCGTCCGGAGCGTTGAGATATCGATGAAACAATCAGACGCTGCAGCAGAATCCGAGTCAAACAACAAGTCCAAAGGTGTTGCATCACCTCCACTTGGGCCCATTGGCCTTGTACGACCTAGGGTTAGTTTTAGGCTGCCTTGGGACGTCCTCCCACCTCCTAGGCCGCCACCCCTTGCTCCTATATAAGTAGATCCATCTAGTAGCTTTTTCCTGGGGGATTTGTTTAGTTAAAAGTTAGCCATTGCAACTTCGTGTACTTCGTTTGTGTCCAACGACCAGACCAAGACCGCTTACGGATCCCCACCTTTATCAATACTTCATATATACTCGCAATATTTAGATTGCTTTTATCATATTCTTGCTTGTTCTTCGATTGCTTACAGGAATAGACCTTCGTGGTCAGGTTGATTATGCTCCGGCGTGGTCAATAACCTCTCGGAGTTGGTTTAGCGATTGCTAAGGCGCAATGTCGTGCATGTTTATAGTCGGATCGTCAAAGTCATCTTCACCAAATCGATAGTTATCATCTCATTGAAAGATCGGGACACCTCCGCCTCTATCATCTTGACAGGAAACATGTGCCATAATCTTTGTGGCCCTATAAATATAAGAACAGAATGTTGATTAGTAAAGTAAATAATATAATGACATGCAAGCAATCCCATTTGTTTCTGTAAACTTATAAGTAATTATCTTAACGTGAAAACTGGAAGCAACATCCATGGCATTAACCTTCTGTAGATGACTATATGAAATAAAAGTAGATGAATCAATACAATTTTATTGACAATTGGTATTAATATATGTTTCAGATGGAGCTGATACCATGATGACAGAAACCCACTATAGCATCTGAGGCTGATCAAATATGGAAAGCATCTATGTATGTTTCTTTGTATCTGTTTGTACGTCATGAAACTTGTGAGCTAACATATGAATCCTTTTTAGATTAGCACTACCTACAGTATGATTTAAGTATTATTGATCCACTAATAGATCTGATCTATGATATGAACATCTTATGCACCATATATGCTTCTCGATATCGCAGCAAGTAATTCCACTTGGATACGTTATAGTTGTAGTATGATTCTGGACTGTATAGTATATTATATTAACATGAAAATACTGCAAGCAACATCCATTGCATTACCCTGCATTAGCCTTCGGTAGATGAGTAAAAAATATGAACCTGACACCATGAAGACAGGAACCCACACATATATGATTGTAGATAATCAACCTTCGGAGGTAATGGCAAATATTTTAAGATCAGGACTGCCTAGAGTATAATTGAACCATTATTGATCCATTAATAAGTATGATTTATAATTTGGTGCAGATGGAACTTACTTGATGTAGACAGTTTGCTCGAGAGAAATGTCTTGTGTGGCCGCTGGAGGAAGACAATTCCTGTTTGCTCGACGGAACTGTCTTGTGGTTGCTGTAGGAACACAATTCTTGAGTCGAAGTCTTGGTCGCTGGAGGAAGATGACGTGGGAGGAAGATGATGCAGAAGTTGTACTCTAAAATCTAGAGGACAATGAACCTTTTAGGTTGTGGGAAAAGTCTTATATGTATGGCTGAGTTTCTCACGTCTGCAAGTTTGGACGCAGCCTGGAGAGATATTCCGTTTGGAGTCTTTTTTTAGGAATGAAGAGATATGGTACTCCCTCCGTCCCATAATGTAAGATGTTTTTTGAAACTGTACTAGTGTCAAAAAACGTCTGACATTATGAGACGGAGGGAGTAGTTTTGATTTGTTTGGGTACATCTCGTTTGTATGCATATGTTTTTTTGAGAAACGAAGAGATATGGTAGTTCTGATTTGTTTGGGTACATCTTGTACAACGTCTATTATGCGTGTCATGGCCCAACTTGTGAGCGTTTATGGACCCACCTGGTTTATGAAGATCTAATGGTTGTGCTTTGTCGGGACATCTAATTAAAGGTCGGATATATCTAATTATTATAAGATTTTAGAAGACAATTATCTTTATTTTGGTGACCCGTCAAGTACTTTTTATATATAAATAGATGTGCCCGTGCATTGCGACGGATCCAAAGTAGTAGAATAGTAGTACTTGTTCACAAACTGGAAAGAAATCACTCTTGTTTTGATATACTACTAATATATTACTTCCTCCGTACCTAAATATTTGTCTTTTTAGAGATTTCAAATGGACTATCACATACGGATTATATAGACATATTCTAGTGTTTCTAGCAAGATGCCCGCATGTTGCACGAAGTTGATGGAAAAGGTAAGCACAACTTATAAATTGACGGATGAAGTACTAGTTACAGTGATGCATATAATTAAGCAAAGGGATCGCACATGTCGGTATTGACTAGAACGAGAATGCAACAACACAATAATAATTAAGGCTACGATGATGCGATCGCAGTGGTGGTTACAGAAGGCAAGAAGAAAGATGGATCCATGAACGTACGACCTCCTCCTCCTCAACTTAGTGCACCGGGACACCAACCGACGGCTAAGGAGCGGCGGCTTTTGTGGCGAGGTCGAGGTGCTTCTCAGCAAAGGCATCCAAGGCTTCCAGCCGGTTGAGGAAGGCCAACGTCGTAGCGTCCTCACTGGCCTTGTAGATACCTATGTACATGATTTGCTTGTACACGTGGATGTGTAGGTCGACGAATTCTTGCAGGGTGAGGCACCTCGCGGCGAGCGCGACCTCCTGGTGGACATTCTTCGTGGCGTCGGCGGGCAGTCGCAGGGCCACCAGTGCTTGAAAGAGGTTCCGGCCATGGAGGCCGATTAGGGTGGCAGGCAATGAGGAGCCCGGGAGCGCGGGCTGGAGGAGTACGGCGATGTCGTCCGCGAGATTCTTGAGGACAGTGAAATTGTTGCTGGTGACAACGATCATCTGGTCCAACTGAGAGTATAGTTGGCGTCGACGACGACCATCCACCAGCCGGTCTCCAACACCGTCTGGAGGCGATCCTCGGCGCCATGCCGCAGGCTGGCATCATGGACCATCTAGCACAGCCGCTGGCCGCTCACGCGCATCGCCGCCATGGGTTTGGAGTGAGCTCTTTTGCGCTTAGTGTAGGTTCTTAGGCAAATGCTTAGGTGCGTACGATGTGGTAGATGCACTGGAATGGAGGGGCGCCTTTATACGAGGGCAAACTGCGTTGCATTCACATCATGCAACCTCTTTTCCCGGACCTCCTCCCACTACTTACCTCATGCATTAATTGAAGGAGGATGCATTGGCCATTCAACATTTCGGGAACCGCTACTCCCTCCCTCGTCTACATTAAAGCCGTATCGGGAACTGCGCCACCCGCTGTCAAATCGAATACTCCCTCCGTCTAGGTGAGTATTAAGTCATCTTACGAAAACCAAATACTCCCTCCTTTCCGATTTATAGGGATTATCTCAAAATTTTAGTTTTTCCATTTTATAAGGCTCAATTTGGTTGTTTTCCATCACATGTTCAGATTCCAAGGTGCATTAAATCATTGCATGCAAGTATTAAGAGAAAATTGACCAATGCATATACTTTATGCATGCACGCATTGCAACTAATGCATTGATAAACACAATTTTTTAAGGAAAACAAGAGCATTAATTAGGTGCTTTTGTAAAACTACAAAAAGTATTCCACCACTCGCCATCTACCTTGATTGGTGAGATTTTTGAATTGAGCACTATAAAACGGAAAGGAGGGAGTAGTAAACACATAGGCGTGGTGCATTAACTCTCACGTTGTTTCTTATTTTTTGACATAAATAGAGGAATCAACCAATAAGAGATGTGGGGCTTGTATGCTTTTAATGACTTGAGACTATCAAACATGACATGCAGTGGTCAGTTCGTTGCATGCAATGATATTAATAAGGGAGTGCCTATAACTCATCTAGATGGGATATAATTTGGTCTCATTCACTTTAAAAACAAGAACAAATACAACCCACGTTAGCACACACACATCTTATAGCATCACATCCAATGGCTACAAAAGATGAATGAGACCAAATTATATCTCATCTAGATGAGTTCTAGCAAAACTGTATTAATAATACTTAGTATCATATAATAGTATCATGTAGTACTTTATTTATTGCCATGTATGACACATAGTAGCATAGCATTTATTATGATATGATATCATGATATGATACTCAACTCTCTCTCTTTCTTCATTTAATTCTATGACACCTCATCAAAATTGCCTAGTTGGCATGCATGATATAGCTATGATACTACCATTATAACCAGGCTTAGCAAATAAACATTAAGTTCTCTCGTTTTCTTCTCCACCTTGGTCACCTAGATGGAGGGAGTATACTGTTGAGGGCGGGGCTTTTCCTGCGCGGTAGGCGGGGCAGTTCTGCCTAGTCGGTTCGATAGAGACGCAAGAAGATGAGGGAGTAGGTTGCTGCAAACCTAGGGCTGTGCGATTTGATAGAGAGTTACTGCTGGACAGGTGGGGCCCCGTGATTGGACTTGCCATTATCATATTAACTGCAGCGCTACGACCGGCGTGAGTCTCCTGATTCCTGACCACCTCCATACAGTTGCCTCTCCCAATGCTCCACCATGTAGTTGAGGCTGGCTCTTGCATGAGAGCCCACTTCTCCACTTTTTCCTTGCCTCTCTTTCCTCCACATATAGCCCACTATTGTAGTACTACTTACTTGCTCCCACAGGTGCTAAGCTTGCCACATAGGCATAAAGTCTGATGTGGCAAGTTAATTAAGAAGAGAGAGACTAGTTTGGTGACCCAAGGAAGAAATGGTGCTAAGCGCGTGTACTTAGGTGAAAAGGCAATTTTGATTCTATAGCTAATTAAATGAAGCAAACATAGCAACAAAAAAACTAATAAGCACCTATGCATTAGGGACTTGATTGCTAAGCCATTTAATGCCCTTAGCACCTCATCTAAAGCACCATTTCATTTGAAGAGGTCACTCCTTGGCAAATGCAATAAATACTACAGTACGAAGAAAGAGATAAAGAGAAGTAAGAAAAAAATACACTTATAGCCAACCTTAGAGCTAACCTTGTTGTAGTATGAGTGACTAAGTGATGACATGCCAACATCAGATAGCCTAACACACCGTGTTAAATCTCAAAGGGCGCGACCGCGCGAGCGACGCGACGGTCGTGGTAGGCGCAACCATGATATGGGCTGCTGGCAGCCCTTGGATTTGAGATCGAACGGTCGCATGCTAAGTTGCTGAAAATTTGCAGAATAACCCTCTAGGATAGGATATTCACCCATAGGTATAGAATCACGCCATGCAACCGTTCGATCTCAGATACAAAGGCTCTCGGAAGCCCGTATCATGGGAGAATGGAAAGCCACTACCCTGCCGTTCGCACGCTGGCAGTTCGCTCCTACTCGTCCCCGCACGTCCTTTAATATTACGGCGGTTCACTCCTAGTCGTCCCGTCCTTCCACATTACGGTAGTTCCACTAATCCTGACCCTCCTCCCAAATCCATGGCGTCCCAAATCTCCATGATCGGCGGTGAGTACAAGGTAAGAACCATCACCGGTGATGAGTTCGGCGTCATCTACACCCGTTCTTCCACGATGGTGAAAGGATGCCTTTCTCGCTTCAGACGCATGTTTGTAAACTCAGATGATGAGTGGGTCGCTGGGCTAGATGTTGAGTACACCACAGTCTTGGGATGAGAGAAGGATCTAAAGGAGGAAGAGAGGAAGAAGCCCGCTGTGATCCAGGTTTGCGTGCATGACTTATGCTTGGTCTACCACATATACCATGTCGACGTTGAATGCCTGGATTTTAAGAACTTCCTCAAGAGCAACCTAGTCAAATTCGTTACTTTAGAGACTACGAACGACAAAAAATTCGTTGGTCGAATAGGCCTCGTTGTAGACAACCCCTTCGGCCTCCAGAAGAATCGGCTGCTGCCCTCCAGTTGCCAGCCTTCAATGCTGACCCTGGCAGGAGCCATGGTTCATCCTTCGTATGGTAAATTGGAGAAACCTGTAACGCCCCGGATCCGATGTGCCAGGTGTCCTTCAGTTATTCGCCGTCATTGCCATGTCATTTGCTTGCGTGTTGCATATTGTCATGTCATCATGTGCATTTCATTTTGCATACGTGTTCGTCTCATGCATCCGAGCCTTTTCCCCATTGTCCGTTTCGCGATCCGGCACTCCTATGCCATCCGGCGTTCCCCTTTCGTCTCTCGTTGTGAGCGGGTATTAAACTTTCTCGAAATAGACCGAGTCTTGCCAAGCAGCCTTGGTATAGCACCGGTAGACCGCCTGTTAAGTTTCATGCCATTTGGAGGTCGTTTGGTACTCCAACGGTTAACCGGGTAACCGTAAAGCCCCCTCTCTCTTTGCAGCCCAACACCCCTTACAAAGTGGCCCAAAACCCATCTAACTCCCCTCCATGCTCTCGGTCGTTGAATCACGATCGTGTGGGCGAAAACCGCTTCTCATTTGGACTCTCCTAGCTCCCTCTACCTATATATATATGTGTGTATATGTGATTCCCCCCGAAATCCCGCAGTCCAAACCCTAGAATTTCCCCTCGCGCCGCCGGACGTTTCCTCCCTCCGCGCCCGGACATGTCCGCTGCCTCCGGACAAAAATCGCCGCCGCCCCGCAGCCACTGGCCGCGCGCCATGTGGCACTCCCGCCGCCTCCGCCGTCCGGCCTGCCCAGCCCGCGGCTGGCCCGCGCGGCCCGCGCCGCCGC
>NC_041383.1:346043650-346154563 GCF_002162155.2 Triticum dicoccoides | reverse complement strand
CCTCCGCCGCCGCGCCCTAGCCGGCCGGGGCCGAGCTCCGCCGTCCGCGCTCGCCGGCCGCTGCCCCGGCCTCCTCGCCGGCCGAGCGCGCCGTCCCGAGCCCTGCCGCGCCCCGATCCGTCTCCCTCCGGCGCCGTCGAGCCGTCCCTCGCCGGAGCGCCGTCCCTCGCCGGAGCCGGCAGCCGCCCCCGCCCGTCGCCCGCGTGGGCCACCTCCTCCCCGCAGGCCCAGCCGAAGGCAAGGCCCAGCCCAGCGTCCAGCCGGCCGGCCTCTCCTTCCTTCTGGGCTTGGCCCATGGTGAGAACCCGTGAATCCCGCGCCCGTGCGACTTATAGCTATATTGTGCTCATCTGTTTTTTTTTCGAAAATCGTCTAAGTCCCTAAGTTTTGTAATTATCATGCCATGTTTGACCTGCTGTAACTCTGCATCCGTTGCTCTGTTTTGTGCGTGTAATATGTCAAATTGTTCGCCTCAACGAGTACATCATTTCATTCCATTGCATCATATTAATTTGAGGTCATCTTGATGCCTAAATCATCGTTGTAAGAGTGCTTCATAATGTTTTCTGCTGTCTGTTATCAGAACGAGCTCTTTTGTCATTTTTGCCATGATTGATGTGTGCATCCTATGAGGTTGATGTCTACATGTGTTTTGAACTATGCCATGCCATCTTTAAAGGGGTGTATGCCATGTATTTTTGTGATCAATATGGTGACTAGCACAAGCATGCAAACTAGGCATCGTGATGTTGCTGATTTTAGTCCCTGTTCTGCTGTTATTTTGATGCCATGTAAACATGATGCTACAGAGATATCCATGCATATTTTTAGATACTTCAGTAAGGGTGTTTTTAACATGTGGTTATTGTCTATCCATTCATGGCCTTGTTTGCAATTATGGAGTAGTCTAGCATGTCCTTTTCGTGCTCTACTTTTGCTTCAAAATGTTTCCTGGCAGATTATTTACTTGTTATTCAATTTAGTCAAGCTTGCTATAGTTGATCCTTGCATGCTATGGACTTGTTCTTGACTTGGTTTGTTTCACAAACATGTCTTCTTGATGATGCTATGCTTATCTTGTCATGCAATGACTTGTGGTGAGTGAATCGAGCTTGTTAAGTAGGGTACATGCTGTTGCTGTTTTGCTAGGCTGAATCTGTTATTTCATGATGCTATATAAACATGTTGCTACTAATCATTCTATGCATAATCTGGAGATGTTCTATAAACATGTTTTAATCTACATGTCATCCTCTATCCATCCATGCCCCTGGTTGCATTTATAGGTTGTTGTAGATTGTTCATATCTTGCTCCAAAGTTGCTTCATAATGTTGCTGTCAGCCTGTTAACATTAAGTTCACTTGTTCCCATGTGTTATGCTAGTGATCCATGAACCCTATGACCTTGCTATTCCCATGCTTAGCTTCACAAATATGTCTTCTTACTATTGGTTGCCTTGCCATGCCATGTTTTGCTCTGTAGTGAGTTGCACAAGCTCATCTACATGCCTTCATAATTATGTTCCTGCCATGTTTGAATCTGTAATATAACTTGCTATGTTACGTGGGTGCCATCATATTTTCTGATCCTTTTTGGCTTATGGTCAGTAAGGGACTTTTGATCTATGCATTTAGTAGATTCATGTCATGTCTTGTTTTGCTATTATAAGTTCCTGTAACATGTTGTTTGATAGCTCTGAACATTGCATCGTGATGTTATTTTCTGCAAAGTCTGAAATTGTTATTACTTGCAATCTTACCATGTGTGTTTGAGCATGTTCTAGTGATTTCTGGAGATAGATCAGTGTTCATGTTTTGTAATGCTTTACCTGTACATCATGCCCATGCCTTTCGTTATTATGTTGAGATGCTGTAGCTTGTTGTTTTGATGCTTGCAATATGCCTAGTTGCTGTTTTGGACAGCTTGTCCTTTTAACTTGTATAGTGTGGGTGTGTTGAACCGTTGCTCCGTTTTGAGTGTGCTCTATATGAAACTTGCTTGATTTTGCATGTAATTTCATATTATCATGTTGCATCCATGTTTTGAGATGTTTGCTTGATGTTTGGGTGCATTTTGCATCAATGCCATGTTTAACTTGTTTTGCTCATATCTTCTAGACCGTAGCTCCGAACTAAATGAACTTTATATGTAACTTGACTAGAATCTCGTGTAGATCATCTTTGTGCATCTTAACTTGCTGTTTAACAACTTGAACATAAGTTTACTCAGATCTGGGCCAATTTCGAAATATGCATATGAGCGCTTACCGGAATTGTTATATGTTGTTCCCGGCATCATTTAAACTTGCCTTGACGTGTTCTCTTGTTTGCATCATCTCTTGCCATGAGTAGCTTCATGTAGCTTTGTCATGCATCATGCTTGTGTGTGCATCATGGCCTTGTTCATGTGTGGTGTGTTTACCATGTTGTGTGCTTCTTCTTGATAGTTCCCGTTTCGTTGCGATCGTGAGGATTCGTTCGTCTACGCTTGGTTCGGCTTCATCCGTTCGTCTTCTTCATGGACTCGTTCTTCTTCCTTGCGGGATTTCAGGCAAGATGACCGCTATCCTGGATCTCATTACTATCATTGCTATGCTAGTTGTTTCGTTCTATCGCTATGCTGCGTTACCTATCTTTTGCTCCTCAAGCCTCCCATATTGCCATGAACCTCTAACCTTTGACATCTTTCCTATGCAAACCGTTGTTTGGCTATGTTACCGCTTTTGCTCAGCCCCTCTTATAGCGTTGCTAGTTGCAGGTGAAGTTGAAGATTTCTCCATGGTGGACAGGATTTTGGTTGGGATATCACAATATCTCTTATATTATTAATGCATCTATATACTTGGTAAAGGGTGGAAGACTCGGCCTTTTGCCTAGTGTTTTGTTCCACTCTTGCCGCCCTAGTTTCCGTCATACCGGTGTTATGTTCCCGGATTTTGCGTTCCTTACGCGGTCGGGTGATTTATGGGACCCCCTTGACAGTTCTCTTTGAATAAAACTCCTCCAGCAAGGCCCAACCTTGGTTTTACCATTTGCCTCACCTAGCCCTTTTTCTCTTGGGAGTCGCGCTCTCGAGGGTCATCTTTATTATAGCCCCCCCCGGGCCAGTGCTTGTCTAAGTGTTGGTCCAAACTAGAGCACTGTGCGGGACCATTTCCTTGGCAACTTGGATTCGTCGGTTCCTGTATGCTTCGCTTATCCGGTGTTGCCCTGAGAACGAGATATGTGCAGCTCCTATCGGGATTGTCGGCGCATCGGGCGGTCTTGCTGGTCTTGTTTTACCATTGTCGAAATGTCTTGTAAACCGGGATTCCGAGTCTAATCGGGTCTTCCTGGGAGAAGGTCTATTCCTTCGTTGATCGCGAGAGCTTGTCATGGGCTAAGTTGGGACACCCCTACAGGGTATAATCTTTCGAAAGCCGTGCCTGCGGTTATAGGCAGATGGGAATTTGTTAATGTCCGGTTGTAGATAACTTGACACCAGATCCGAATTAAAATGCATCAATCGCGTGTGTAGCTGTGATGGTCTCTTTTCGGTGGAGTCCGGGAAGTGAACACGGTTTCTGGGTTATGTTTGACGTAAGTAGGAGTTCAAGATCACTTTTTTATCATTGCTAGTTTCACGACCGTTCCGCTTGATCTCTTCTCGCTCTTATTTGCGTATGTTAGCCACCATATATGCTTAGTCGCTGCTGCAGCCTCACCACTTTACCCCCTTCCTTTCCCTTTAAGCTTTGCTAGTCTTGATACCCATGGTAATGGGATTGCTGAGTCCTCGTGGCTCACAGATTACTACAACAACAGTTGTAGGTACCGGTTTTGCGATGATCATGACGCGAGAGCGATGCTTGCTTGTCTTGAGTTCTTCTTTTGCTTCTTCTTCGATGAGGGATAGGTACCAGGTCGGCAGCCTGGGCTAGCAGGGTGGATGTCGTTTGAGTTTCTGTTTGTGTTTCATCCGTAGTCGGATGATGCTCTAATGTATTGTGATGTTGTATTCATGTGGCATTGTATGCCTCTTGTATGTATCCCCATCTATTATGTAATGTTGATGTAATGATATCCACCTTGCAAAAGCGTTTCAATATGCGGGTCTATCCTTGGTGGGACCTTCGAGTTCCTTTTGGATAGGCTCACATATTGGGCGTGACAAAACCTCAATATAGGTTTCATCGTCATGCATGGCAGCGGAATGTACTAGATATAGAACACATCCACTATGCTGCAATGGATGGCTGCCTTTGTTTCAATATCTACAAGGGTTGGATGAAGAGCAAGAGACAAGTGTGTAGTTCAATCAAAGAAGTATCGGCCAAGAGGAAGAGGGACAAGGACGATGTCGAGGACGTGGACGAGGACTCCGAGTAAGGTGGCAGTGTCGTTGCTCATGGTGGTTCTAATGCAGTGTCTACCGGAGTAGTTGCAAAGTTTAATTTCAGGTGTGCTTAGTTTAATTTGAGGGGTGTGTTGTGCTGAGCCCCCAGCAGAACTATGTTATGTTTCTTCTCGTTACTTTAACTCTTCAGTATGTACATACTAGTATTTATTACATTTCATCTTTTAGTTGGTATAGTACTACCACTCGTTTCTTCACATTATATACGTACAATATATATGGCCAACATCATATAACCAGTAGTTTAGTTGTCAAAGAATTTCAGGGTGCTTAGTTTTGTCAAAGAATTCCAGGGTGCTTAGTTTTATTTGAGGGGTGGGTTGTGCACTTGTGCTGGACACCATTATTATGACTAGCCTTTTTAATAGTACTATAAGCATAATTTGGCGATGAGCGCTCTCTATATGTACCACCTTTTTTTTAATTCCAAGTTTTGCTCCATGGCGCAATCCATCGATACTACTACTATACAAAAGTGGAGTATATACATTTTTTAAAAGGCTAGAGGGCGGGAAGGTATAGCTTGGTCGGTTCCACGAGAGGTGAGGGCCTTTGTGATTTGACGGCTCATTACTGCTATCAAATCGAATAGTACTGCGCTGCCCGCTGCACGCCCGGCGCCTCCATTAAACCCCTCCGTTAACCCCGGATGCAAACAGAGAATCCTACTCCGGCCACACATTCGTTCATGAGCGGGCCAGAATTAAATGCATCACCGACCATGCTCCTCCCGTCCACCCTCAGTTTAAACGAGGCCAGACGCCGGCCAAGCTCCTATCGTCCGCCCTCTATTTACACGAGGCCAGACAGACATCAGGCAAGAATCGCACCCCTCCGCCGCTCCCTCATCTGCTCCTTGACCATTTTCTCCACTCTTCCGATGGCTTCCAAGGAGCCGTTCTTCGGCATATTACCCACGTGGGTGGCCCTCTGGATACGGGCGAGGCCGCTCGGTGCTTCACCAACCTCGCTTGGCCCGATGGAGCCAGTTGCCGCCCCAAGCAGGTGCGTGGTTCAGCAACTCGCTGCTCCAGTTCAGCTCGATGAGGAGTGGCCATTTGCTCCACGCCGGCACAGCGGCGAGCATGCCGGTACGGGCGTCGTCGCTGCCGCGTCGTACCGCGCCACCAGTGTCTGCTGTGGCCGCGCCTCCCGTGCCCGCGGCAGCGCCATGCAGGCAGAGACAGAAGCCGGGTGCGTGGAGAGCGACGAGTCGGTGGCCAACTTCTCCGTGTCCGCCGCCATCATCAAGGAGAAGTAGACATGAAGGCCGCCGCCACTTGGTACCCATGAAGGCCACCGCCGAGGCGACGACTGCGCATTGAGGTGGTTACTTTGCTGCTTCGTCTCTTCCGAGGACCTTCGTCGACCGCGCAAGTGTATGATGGACATGAGGAAGACAAAAGGATCCGCGGGCGGCCATTTAGATTATGTACTCCCTTTGCAGCTGGCAGGAAATATTTGTTCTAAGAGTGGATAAATTGTATGTATCTATAACTAAAATAAATCTAGATACATCCATTTCTAGGACAAGTATTTCCGGACGGAGGGAGGATTAATTATACCAAGAGAGCTGGATTGGCACCGCTTAGTTCATGTAAATGTAATGAAATCGATCATGTTTATATGAAGATCCAGCTTTTTTATACGAAATCCTTCATGCTTATATGAAATCTGTCCGTGTTTGCACGAATTTCATCTGGTTGGTTAGAGTTGTAAAAATGTATGCCGCTGGCGTTTGATGTCGTCCTCCGCGGAAGGATGCGGGAGGAAATTTGCCGTCTGCCGTTGGAGATGCTCTTATGCTGGAAATAATAGAGTGACATCCAATCCATTTTAGTTAATTGCCTGTATGATTGTCCCTCTATAAAAAGTTAATTGCATGTACAGTGTACACGTGACTTGCAGGGTGGCTACAACTTCATACAGAAAGTTAAAAAGAAACAAGTCTATCCTTAATCTTGTATTCTAAGTACTCCGTGGGTTCCACTGTTAGTACAGTAGCGAAAGAAGTATATATTAAATAAGTAATATATAATATAAAAATCTAAAGTTAAAAGACAGAATTCGAACTCATGTCATCGCGTTGCGAGCATGCGTTGCGAGCATCCGACGCTAACCAGCCCAACACATTTTTGTTGTAGACCATGCTGGAGATATATCTCCATGTCTATTCTTATACTCCATTCGTTCCTAAATATTTGTCTTTTTTAGATTTCAAATGGACTACCACATACGAATGTGTATGTAGACATATTTTAGAGTGTAGATTCACTCATTTTGCTCCGTATGTCTTTTCAGGAAGGGGTCAGATTTGTCCTTCATTTCTTTATGAGGTATCCAGATGGCACTGCACCGCCAAGAAAAGAGGGTAACATCAAAATTATGGACTACTTTTTGAAGTATGTTGGTAAGGTCCGGTCATAGTCACTTGTTGAAACCTCTAAAAAGACAAATACTCCCTCCGTCCGGAAATACTTGTCATCAAAATGGATAAAAGGAAATGTATCTAGACGTCTTTTAGTTTTAGATACATCTCTTTTTATCCATTTTGATGACAAGTATTTTCGGACGGAGGGAGTATTTAGGAACGGTGGGAGTAGAAAACAGAGTTGGTGATGATGGTGTGCGTGCCATCCTGCAATATAGGCCGTCGAATTTATATCTAACGGATAGGAAAGAAACTATGGTAATTTTGCAAAAATATACCCACACGTCTCTGCACATTCGCAAATATGGCCTTCCCTCGTTCAGCCTTTTCTCTCACAAGATAAACTACTCATACAAATGCATCTTGATGTTCCATGCAACACACGGGCAACTAGCTACTTTGTTTTAAAATAGTTGCTACGATAATTGGGTTGAAGTGATATATTTTATGTCTGCCCCGAATGTTTTCAGATTCACTAGTAGTAACAAAGAAAAGGTTGCCTTGTTAGTTAACAGAAAACAGGGCGAAAACTATCACATGAGGCCGGTAAAAACAAGGCACACTTGGTTCAACATCATCGTCACTACAGCTGTGCGTGCACGAGAAGTCTACATATCGAGGGGGCTACCGAGCGAGGCACCAAGACACAATGTTTGAGAGAGAAGCCAATTGACAGATTATGATCAGATCGAGTTGTCACCCTTCTGCTGTCATTGTTGGGGGGGGGAGGGAGAGAAAGACGTATCGAGAGTGTGCGCAGTAGGCACAGAGGCACAACTAGCGAGTGTGTGTGTGTTTGAAAGAGGAGTAGATAGATTATTATCAATATCGATGTGCCACCCTACTCCTTCGGTGTTGGGTAGTGTGTGTGTGTGTGTGTATGTTTGAGAGAGAAGCCAGTCGATAGATTAGTATCAAGATCGAGGTGACACCCTACTCCTTCGGTGTTGGGAAGTGTTGGCGTGTGTGTGGGGGGGGGCATTGACACTCACATATCTCTACTCTTATCTTATAAAAACAGAGTTGGTGATGATGGTGTTCCTGCCATCCTGCAATATAGGCCATCCGATTTATATCCGACGGATAGGAAGGAAACTATGACAATTTTTCAAAAAGATACCCACACCCCTCTCCGCATTTGCAAATAAGGCATTCCCTCGTTCATCCTTTTCTCCCACAAGATAAACTACTCATACAAATTCATCTTGATGTTCCGTGCAACACATGGGCATCTTGCTAGTAGGGAGAAGGAGTTTGTGTGACACATATCTAGCTATATTAAGGGATAGGTAGATAGCATTTGTGCGAGGCATACTTAAAGCATCACGAAGATAAACAAACAGTGTGCATGCAAGTGCCGAAAAAAGAAGCGAGAAACAATGTGCGCGCGCACGCGTGTGTGTGTGTATGTGGGTGTGTGTGTGTGCGAGAGAGAGAGAGAGAAGAGAGAGAGAAATGTCAAAACAAAAGGTGCTCTGTTGGAATCCCATTGTATGTATTCATATGGTTCTGGAACTTGAGTTAACCTTAGGCATATGTGTGAGAGACATTATTATACTTTAAGACATTAGTGGTTGTGGGTGGGCGGAATTAAAGGGGTGGGCGTGTTAGACAGAGAGAGCCTGTGTGTTTCTGTGTGAGAGACTTGTAGGACGGGGTAGAAAGACGATTTTACCCTTGACGGAGGGAGAGAAATACACGAAGTGCGCTTGTGTGATTTCGATGCCCACAGGGAAATGAGATATGTATGCGTGTGAGAGAGATTGCAAATTCATTCACGTATCACTATCTAGCGATCGTGGACGTGCATCGCTTGAACATAAGTTAATATCTACTTTGCATCATGGCCAAAGGTACAATATCGATTCAACGCTATAAAGATTGGACACTCACATATCACATTTTTCTGTATTTAAATAAACCTTTTCAGTTGTGCATGCCAAAGTTACAGTGATGTTTCTTCAAACAACCAATGTAGCTATCATGTACATGCACCATTGTTACTCTTGCATTCAAATTCATTAGTCTTGGATGATTTAAGTTTCTATTTTGAAGTAATATATGTAATATTCATATATGAATTCAACGGGTATGCAATTTATGAAATGGAGGCTATGTAATCATATGAGGTAACACTTTTAAGTAGCGGACTACAATATCCATTTCTTTTTGCATGCCTCTACACTAACACGTCAATGCATTATGTTTAAAGTAAATAACCAATGGCACTAAATTATCTATTTACATGAGAAATACATAGGCTGAGCGTTTGATCCCCTTTTTGGTGAACACGCCACTACACCCGTACGATTGGCCGCGCCCATGTGAACGTCCAAGTGGCGCATCATCCCGAGTTATTGTCTTTTTTTTTGGGGTGGACTTCACACCAGTTATTAACTGCTGACGCGTGCCCCATGTACACAGTCTAGCATGGCCTGCCCGCTAGCACGGTCCAAAATTACTTGAAACTGGATACGAATGATCCCACGGTCGGCAAAATCTCCCGCCTCCAATTAAAATTTCCGCCACCTTAGTCTTTAGCATGCGAAATTACCCTTTTGTCCTTGGTGCACGGAGACCAACAGTTACAATACCGCCCTCATCTACATAATAGGTCGGGGCTGCTTTGGTAACTTCCGGTTCCCCCCACTACACGGCACCCCATTTCCTCTCACCCTCTCACAAAAATGACTAACTCCACAACACCAGAGCATCTTACATCACGCCGTCCGTACTTCATCGCCCTTTATCCCCTCCCCTCTCGAAATCATAGACTGCTCATCCACCGGCGTACCATAGCCCATTCACTGCCACCGGCATCCACCTCGCTGGATCTGCTTCTGCGGCCGCATATACCCCTCCCACCTCCCCTAGAAACAAGTAGACTGCTCATCCACCACAGTACCAAAGCCCATTCAGTGTAGGCCTTGTCCACGACACCGGATCTGCGCGCCGGTACTATCGTCAACCGCCGCGCATCTGCTGCGGCTCATTCGTACTCCCCACCGGAGATGCTTTGTCCACACCCCCCGGAGCCGCCCCACCGGCACCCCCGTTGACGGCCTTTGATCCTCTTCGCTGACACCTTCCTCAACCCTAACAGAGCCGCTTCGCCGACACCATCGTCAACCCTACCGGAGTAGCTTTGCATATACCATTCTCAACCATACCGGGGACGCTTTGCCAACTCACAAGTCCACGGCCTCAGATCGCTTCCTCGCACCCTCATCCAACCTACCGAAGCAGCTTCTAACGCCTCGTCCACGGTCGCAGATCCGCATCGTCGACACCATCCTTAACCCAACCATCGGAGCAGCTTCTGACGCCCCGTCCACGGCCGTAGATCCGCATCATCGACACCATCCTTAACCCAACCTCCGGAGCAGCTTCTGACGCCCCGCCCACGGCCGCAGATCCACGTCGTTGACACCATCCTTAACCCAACCACCGGAGCAGCTTCACCTACGCCCTCGTCCACGGCCACAGATCCGCTTCACCCACACCTAGTCCACCCTACCGGAGCCGCGCCACAAACACCCTACTCGACGGTTCTAGGTCTCCTTACCGGACCCCGACAGCCAGTGCAGCATCATCACCCTTGATGTTTCTAACCTGATTCCCACCGTCCGGAGAGATGCCAAACACCTGCCACGACCTAGGTACTTGTCACCTTTAAACCCGTCCACCATCACCTGCCCGATGTACTTCAAATATACTAACCGGTCATTGTTACCTGTTATGCAGCTGGCAAAAACTACAAGGACAATGTCTCTTCTGGATCTAAGAGCTTGGCCAACCAAGATCTTGGACCGAGGCATTACTATGATCTTGTAAGTGCGTCTCTCTCTCTCTTGTATTGTTTTGTGCCTGCCAGCGTGCTTTGCTAGGATTTTTGACCAGCAATCCCTTTGTGCAGACAATGATTTCTACTACTGGCTGCTAAATTAGATATGTAGATGTCATACATGATACTACCTCGTACCTCCATTCCTAAATATAAGCATTTCTAGAGATTCCACTATAGGCTACATATGGAGCAAAATGAGTGAATCTACACTCGAAAATGCATCTATATACATCTGTATGTGGTCCATACTGGAATCTCTACAAAAACATATATTTAGGAACAGGGGCAGTACATTACACAAAATCGTAGGTGGCATGTAGGAATTCCAATGCACTACATTAGGCTCCCTTAAAGTGCCTGCTAGTCTAGCACACAGAGTCATGGCTAGTTTATGGTACGCACACAATCGTTAATTGGTGGTTTAAATATGCGCAAGGGATATGCAATGTAGTATCATGTAGAGATGTCTGAAATTAGCCGTGCCAACTTGCAGATAGGATTACACAATGAAAAAGTACAAGATGTATGTGGCAATTTCATGGAACATCGCAAAAAAAAGGAGATGCAGCGGTGAGCCTATACAATGTGCTATGGTACGTCACTCCTCTATTGCAATCATCGTGACATGTTATTTGTATGTCAGTTCTATTAGCCAAGTTTCTTAGGGACAGTTATTACGAGTTATCCTAAGAAAATAAGCACCTGTGAATATAAGCTCCATGTAATAAGCCAACCAGTTCTTTTCATTGCGTTTTCAGCTGATCTTTGTTATGATCAGTGGAAAGTCTAGATTGCATTATATTTTTTCATTTTGCTGCCCATATAAAAATTAATTTGACTTGCAAACATCACAAATTGAACCCAGTGCAGTAATTAATATGATAGGAAAACAGACCATCACTATTTGCTCAAAATGCAAATACAAGGATACCATCTACTTGGCACAATCTACTTTGGTCAATGTTTTCCATAGATATCCCATTGCCTAATTTAAACGAAGAACGCATGACCCACATTTAAATGAAGAACAATTATTTATTGAAATTCGATGGTCCAAGTGGCTGGTTATTATCATATAGCAGCACCACCTGAAAGCATCATATAGCAACAGCAGCTCATAGTAACTCATCATACAGCAGCAGCAGTCTGCAATTCATCATATACCAGCAACAGCTCATAGCAATTCATCATATAGCAGCAGCAGGAGTAGCTCATAGCAATTCATCATAGAGCAGCAGCAGGAGTAGCTCATAGCAATTCATCATAGAGCAGCAGCAGGAGTAGCTCATAGCAATTCATCATAGAGCAGCAGTAGGAGCAGCTCATAGCAATTCATCATATAGCACCAGCAGGAGTAGCTCATAGCAATTCATCATATAGCAGCATCAGTAGCAGCTCATAGCAATTCATCACATAGCATCAGCAGGAGCAGCTTATAGCAACTCATCATATAGCAGCAGCAGCTCATAGCAATTCATCATATAGCAGCAGCAGCTCATAGCAATTCATCATATAACAGCAGCAACTCATAACAATTCATCATATAGCAGCAGCAGGAGCAGCTCATAGCAATGCATCATATAGCAGCAGCAGAAGCAGCTCATAGCAATTCATCGTATAGTGGATCAGAATGAAAATTTGTCAAAAAATCAGAGAAGATCCTCACCTTGTTGGATGAGCTCATCCTTCAACAGCACATCAAGGCCATGGCCTGGGAGGAGGGGAGGGGGAATAATGTGCCTTCTGCCACAATGTGGCATCAGCCGTAGTTGTGCAGCGCTCGCCGGAGTAGTGCGTTCGACGAACCACAGTGGAGCAGCTACTGGAGACCATGAGAATGAGGGGTGGCGCCAGAGGGAGGAGCGGCCAGGGAGATTTGCCCCTACCCGCCGGCCATGTAGCCTAGCTGGACATAGCATCATCGAGGACCAGGCCATATGGGGCCAGTGGTGACGGCTCGCTGGAGGAACCCTAGTGCTGCAGGCAGGGGATCGAGGTAGAGGGAAAGGGGAGAGAGATGCAAGCGGGCAGGGCAATGAACGCTTGCGTGTTTGTTTTTACTTGAGGGTTAGGTGTGACACGGGCGTCAGCAGTTGCATTTTGAGTGTAATAGAGGCAGACAACAGAGTCATTTCACTATTCCCCTTCCCTTTAATGTTTAGTGAGGTTCTACCCGAAACACCCCCCTCCAAAGCGAAATTAGTTAAGCCCAAGCCCATAACTCAAAAATGACTTCTTTACATCTTTTATGGCTTATTTTGACAATAGGCCCTGAAAAGGCGGAATCGAATTGGCCCTTAAAATGCAATTCAATTGTGCGTGCAATGATGAATCACTCCTGCCTGCTATAGTGTACATTTAGGCATCATCATACATGGCATAACCTAATACATGTGCATTCCATTGTAGAATCTGGAATATGCAATGTTTATGTTAGTTCATACGTTGCACATGATGTTTAAATGCCCCATAAATCTGGTCAGTCAAGTGATGGTCTTTAATCCTCCTCCTTTGCTTCTTTTCTTGATATGTAAGATTTTCTCACATATCTGTTCAATTGCTTGTTTGCATCAGCCAGCCATACTAGGACTATTTGCTTTGATTATTTGATGTTCTTGACCTAACACTCTAACAAGCTTGTCAACAATTTAAACACTATAGGCTGCTGTAGTGGGGCCTTGTCTAACTCATAGGTGACATAAAGGTTTGGTTGTACACTAAAGTAGGCTCTCCAAGAGTACCTGGAGATCCAGTTTGAAGGTATGCTTAGTTTTTACATAGTGCAGACATAGTAAATGCTCATTTCATTGTGTGCAAGTGCAAGAGATGCGGCTTGTTTCATTATGTGGTGTTGTTTTGTTATAATCTCATCCTTTTGTGTTCACAGACTGGAAATCATGCATATTTATCTAACAAGGAGACGAGTAACTAGTTTGTGTCACCTTGTAGAGGGGGTGCAATGAAGATAAGATTGAGGATTTCCAAGTATAAGATGTTAGGAAGGAGCCTTGCAAGAGAAGTAGGAGCTGCGCTGCGCCTCTTCAACCTGTTAAGGTAAGTCACTGTATGCAACTCAACAGTTCAATTCCTTGTTTGTTTCAGGCATAGTTAATTTGCTCTTTTCAATTGCTTTATTTGTCCTCAGTTAATGAGATGCCCAAAGAATCATGCCTGATGTTGGGTTCTTCTATAACTATTAGTTGATATAATTAAAGGCCTTACCATTTAATTACTCTAACAAAGTGTGCCTGAAGCTTTGAAGTATATTAACCAACTATTATTGCATGAGGCTCACAATCTAGTTTATACTAGGCTAATGATTGCATATCTTTGCCTGCTGTAGTATGTTTGTATGAAACCCTCTGTTGTTCATTATGCTCCCTAAGACTTTAATTGAGCTAAAAAATGGCCAACTGCTTGCTTACTTATACGCAACGTGCTGTCTAAATTTGTAACTTGTCTGTGTTTTGGATTGGGCCACAACATCATGCTCCTCTGGTGAGCTAAGAGAGATTTCTGTATGCAGGCTGCACAAACTATCTTTTTTATAATTTTTAAAATATCACCTACTTATGCTTCATGACGTGTAACATTATTGTTAGTCCTGTTTTGCCATGTAGTACAAAATAGTGTATTGCTTACTTCACTGTTGTAACTATTTTTTCCCTAGTCATGTGTACTTACAGAAACATTTCAGGATGAAGTGACATCAACACAGAGATCTGCAAGCAGTGCGGCAAGGCCGTTACCGAATGATTATGCATTGGAATTGGAATGTGCTGATGTTCTCGAGCATCAACTAGAGGTGGCAAGACAATGTGTACATGATTGTCAGTGTATAATCAACAAGTTGAGACTGGACATGGAGTAGTCAAAAAAATGAAACAAGACACTGAGGTAACCACGAAGGAATTGGAGATTTTGCAGACTGAAATTTGTGCTATCTGAATTCGGCCAATCCTATTTTCTGAAGAGATTATAGTTCAAATGGAGTTAAGTTGATGCGCGTCCATGATGTATGAGCTGTATTTGCCCAGTGTATGTAATTTGCTATTTGTGTATGCTTTATTATCACCTGTGCCGAACCATAATGCCCAGTGGGTACAATCGGCTGTAATTTCTTTATTGTATAGTGTAGGATTATTCTACGTTTCTATGCCTTGGTCTCTTTGTTGTATAGAGTATGTTTTTTAGAGGTGATAGTATTAAGTAGGATAATTCTTTGAATATGCTATACCGTTCATATGGTGGCCAAGTCGCCCAAACATTGTAGTGACCATGGCCCTCCACGGGCTGTATGATCCATGGGCCATGTACGGGCCGTCGGATCCATGGCCTTCAATGGGCCGTCGGATCCATGGGCCTTCAATGGGCCGTCGGATCCATGGGCCTTCAATGGGTCGTCGGATCCATGGGCCTTATACATCTCGTAGGATCCATGGGCCTTGTAAGGGCTGACTCATCTATGGGCCTTGTATGGGCCTTTAATAGGCCGTAGACGGGCTAGAGTGGAAATTGTACGTTTTATGGGCTGACCATAACGGGCCGTTAATAGGCCGTATTTGGTGATGCTATGAAAATGGCCCAACAGATTAACGGTCCACAAACGGGCCGACTGTAACGACGAGCTGAATTTGGCCCACAAGCAGAAAATGACAGTAACGGGCCGTAAGTAACCGAATGCTGCAAATGAGCCCAAGAATAAATGGGCCCTCAGAAGGCCGAAAAGTAACTTGGGATGGAAACGGCCCAACGGAATAACGGGCCATTAATGGGTATAAAGTGATACACTGTTCATTACGGGCCAGTTTCACCACGGGCCATTAATGGGTGTAAAGTGATACACTGTTCATTACGGGCCAGTTTCACCACGGGCCGTTAATGGGCCAAGAGTTACAAAGGGCCTCATATGGGCCGGAAGACATCATGGGCCATACATGGGCCAGAAGTGAAAATGGGTTGGAATCATATTGGATGGCCCAGATGACGCTACTGGGCCTAATTCGGATAGGGCGTAACGGGCCTTGGGTTAGCGGGCTGTAAATGGGCTATATGCGAATTGGCCGTTAATAGGCTTTCCATGGGCCGGCCCGCCACCTTTTGACCAAGTCAAACGGGCCAGCCTTTTCACAAGAATGGGCCTCTGTTGGGCCGTGCCACGTGTCGATGTATCATAGGTGCCTTCTGTCCAATGAGTGGATGGCATCTGTCCCAACGATTAGCCGACACGTGTTTCCTCCAGCCAATGATGATTTTACACGTGGAAAATTCCCATTGGTCGGGGCTGTTAACGGGTTATCGGATCCAAAACCCGACCCGATAGCTTATCGGCGTTCCATTATGATGGATGCCACGTGACGGTCACCTTGACGAAAGCACTTCTGTGAGGCGCGATTTATCGTCATGGAAGTGGACACTTCCATGATGATAATTTTGGTAATGTCATGGAACACTTCTACAACATCACATGTATGACTATCTTGATTCTGTCATAAAATCGTCATGGATGTACATGAATGACAAAAAACGCGACCTACTGTGACAAACACGTATCATCACGGAAGTGTATTTTTTCTGTAGTGTTAGGCGTCACGTTCTGAGGATCCAAGAGTCATTGTGGAGTGCCCGTGAACAAAGTCTGTGAAGATTTGGAAGTCTACCTTGAATACTTACCTGAGTGATAGGGTGAGGACTAAGTGTTCTTAGCTCAAGGGGAATAAGGTGAAGATACAGTCTTCTGAGTTCAATCTCAGCCTCCCTAACCAGACGTAAAGCTGTCATAGCAACTGGAACTGGTCTACCAAATCCTTGTCTTCACCAAGCAACTGGTTCTATCCCCTACCCTCCTTACTTTTCAGTTTGTCTTCGTCAAGTCATTTCTTGCCTTCCTGAGCCATTTGACTTCACTGTGTGATGACTTGTAACTCTTTGGCTTCATATTGTCTTCCATTCTAGTCCTTTCTACCTAGATGTTGTTAGTCTTCGTGATTTCACTGTATTTCTTGCTTAGTGTAGTTTATATTTCGTTGCATATCATATAGATTCACATTACCTATTTGTCTTCAAAGCACTTGTGTTTCAAAGACTTTCATAAAAATCGCCTATTCACCCCCCCTCTAGTCGATAACTAGCACTTTTAATTGGTATCAGAGCAACGTGCTCCCTTGTCATGTGTGATTCGGTTTAACCACCTGGAGTTTTAGCTATGTCGAGTGTAGGGATAATCAAGGTCTCCACTGCGTGCCCTGTCTTCGATGGCACTGATTACTCCTATTGGAAGAATAAGATGCGCATGCATCTTGAAGCCATTGATGTTGACCTATGGTATCTTGTCAAGACAGGCATTCCCAAGGTCGGTGAAGGCGTCACCACTGCTGATGTCAAGGGGTTCACGCAACTGGACTCAATTGCCAAGAACACCATCTATATTCATCTGACCAAAGGGCAGTATGGCCGTGTGAGTGCACTAGAAACTGTGAAGCTGGTCTGGGACTGGTTGTCCAAGGTCAACGAAGGCATCTCAACTCAGAGAGACTCAAGAATTGATGTTCTTTGCAATCTCCTCAACTGCTTCAAGAGGAATGCAAATGAGAATGTCCAGCTCATGTTCGATCGACTCACTGATATCACAAATGAGCTTGGCGCTCTTGACACCCATGAGATCACCAAGCATGAAATAGTGAAGAAGCTTCTGAGATCACTTGACAGCTTCTTCGACACCTTGGCCCTGATGATATAAGAGAGTCCTGACTTCAAACACCTCGACCCATCTGGCATACTTGAGAGGCTCAACACACATGAGTTCCGGCTATCTGAACAAAGAGATATCTATGATCCCAACTATGGTCGATCCCGAGCTTTGAAGGCTAAGATTGTTTCCTTACCTGAAGAAGAATCTGACTGCAGTTCTGGTGATCCTAAAGACATTCGCAAAGAGCTTGCAATGCTTGTGAGAAAGTTCTAGAAGTTCTCCAAGAAGAATCGCTTCAGCAAGTCTTCAAGATCCAGCTCAAAGAACGATGAGGCTTCATCTCATGACTACAAGAAGAGAACATGCCACAAATGCAAGAAGACATGCCACTACATCTCAGAGTGTCATTAATGCACTACAAAAAAAAACACATCTGTGCCATTTGGGCCAAACATTTTTTTTTGTCATTCTTAGGATATTTCTATGATCATAATTGTGACAAAACCCGGTATCATCATAGATGTGGTGGGCTCCTACTTCTATGACAAAAAATCATGACAGAAAATGGGCTTTTCGTCCTAGGCGGGCCAGAGACACAGCTGCATGACATTCTTTGGGCCGTCCATGATGGAAAAAACCATGGTAGAAGCGAGGGCGAGGAAAATTTCGGGGAGTTCCCGGTTACGGTGGGTTGTCGGGGGCCGAGCGATGTGCGTTTCTCTCGTACCGTACGCGTGTGGGTGCGAGGCGTTGGGCTCTAACTGAACCCGAGCGAGACATCGCCTAACTGAACCCGAGCGATTGCACTGCAGGCTATGCGTTACTGAACCCGAGTGATCAAGCGATTCCTTCACTACTGCTGCTAACTGAAGCCGATCGATGGTGCCTCTGGATGAACAGTGAGCGTTTGCTGGGTGGTTTGGATGAACAGTGAGCATTGCAGGGGGGTTTGGATGAACAGTTGCCGGTGGGGGTGGATGAACAGGACCCCGTGGTGTTGCCTCTGGATGAACAGGACCCCGATCGATCGAGCCGATTGGGGATGGATGAACAAGACCCCGTGGAGGGATGGATGAACAGGACGACCCCGTGGAGGGCTGGATAAACAGTAGAAGGTGGAGGGGTGGATGAACAGTAGCCCGTGGAGAGGGGTGGTTGAACAGTAGCCGGTGGACTAGCGCGGTGGAGGCTGGATGAATAGGAGCCCGTGGATGAACAGTCGCAGGCGGAGGCTGGAGGAGGTCGATGGTGGATGAACAGTAGCTCGTGGAGGCTGGAGGAGGTCGACGATGGAGATGAACAGTATCCCGTGGAGTCCCGTTTTGTGGTACGCCACACCCCTCCCGATAAACAGGACCCCCATTTCGACTGTAGCGCTCCAACACAAGTCTGTTTCCTCCATTTTGCGGTACGCCACACCCCTCCCGATCAACAGGACCCCATTTCGACTATAGGAGGTCCAACACAAGTCCGTTTCCTCCGTTTTGCGGTATGCCAGACCCCTCCCGATGAACAGGATCCCATTTCAAACGTGGCTGGTCGAACACATGGTTGTTTCCTCTGTTCTGCGGTATGCCAGGCCTCGTTTGCATCGGTTGTTTCGCCCAAGTCGTATGGCTCCCACGTGTTCCGTTGCCTCCCCATGAACACGACGCATTCGTTGCCTCCCGATGAACATGACGCATTCTGTTGCCTCCCCATGAACACGACGACGACGCAGTTCCTCCGTTTTGACCCAGCCATGTACACGAGCCCTGGCCGTACGTATGCACGAGTAGGCATTCGAGACCCCGCCCGTATGTACATACGTGGACGTATTTTCTGTCTTGCACACTGGTAGTTGTACGTACGTGTACATGCTACGTGCGCGCCTCTACTACGAAACGTGCGCGCCTCTACATCGACCAGTATGTACATACATGTTCGCGACAAGAATGACAATGCTACGTACGCTTCGACCAGGTGGGTCCCGAGTGCCAGGCACTTCCTTGCGTGCGAAGATGTAGCTGGTGGGTCCCAGCAGTCAGGGGGGCGAATCGTTTTTTTTGCCCAGATGCACTTGGCGTGCGAAGATGTAGTTGGTGGGTCCCAGCAGTCAGGGGGCGAATCATTTTTTTTGCTCGTAATATGGACGCACTTCCTTGCATGCGAAGATGTAGCTTGTGGGTCCCAACAGTCAGGGGGGAACATTTTTTTCACGAAATACGGTGGCCCATCTGGTGGGTCCCTGCTCTCAGGTGGAGAAATCATTAATTTTCGCGTAATAAGGAGGCACTTCCTTACTGTGGCCGTGGACACAGCTGTCAGCCTCTCCACGTAGAGTCCACGTCCGATGGAAGTCGTTCCTTGACCACGTTGACCATGCCGCGCCGAGAGCACCAGGGCGGTGGACGACGGCGAGGCCTAGGAAGGGGACGACGCGATGCCGGGGAGGATGCGGCAGTGGATGCCCACGCGTAGAGGAGTATGAGGGTTCACTGGTTCAGCTGTGGTGTGAGGCTGCCGTCGCCGCAGAATAACAGGGGGTGTGGGTGAGTAGAGGGATGGCCTGGCCAGCGGTGGGAGTAGTAGGGGGCGGTGAGGCCTTTGCGGCATCACAACCGGCCATAGGAGGCAGGAGCTTGCGGCACAACCGACGCTGCTTTGGGCGGCTGGAGCTAGAAGACCATAGCTTGAAGAAGCAGTACGGCCATTGGACGGACATCGTACAGTCACTGGAGCTAGAATTGTTCATATTGACTAAAGTTGACAAAGGCTTCCATCCCAGTCAACTTAGTAGGCCCACAAGTCAGCCTCCCACCAAGGTGGGTCCCAGCTAGCAGGGGGAGTATTCATTTTTTTGTGCGTAATAAGGAGGCACTTCCGGTGGGTCCGAGCTGACAGCGGGGGGAACGTTATTTTCGCGAAATACGGTGGCCCGTCCGGTGGGTCCCAGTAGTCAGGGGGGAAACATTTTTTTTGCGAAATACTGGTGGCCTGTTCGGTGGGTCCCTGCTGTCAGGTGGAGGAATAATTATTTTCTACGTAATAAGGAGGCACTTCCTTGCGGCTGCCGTGGACCCAACTGTCAGCCTCTCCATGTACAATAATCTTCTGATGGAAGTCGGTCGTTGACCACATTGACCACGCCGCGCCGAGAGCACCACGTCGATGGACGATGGTGAGGCCTAGGAAGGGGACGACGCGGAGCCGGGTAAGACGTGGCAGTGGATGCCCACGCGGAGAGGAGTACGAGGGTTCACTGGTTCAGTTGCGCTGCTATCGCTGCAGAATAGCAGGGGGTGTGGGTGAATGGAGTGGAGGGGTGGCCTGGCCAGCGGTGGGAGTAGTATGGGGTCGGTGAGGCCTCCGCGGCAGCACATCTGGCCACGGGAGGTAGGAGCAGGCGGCACGACCGGCGCTGCTTTGGGCGGCTGGAGCAAGAAGACCAGAGGTTGAAGAAGTACTATGGCCATTGGATGGACATCGTACGGTCACTGGAGCCAGAATCGTGCATATTGACTAAGTTGACAAAGCCCTCCGTCCCCGTCAACTTAGTAGGCCCACTATATTGGGTCCCAGCTAGCAGGGGGAGTATTCATTTTTTTGTGCGTAATAAGGAGGCACTTCCTTGCGTGCGAAGATATAGCTGGTGGGTCCGAGCTGTCAGCGGCGGTAACATTTTTTTCGTGAAATACAGAGGCCCTTTCGGTGGGTCCCAGATGTCAGGTGGAGGAATAATTATTTTGCGCGTAATAAGGAGGCATTTCCTTCCGTGCGGCCGTGGACCCAGCTGTCAGCCTCTCCATGTACAGTCCACTTCAGATGCATGTCGGTCGTTGACCACATTGACCACGCCACGCCGAGAACACCAGGGCGATGGATGACGGCGAGGCCTAGGAAGGGAACGACATGGAGCCAGGGAAGACTCGACAGTTGTTTCCCACGTGGAGGGGAGTACGACTGTACGAGGGTTTAATGGTTCGTCTGCCGTCGCCGGAGAATAACAACAGCTGTGGGTGAGTAGAGGGATGGCTAGGCCAGCGATGGGAGTACGGTGGGATGGTGTGGCCTGTGCGGCAGCATAGCCGGCCGCGGGGAGGAGGGAGCAGGCAATCCCGCCGGCGCTTGTTTGAGTGCCTGGAGCAGGAAGAGCAGAGATTGAAGAAGCACGACGGCCGTTGGACGGACATCCAACAGCCACTGCTTGTGCGTCAACCTTTTTTTACCAAAGCCTCAAATCTGTGGAAAACAACATACATGCCATCTGCCATTATTTCTAATAATTTACAGCCCATTTGCTAATTCTTATGGTTTTTTGAAGCCCATATTCTTTTTGTTAGCATTACAGCCCATATTGTGGCCACGGTCATGAATTATACAAAATTTTGCATATGTCGGTGCGGTCTAAATTGTTTTTAATCCCGAAATTTTGAGTCACATGCAGACTGATTTAAAAAATAAATGTATATCAATATAAAATCCAATAAATTGTCCACGCATTAAAATCAATGCAATTTAAAATCTCAAAATGAAAAAAAGATATTTGAAACTAATTGCCGGTTTGATGTGTTTTAAAAATGCACAACCCATTTCTTATTACTGATAGGCCATTTTCTCGCCCAGCCGAATGCAGCTCTCCTCGTCTTGAAAGATTTGCAGCCCAACAGGCCTGACAAAGCGACTTACTTGACAAATAAAAAAAAACCAGGCTAGCCATTTTCAGAAAGAAAAAAAAACTACTAGGCTGGTCTGTGGTAAACATAAAAGAAAAGGCTGTCTAGACAGGCAAGAGTGTCCCGCAGAACCCAGTTGACACCCTGCTTCCATCTCAGAAACAAATTAGATAAATGCCACTCCAATTATGGCGATTCACAAAAATGCCACTGCAATTTCCAAGCTTTGAAAAATGCCACTGCAATTTTTGCAAACTTTGAAAAACGCCACTGCAATTTGCAAACTTTGAAAAACGCCACTCCAGACTTTGAAAAATGCCACTGGAAATGGCATGAAATGGCATTTTTCAAAGTTCGGAAATTGCAGTGGCATTTATCAGAAACACCAGATTTGGAGTGGCATTTATCAAATTAACCCAAAACAAAAATAACAGGGCGAGCTGCTGGGTCCCTGGTGTCAGCCGCTCGTTGTGCAATTCTCTCATTTATTGACTACGTTGACAATGGCATGGGACCTAGATGTCAGAACTCCATTAGGAGGAGCCATTTTTTATTGGCTTGAAATAAGAAGGAACTTGCTTGCATACTGCCATGACCTTGGCGGGTCCCTGCTGTCATCCTCTCCACGTACAATCATCTCCTGATTGTGTACGCGTCAACTTGGTAGGCCCACAAGTCAGCCTCTAAACCCGCGGAGGACAAATACAACCCATTTAAAAAAATAACAGCCCATTCCATACGTTCAAATGGAAAGTTCAACATTTAGAGCAAAGTAACAGGTCTGATCCACATATAGAGTACTGAACTTCCACGTTGACAACCATCATAGCCAAGTTAACTATCTACTCCAACTAATACTCTAGTAGCGTACAAGTACAAACTTACTCTTAGCTAACTAGACGATGCCGGCCGCCATCTACGGTACACGCTAAACACCGGCACTGGCGTCCTCCGCCTCACCTCGGACTTGCCACAGGTGCGATAGGGCACGTTGCTCGTGCGCGTTGGCCCTTTCCATGCCGGCGTGGTCCATCGAAGCTTCAACTTCTAAGCGGGAAACCCACTTGACGAGCTGGTAGTAAAAATCGGCGTCGCGAATGCGTGCGTGCCCAACAGCCTCCAGGGATATTTGCCGGGCGCCAGCCTCCATGTAGTCGGCCCAGTTGCGGGTGCTCTGCTCGTGATTCAGAGTGTTAGTGCGTTGCTGCTCCATGTCCCGCTGGCGTCACAAATCGGCGATACGCTGCTCCTCCGCCAGGCGGTCGCGCTCCAACAACTCCTACGCTCCTCCTCCGCCAGGCGGTCGTGCTCCAACAAGTCCTCGATCTCCGCATTGCCATCTAAAGACAGATAGAATGCCTCCTCCCTCCATCTGCCTTCCGGTGAAAAACCGAACACTAGTTCCGGTGGTGACCGCCTCCGGCCTCACCTACCGCGGACGGGCAGGGGCATGGCGGACGTGGCGAGGGCGAGGATAAGTGGCGAGGGACATCGGGACGGTGGGGGCTTATGAGGATATGGCGAGTTGGGTCACGGTGCCACTGGAGAAGGCCGGGAAACAGTACTTATAGGCGGAAGGTAGCGTGAAGGTCATCGGAATTCAATGCATAAGCAGGCATGGCTTAGCGCGCTATCTTGCCATGGAAAACTAGTGAAACTGAAATTATGACTGTGCCGTCCCGTCCCGTCTAGGACGCACGCCAACATGATGGTCAAACGAGTGCACTCAAATCATATCCCCCCTTGTCAATAATGATTCCACGGATATAAAAAAGCTACAACAATTAAAGAGCATATTTTTTCGCATCAGTTAGCTGCCTTAATTACGGCCGGCTGCATGTAGGCACTCGAAATCGCTCGCATCCAGTACGCGGAGCAACATGCAACGAGTTGCAGCCGAGGGCACGCATGCAGCCTCTTAAATCGCTGGAATTAATTAGGCTTAAACTTCTGCATGCAGTTAATTATTGCCATGCCTTGGTCTTGCTGCTTTGCTCACGGAACTAATAAACCCGGACGGAGGGAGTACCTTGGTTGGTGACAGGTTTTAATTAAGCCCATGCAAACCGGAAAGGAGGTACTAGTACGTGCGTGATCCGCTATTTATTCGTGTAGGATCGAGTAGGTCGTTTCTTGAATTGAGCCCTGCAAACCGGAAAGGAGGTAGTACGTGCGTGATCCGCTATTTATCCGTGTAGGATCGACTAGGTCGGATAGTGTAGCTTGTCAGTTTCTTCAGAGGTAGGTATTTTTATTCAAAAAACTGCAACTTCGGATCTTGCGTCGCAAATAAAACTGTCAGGGGCGCATTAGTAGGCTAGCTAGTGATCGGTCAGTAACTTGTAAACACTGAGCGAACAGAAATAAGTAAGTGTTAATGCATCTCAATGATTCACAGATCATATACAAATATGTAGCTCCAAAAGCAAAGATCAGCCACTTCGGATCTTGCCTCGCAACTAAACCAACTAGTACGATTCCCATACATAAGATCAAGATGTTAATGCATCTCAATGATTCACAGATCATATACAAATATGTAGCTCCAAAAGCAAAGATCTAGAAAAAACATCTGTTCTTCCTACTAACATGGATGCTTCTCTTGGCCAACATTCAGTACAGACTGAAAGACAAATTTGTTTGTGAAGTCTACAATTCCTCTTGCAAACGTAAGTGGTTTCACCAACAGCTAGAACCATGAGAATGAACCACCCATGATGGAGGAACATCCACTGCAATATGATTTGGTCTTCTCTCGATCACACGGCGAGACTATTTTCGGAATGCAAACTTTAACTTAGGTAAAATGATGCCCATTGTATAATCAGACCAAAGCAATGAAGCACCTAGTGTTGGACAATAAATAGTACAATACTACTTTTCTGCAGTCCATGAAGTGACTATCAGTCTTTATGTGTCCATTTTCAAATGGCACTGCATGCAGTGACTATACTATTCTCTTGTGCAGTTCAACCAAAATTGCGGTCACTTTGTTTGTTTGCCAAATAGCAACGAGTAGACAACTCTGTCTACACAAATATCAAGCAGTTAGTAAACGTATACCACACCTTGTATTTTCAGTTTACACATGTCTCTGCCGCTTAGCATCTGTCATGTTCTGCACTGGACAATTTGATACAGTTATGTTTTGCCCTGGACAATTTCATACTGAATTGATTTGCTAGTTCAGAGCAGAAATATAGCGCCTATTCTTCATCAGACCAAGGATATCCATGTTCACAGTGATGGAAGAGGTGAAATCGATACAACCAAAATTGAGCATCCAATCATTGAATCATGTCCTGCACCTCCAATGTAGGTCCACCGTGCCAATAAATTCACATGCAAACCACTAGTATTACTATCTAATGACAGTACAAAAAGAGTAGCAATATAGTAGCAAATGATGTACCTTCGTAATGAACAGCTCATAGGTCCACCAAGTGGATATAAAGGTTTGGATGAAAACATGCTCCTAATGTTGAACCAGTTGGAATTTTTGTGCAGTTCCACTAAAATCGAGCATCCCTGTTTGCATAGATACTAAAAGTGTGATTACTGTGAAAATGACACTAGTTGAAGCATAGACTTACAAATATAAGCATTCCAATTTCTTAATGGGAAAAGGTAGCAAGACTGTTTCTAACCACCTGTTTGATTGAATAAATAAGGCAACATTGGCTGATGTCAGAAAGGCATATATAGTTCTTTCTGAAAGAATGATCGACTCCTGACCTTTCCTCTTCTTTTAAGAATATTTTGTGCAGTTCAACTGAAGTAAAATGCCATCACCACCTTGACAATTCAGTGACACAGTACAAAAGGAAATGACTTAACATTACATCATGATGTCAGGTATGTAGTCGACAAGCATTAGAGACAAACATACAGACCTCCTCCGATAACATAATGAACATTAATTTTAACAAAGGTGTGACTAACTTTACCGGGATAATTTGAGTGAACTCTACACCCTCTGTTCCTTAATATAAGACGTTTCGCGGTTCAATTTAAAGTACCCAAACGTCTAGTATTTAGAAAAACAGGTAGTGGTTTTCATGAGCACATATCAGTGAAAGCTTGCCACACTTTATTTATGTCCATAAGCTAATGCAACACCATTCGAATACTACAAATATACACTAATCCAGTGGCTAGTTTGTGACAGCCTGGTTTTTGCCCTCTTTTCTTTGCCTGGTTTTCAGTTGAGTTGGTTTTGAATTTAGGGTTTTTGAATCACTTCATTTGGACTTAACCACTTGGGTACTCCTTGACTTTCACCCAAGTGCTCCCTCTCCTCCTCAAAACCATCATTTCACCTCTGGTTCAACTCAAAATATTGCTTGGAATATTTTTCTTAAATGAAAAATATTCATTTTGCCCTCCAAAACCCTAGTTAGCCCTCTGTGCTCCAAAGCAACCCTAATTTTTCTTGCCCCAAAAATCCTGAGTAAAATCCCAATTATTCTTTGGACCCTAG
This sequence comes from Triticum dicoccoides, assembly GCF_002162155.2. Taxonomy (NCBI): domain Eukaryota; kingdom Viridiplantae; phylum Streptophyta; class Magnoliopsida; order Poales; family Poaceae; genus Triticum; species Triticum dicoccoides. The sequence goes on along the minus strand of NC_041383.1, from coordinate 346,128,063 downwards.
GGCACCTTTCTGAGAAAAAATATTTCACAACTCTTTGGAATATTTTGGCTACAGAAAATAAATTCATTTCTGTACAGAAATGGTTGTTTCTACAACAACTACCATTTTACTAGCTCCATTTCACCACTCTCTGGCGACCTCTGCCCTCTGCCTCCTCTGGAGAGGCCGTTTCCGACATCATCCTGTCACCTCTAGCCACGCTACGGGTACGGTCAGGTCCGCCATCTTCTTCTGCTTCGATCCCCCCTCTCGTTTGACCCCAAGAACCCTCATCGCCGGCGTGTGCTCCGGCGAAGCTCCGCCTCCCTCTGTTTCCTTCTCCCCCTTCTTCTGGCCTAACTAGCGGGGCCCGCTAGTCAGCCACTCAGTACACACGCAAAATGGTATGAGTGGTGGCGCCTCGGGCGTTTACGCCTTCGACGTCACCTCCCAGTCTGTTTTCTTTTTAAATCAAATTCATTTAAATCCAGGAAACTTCAAACAACCATAACTTTTTCTCTATAAGTCCAAATGCATTGATTCTTTTTGCATTGTGTTCTCTGTCCAAAAATCTAACAGCACCCAAAAGATGGGATTTTTCCTTGTTGTATAGATTTTCTGGTAATTTTCAGAAGGTTTCTTGATGTTTTTCTTTTGTGGTTTTGCTTATTTTCAGCAGAGCAAGCTTGTCTTGAGGATCACCAGGAGATTTGTGAACCTCATCAGCACTAAGTCAAGCCACAACAACATTTTCATAGTTCCACTTCAATATTTGTGATTTTCCTACTTGAACTTATGATTATTCCTGCATTTAAATAATTATTATGATAATTATATTCTGTTAAGTGCTTGCCATGTTAGATATGCTTGATTTACAGAAAGTTTGAAATGAATCTTGCTGATAATATAATAAGAAGTTAGATATGAGTAATGATAAAATGATATAGTCAAGGAGGTTAATAATTAGTTTAATTATTATTCTTGCATGATGAAAAATGATGAGATTGCTTGAAATGGTTCTGGTTTAAGTGAGGTTTGATCTTAACCAGAGAAGTAACTTGAGTTGGTGATGGCTCCGTGGGAGCGTAGTTGAATTAGTTATTTTCTTGGTTATTTGATGCATATGTTAGTGATGCATAGCATGGCATTATGACATCGGTTACTTTCACTTTTTAAGTTGAACCTGATAAATAACTCAACTTGAATATGTTGTTGACCGGGTCGTGGTGCCGCTGAAACGAGTTTTTCCTAGTGCAACCACATTTGCCGGTATGGGACGACCTTAATGCCTTTCATTGTTGTGCCTCTGGTCGGTGCCTCCATCTAGGGAAGGTTATGGGCGTGCTGTACCCTGGCCCGGTAAGCAGGCATAACCTTGTGTGCCAGTTGATGAGTTAAGTGTTTGGGTCCCAGAGTGGATCGTTGCCACGACGGTGGTTTGAGGTGTCTTGAGGTAGACACAGGGCCACCCAGGACTAGCCCGATGGGGATTGAGTCGGAGTGGCCAGGAGATTGTCATGACAATGAAGTGATTGTCCACCCAAATGGGAGTGCGAGGCCATGGGTTCCGTAGTGTGGGTACAGTGCGCTACCTTTGCAGAGTGTATTAATCTATCGATAGCCGAGTCCACGGTTACGGACACGCTCGAAAGTAGGGCACACCATGGGTCAACACTTAATAAATTTGCACACTGAGACTTGCACTAAGGTTATGGAAGTGAGGCCATCGTGTTGAGGTTGAGACCAAGTGTTGGTCAAGATTGTGATCGCCGTAAGGATCACGAAATTGTCGTTGAGTTCTTCATGTTTGTGGTCTAGAAATGATCACGTTCGGTAAGCCAGTCCATGGGATGAGTACCACTTGAGCATATTCACAGCATGTTGGATATATATTGTTGCATTGTATTTAATTAGTTAAGTATCATGATATTGTTTGTCATTATGTTTATGCTTGCTCTGAGCTTGCAAGTACATTCAATGTATTGACCTGGCGTGTCATGCCAGATTTCAGGAAAGTCTCGTTGGAAAGGAGAGTTGTCCGAGTCTAGATCGTGTCCACATCAGTGTCCTTGTGCTATGGAGTCCTGCTACGATGTTATTCCGCTGCCGCTTAGTTGTCATGATCGAGGCCCTTTTATGTTTGCTAAGTAATGTACATATTGTTCAGTCGCACCGTGTCTGCGCTTGGCCTCGCTAATTGTTGTAATATGAACTATGCTCCACTAGAATGAATAAAGCGGTTGGTTTTCTGTACCAAGTTGTTGTTTGTTGCCAGAAGACATGGCCTCTGGGCTGGCAATGCAGGGTAAACCGGTCACTCTGAGTCGGGGTGCCACAACGCTTGGTAACAGAGCCGTGCTGACTGTATGCCATGCTAGACTACGTCGAGTTAACTGGACGTTAGGTACGAGTTGTGGCTGAGTGTCGGTAACATTTGTAGTTGGTTGTTGCATTGCATGGACTGATTTTTATTTTTATGCTAACATGCTAATGGTTGTGAGTGTAGATGGCTCTGGTGCTGTTCCGTGCCAGTTGCAGCTGATGCCGTACACGTCGCCGCATCTCCTTCGTAACGTGTGGCATCGGCTGTACCCTCACGGTGATGATCCAGTCTATCGTGTGTACTGGGAGCGTCTAGCTGACTCAGTGTATGAGTATCACGCCGTAGCAGACACTTTCGGAGATACCTATAGTGCACCTTTATAGCCACCCAGTTACGTTGTGACGTTTGGTGCACCCAAAGCATTCCTACAGTATACGGGAGTTGCACAATCTCATGGTCTAAGGAAATGATACTTGACATTAGAAAAGCTTTAGCATACGAACTACGATCTTTGTGCTAGGCGTAGGATTGGGTCTTGTCCATCACATCATTCCCTAATGATGTGATCCCGTCATCAACGACATCCAATGTCCATGGTCAGGAAACCGTAACCATCTATTGATCAACGAGCTAGTCAACTAGAGGCTTACTAGGGACATGGTGTTGTCTATGTACCCACACATGTATCTGAGTTTCCTATCAATACAATTATAGCATGGATAATAAACGATTATCATGAACAAGGAAATATAATAATAACTAATTTATTATTGCCTCTAGGGCATACTTCCAACACCCAATGCCAAGGGGGCTGCACCAACCAAGAAGAAGCAGTTGTTCACCCAAGACAAGGCGGAGACCAAGCAGGTACTAGTTGATGAGGATGGATCCTCCTACGCCACCTTCACCATAGGCGCCAATCTCGACCCCGACTAGGAGGAGGCTCTGGTGAAATTCCTGCGCGCGAACAAGGAGGTGTTCGCATGGGAAACCAAGCAGCTAGTGGGGGTCCCAAGGCTGGTGATCGAGCATCACCTGAAAGTGTGCCCCAACGTGTGCCCCGTGATGCAGAAAGCAAGGCGGCAGTCCACCGAGAAGCAGGCCTTCATCGTCCAAGAAACCCGCAAGCTGGAAGCTGTAGGTGTCATTCGCGAGGTTCGCTACCCCGGCTAGCAAACCCTATTGTTGTGCCGAAGAAGGGAGGAAAGGAGTGCATGTGTGTCGAATTTGCCAACCTCAATAAAGCCTACCCTCAAGATCCATTCCCACTCCCCCGCATAGAAAAAATTGTCGACTCCACCACTGAGTGCAATCTGTTGTGCTTCCTGGATGCCTTTTCGCGCTATCACCAAATCAATATGGCGAAAGAAGACATGGAGAAGACGGCTTTCCTGACCCCGTGCGGGGTGTACTGCTACACCTGCATGTTGTTCGGGTTGCACAACACGGGTGCAACTTTACAGCGACCGATGCATATTGCCTTGGGCCGACAGCTCGGGAGAAACGCCAAGGCCTACGTCGACGACATTGTGGTGAAGTCTCGGGAGGCGAAGACCCTGATACAGGACCTGGAGGAAACCTTCATGAGCCTTCGTGTAGTGGACCTGCGGCTCAACCTGGAGAAGTGCGTGTTTGGTGTTCCCTCTGGCAAGCTTCTGGGCTTCCTCATGTCCTACAGGGGGATCGAGGCCAACCCAGAGAAGGTCAAGGAAATCGAAGACATGAGTCCGCCGCAAACCCTTAGGGAAATGCAAAAGCTCACTGGGCGCGTAACTGCGTTAGGACTCTCCATCTCCAAGTTGGGGGAACGTTCCCTGCCCTTCTTCAAGCTAATGAAGAAGAAGGGCCCGTTTGAATGGACACAAGAGGCCGATGAATCGTTCCAAGATCTCAAGAAGTACCTGACCAGCCCTGCGGTGATGGTGATGCCACGCCCTCAGGAGCCCATGGTGCTCTACCTTGCCGCCACAACCTACTCCGCCAGCGCAGCTCTGGTAGCGGTTCGGGAAGAGCGCCAAGCCAAGGCCGCATCGCGACCGACTATGGCCCCAACCGTGGCAGCACCAGACTGAGAAAGCCTCACGAAGACCGTGGACTCGGCAGATGGGGACCCGCCTCAGGAGGAAGCCACCCCCGGGGCTGAAGGGGCCTCACCAAGCAGCCTGGAGCTGGGGGCTTCGACGTCGCGGGAGGCGCTAAGCTCTCCGGAGGGCACGGGCTCCTTCGGCGCACCCACCCTCGTCGAGCATCCCGTGTATTTCGTCAGCACTGTGTTGCGGGATGCAAGGGCACGATCCCCATGGCTTAGATGCTCTTGCTCGCACTATTGGTGGCCTCGCATAAGTTGCGGCATTACTTCCAAGGTCACCACATCAAGGTAGTCTCAGCCTACCCATTGGAGAGGGTACTCAGGAGTCCCAACTCCGCTGGAAGGGTCACTGAATGGAACATCGAGCTGCAATCATTTCAGTTGGAATTCAGCACGACCAGGGTCGTCAAAGGAGCCGCACTTGCAGATTTTGTGGCAGAATGGACAGAGGTGCCAGGGCTCGAGGCAGGCGAAGATCGATCACTTTCCCAGGAAGCAAGGCACCAGACGGCTGGGTTATGTACTTCGACGGAGCATTCTCACGACATGGCACGGGCCTGGCACAGTGCTTATATCCCCCACTCAGGACAAGCTCTATTATGCCGTGCAGCTCTGTTTTCAGCAGGGTGAGAAGGTTTCCAACAACATAGCAGAATACGAGGGCCTCATAGCAGGCTTAAAAGCCGCAACAGCTCTGGGGGTGAAGCGCCTCGTTATCAAGGGCAACTCATAGCTCCTCATCAACTTCTCCAACAAAGTGTACGAGCCAAAGGATGAGCACATGGAAGCGTACCTTGCGGAGGTGCGCAGAATGGAAAAGCAATTTTAGGGGCTGGAGTTGCAGCATGTGCCTCGCGACACCAACCAAGAGGCTGATGACATCGCCAGGAGGGCATCAAGGTGCCTGCCTGAGGAGCCTGTCGTTTTCGAGGAACGGCTCTTCAAGCCCTCGGCAGCACCGATGCTGTCCAGCATAGTGCAACCTCGGGAAGATCTCCCTCAACAACCTGCCACGGGAGCCCCGACCTGTGGCCTAACATCGGGAGCACGCCTGCTCCTAGCGCTAGAGCCTCAGGAGGGGTGCTGGACTATGGAATTCAAGGACTACCTGATGCAAGGGACTCTACCAGAGAAGGAGGAGGATGCAGAACGCGTCTCCCGGCAGGCCACGGCCTACTGCATCCAAGACGGAGAGCTCTACCGGAAGTAGCCAAACGATGTTTCCCTGCGTTGCATCTCCAGGGAATAGGGGAAGGGGTTGCTGGCTGACATACACGGTGGAGATTGTCGACACCACTCGTCATCGCGGACCCTCATCGGCAAGGCATTTCGCAGTAGGTTTTACTGGCCTACAACATTTAACGACGCAATCGAGCTGGTGAAGGCTTGCGAAGCCTGCCAGTTCCACGCCAAGTGGATTCATCAGCCAGTTTAGGGCCTGTAGACCATCCCACTCTCATGGCCGTTTGCGGTCTGGGGGCTGGATATCCTGGGCCCGTTTCCTCGAGCGCCTGGGGGCTACCGCTACCTTTACGTCGCCATCGATAAGTTCACCAAGTGGGCGGAGGTGGAAGCCGTCCGCACCATCCCAGCTGGTTCTGTAGTCAAGTTCATCAAGGGCCTCGTGAGCCGATTCTGGGTCCCTAATCGCATCATCACCGACAACGGTTCGCAGTTTACCAGCAATCTCTTCAAAACATATTGTGCTAACTTTGGAACGCAGATATGGTACGCTTCGGTGGCACATCCCCAGAGTAATGGCAAGGCTGAACGCGCCAACGCAGAGGTCCTCAAGGGCCTCAAAACCAGGACCTTCAAGAAGAAGCTGGAGGCCTACAGCAGGGGCTGGTTTGATGAGCTCTAGTCCATGCTGTGGTCCATCCGCACTACCGCCACTAAGTCGACTGGCAAGACCCCGTTCTTCCTCGTCTACGGAGCAGAGCCGGTCCTCCCTCACGAGGTCAGGCATCGCTCCACGCGGGTCCTGGCGTTTGATGAAGCGCAGAAGGACGCCATGCAGGGGATGGAATGTTGGAGATATGCCCTAGAGGCAATCATGTATGATGATATTTCCTATGTGTTTATGAATAAAGATAGTCCTTGGACATTATCAATGATGTGTATCAGCAAGTATGTGACTTGTTTGTGGGACTATGCATTGCATGATGACTGTCCTAAAAGGTCCCTTGTCAAAAGGGCTGTGTGGACACGCAGCCGACTAGACTAGCATATGACACGGTCGATGGCTTGGTCTCACTAGCCATGGAGCATTGGATGCTAACCGGATAATATGGACTTGGAAAGGTCTGGTTGGATTCGACGTAGTCGGATCCGAGTCGAGATAAGGTCTGAGTCGGACAGACCCAACTATGAGACGCAACAATATGTCATCTGTGAGTCTCTAGTACAACATACGTTCTATGTCCTAAGACCTGAGCTGACACATGTACTCGGGATGGTGATAGACTTGCTTTGGGCCGACCAAACGCTACTCCGTGACTGGGTAGTTACAAACGTAGGCTTCGGATTTGTCCAGTCGCATGCTGCGAGACATGGTTGAGCAAGATGGGATTTGCCCCTCCGATCAGGAGAGATATACTCTGGGCCCCTCGTGTGATCCGACCAGGATAAGCATGGCCATGCGACAGGGATTATGAGATAATCCGGTTTGTGGTCGGTATAACTGGAACGAGAAAGAGGTCGGGCTAGCACAAGGATGACAGTCTCGCCTTGAGCCCGACAACATATATCGTGAGGCAAAGGGAATAGAAGTGTGACACGTTGTACAGGTTCGACTAACTAGCTTCATAGTCTGCTTGGTGGTCGGCACGCCTTGCTAGAGGCCGCTACCAACTGTGCAGGTCGGAGGTGATCCGAACTGCGACCAAGCCGACTTGAACCCAAGGGGTCGCGCGCTTAAGGGAAGGAACGAGATCGGATACAAGGACACTGGTCGGATGTGATCCGATCTGTATTCGGATTGTGGCTGAGTAGACTTGTGGGCTTTAGGGTCCGTGCGAGGCCCAAGTGTTGAGCCCGCGACGGACGCCTATATAAAGTGGAGGTGCGGCACACTCATGCGATTTGATGGCTTCGGCGCTGTGACTAGGGTTTGCATGTGTTGAGAATAGCCACCTCCACTCGCCGCCGACTGTGTGATCGGACCTAGCAGTCTGCCGCACGGTGTTCCTCCTGCACGTGCGGATACTGTTAGAGGCGGTGCACTTGTGCGCCCCGGCGAACTTGTACGTGGGATCGGACGACCGGCTATTCGAGGGAGATCGGACGAGAAGGAGACGATCCACGCGGACGCGCTGCCCCAACTCTTCTTCCGCTTTACGGCACTGTGCGTCTAGTGGTAACGATCTGTGATCCATCTCCCGTAGCATGTTCTTGGTTGTTCTGCACATAGGAATTTTTAATTTGCAGTCGACGCACCCTACCGTAGAACCCAACATGGACCTCGTGCTAGGGGAGGAACACCATCGGGAGGCCGCGCTACGAGCAGCAAGATACCAGCAGGTGCTACGGCGGTACCACTGCCGCAACATCCGCCCCAGGACTCTTGAGGTAGGTGACCTCGTGCTCAGGCGGGTGCTCTCTAGGGAAGGGCTGCACAAGTTCTCGCCCGTGTGGGGGGGCCCGTTCAAGGCTGTTCATGTTTCCAGACCTAGCGCCGTGTGCTTGGAGACCCAGGAAGGGGTGCCCATTCTGAACGCAAGGAACATTCAGCACCTCCGGAGGTTCTACCCTTGAAAGAAGGCCCGGTGCCTGTGAAGAAGGGCCCGGTGCCTATAAAGAAGGCCCAGTGCCTGTGAATCTCGCCGCCCCAAGAAAGGCCCGGTGCCTATGAAGAAGGCCCAGCGCTTGTGAAGCTCGCCGCCCGTGAAACTCTCACGTAATAATGAGTTGGGGGTGTACATGCCCCGGAGTCTCCGGAGTGCCGCCCTTGGGCGTCGGGGTCTCCCGCCCACGCCCAGTGGCAGCACTTAGCTCCGCGCTGGTGAGAAGACGTCGAAGACTAGACTAGGTGCCGGACGCGGCTTTTCATTTGCTTTCCGCAGTTGGCTTGTTCTCCCTCGTTTGATCTTTTATTGGAGTTGCTTCTAGTGTTGTTTGCCGTCCCCTGCCCCTTTTCTCTATATCTGGCTTTCGGTCGGCTCGTTCTCTTTCTTGCAAGCCTTGCGAGGGGGCTACACGGGCGACCACATGAGCCTTTTCTCTCCTGATTTCGTGAGACTCCCTCACCCAGGTTCACAGCAGGAGCACCCCTCCTGGTCCATGCCCCACGGGCATCACGACGCAAACACTGGACCTAAGCTGGCCACCCTCGTGGCAAAGGTTCAAAAACTATTCTCCCGACTGATCTTTGCAGGCCTTAAGACGCCCGGCGAGGCATCAGGCGAGTTCCTCGCGAGGTGGAAACTGCGGCGAACCTCCCAAGCTAAGTTGTTCCTACGCGCAAGCACATAGCCGCAACACCATAACACAGCACGGGAACAATAAAAATAGCATGATAATTAGGGATGATAGTCTTGCACGCCCCCCCACAGCAGCCCATACTTCTCTCTCTCTCAATGCAGGAAAAGGAGGCAAACAAAATAAATGCGGCGTGCCCCGCAACGGCTCGCGAGGAGGGATCCGCATCGCCCTCCCGAGCTCAATCAGACTCCTCCTCGCGCTTCACCGAGGCGCGACGGCGGGATGACCCGCTACCACCCTCGAAGTGGGCGCAGCAGCGTGGTGGCTGACCACGGCCACCGCTGGAGGAGCTGTCACCAGAGGAGGAGCCGCTGAAGCTTGGTGAGCCGCGGACGCCGCCAGGAGCGGGCTCACCTTCGCCCTCGTCACGGCCGTCGCCAAGGCCAAGCGCCCTATCGCAATCATTGTCTTAGGGGCAACACCCAGCACGGCGGCCGTCTTCTCCGAACACCATCACGTAGAGGGTCGCGTCACCATCAAACTTGAAGTGGAGGGTGCACCGCCAGACTAAGTCGCGCGCGCGGGCAAACGTCTGCCAGCCGCGGGCTAGGGACACGTTCCCGGCGACGGGGATCTCCACCGCGACCCAGGAGGCCTTGCTGCAGCAGCCGTACGCTTGGAGCCAGAGCCCGCCAGGGGCATCGGCCGGCAGTTCGCCAGCAAAGAAGCAGGGAAGATGGAGCCAGTTGCCGGCCGGATCTGCCGACCACACGACAAACTCCAGTAGCACCTCTGCCGAGTGAAAGCGTGGCCGGGGAGTCCGCGCGGCCATGGAGCGCCTTCCCCCACCAACCGGGCGGCCATCACCACGTGAAGGACTGCCGCCGCGACCATGGGGAGCCGCTGTAGGAGTCACGGGGTGCTTGCGGGGATGACCTCGGCCGCGTTTGGGTGGAGGGGAGCCAGGCCCTTACTGGCGAGCCTTCCCCTTTTCCACGGCAGAAAACCTCTTCATGGGCTCCATGGGACACGGCGAGCAACTGGAGTAAGAAGGAAGAAGAAGCAGGCTGGGTGAAGGGAGATGTGCAGTGGGGTGCCTGTGCCCCTGCACGATTGCAGGTAATCATGACTCTTTTTCCATGCAGCAGGGACTCGTCAAGTTGGGCAGGTGCCGAGGCAGCATGGGGAAGCGGAGACGCCCACGTCCAATCAACCGCCACGCGACGACCAAGGCCGCAGGCTGTTGGGTCCTGCGACTCTCCGCACTTGCCCTTTGGCTTTGCTGCTAAGCCAAGTACGAGCGCGCCTTGGGCCCGTGGGCTACTGTCGGCGTTCTGGGAATGGGGGTCCCCAGATTTGCCTGCCTACAGCCTGCGGCGTGGCTCAAGCAGTGGCCCAGTATGGCCCGTCTTCATCAACCCAAGCTTAAGACCCTCGCGAGGGGCCAAGCCTTGCGGGGCGGACGATGCAAGGCTTCCTCAGGGGCGGCCTCACCAGGCAGGGTCGTGAGGAGGCGGAGAGATTAATGCAAGGAGTACCTCGTGAGGTGCTCGTGACACAAGACATGACAATCGGGACCAGGCAGGTGCCAGGTGGGTGCCAGCCGGTGCAGTGTCCTCATTTCCTCTTTGGTGCAAAGGGGCCAAACGCAGGTGCGGAGTACCGAGGCATCAGGCAAAGGTTTCCCTATCAGTGCAACAAGACCAAGATCAGCAGAGCGGCGGGACGGAGGTCACATTGGAGCCCAAGACGGCGTCATCACTAGTGCCTTTGGCAGTCGAAGACCAATTTTAGTCAGGATAAATTGTACTAGCTGTCCCCCTTCAAAATGGTCGTTGTTGGCTCCCTTCCCGCTCAATATTTGGGAAGAGGACGAGGGCCTCTTTAAATAGAGATAGCCACCACTGTAGAGAGGGTATGGAGTTCTCACCTAGAGCCAACAGAGACGGAGCCATTCCTCTCCAAGAACACCACCACAAGAACACCCCTCGCGAGGCTGTTCTTTCTCTTATTGTTCATCATCAGCCCCTGAGGCAATCCACCACACCACACACTAGAGTAGGGTATTACACCACAATGATGGCCCAAACTAGTATAAATCTTGTGTCCCTCATGTTGTTCATCGTGTAGCTTAGATTCACGACGAGGCTTCGGGGCATGGATCGGTAGGGTGAAGATCTTCGTGCGCACCCCAGAGTTCGAACCTTAAGGGTTTTGCCGGAACCCGATATCCGACAGATGCCTACTCTCTTGGACAGTACAGTCTCCCGCCCTTTCCTTTTTCAATCCAGACATGGATTAGTCTGCATAAAGTAGGGTTTCCTTTAATAGTGCAAATTAAGGTTTTCGTCTGCGTGACCAGTAGAGCAGAAGATACCAAATTGGGAATATGGTGGAGTGGAAAAAGATCCACATGCAGCGACATGGCAGATGGGGCAATAGAACAAGGGCATGGTTCGAAAAGAGGTAGCATACCTGAGGGTCGGCGAAAAGTGGCTTCGCTCATGGTCATCGTCCTGCGCGCACACTACGGCAACGAGCTTGGGGACGGAGGCCATCCCGCATGGGTGCTAGGTCTGAGAGGACGGCCTTGTCGTCAGTGCGTGACCTGGCTCACCGACGAAGAGTGCGTCAACGCTACACGTCCTTTTCTTCCCCGGAGGATCTGTGACCACCGGTGAGGAGGGAGAGAGAGGTTGTCTTTTTTAGATCTAGAGAGAGGGTGATAGTGTGAGAAGCAAGTGGGCAGCCCTTAGCAAGAAAGCGCTGAAGCTCCACCTATATATCTTTTTTATACTACTAGTACTAGAGGTGGATTAGTGGTAGAGTAGTTCATATTTTCTCTGCATACAGTACCAGTTAGTCGTGCTTCAAAACTGAACGGCATGCCATTAAAAAAATAAAGGTTGATAACTAATGCGGCACCTCAGGCCAATGCGGCCAGATCGCATTTTGCACGAGAAATTACACACCATGTTTCGTTGACATGTGGTCCCGTTCCAACATATCAGTGAGACGACGGCGAATCCTTTTCTACTAGTATTTCTGAACGGACGTGTAGGCCGGGGAGCCTCTTTGTGTACCGTGGCAAACTGGTAACCGTCCACCGACTCTTCGCCTTTCCCTCTCGATTTGGAACTGTTGTCACACGCTCTTCCTCCCTCCTCCATTTGCCTTCACCCTTCCTTCTGCCATTGTCCGATCGTCTTCTCCATTGAGGGAACATGCCGGAAACAACCCCGTTATTCTTGCCCCAAACTGAAAGATGACATGGTGGAGGAACTCATTGATCGGTGCGATGTCATCACCTCGGCTAGCATGGCAGGTTCGTTCAAGACCATTCTCGACTCAACTAATAACATCATTACAAGGAACCCAAGGGTCAAGGAGCGGTTTGATCTCCCCTATCTTCTTCGCCGTGACCCTGATGATTGCGCGAGGACGACGGAGGCCTCGCCTTGTGCAAGTTGATGCCGCTTGATAATGATACGTATGATGTTAAGATGCCATCGCTTGAGGACAAGGCTTGGGCAGGTGCAAATGGAGATTGGGTTGTTTATATTGGGTACAACTGCGAGTGGAAACTTGTGAATGTGTACACTCATCACCAGGCTCTACTTCCAAAAATCTCAGCAGACTACCTAGAGGTTGAGCACACTGGTATTCTACGCACATTCAAATACGATCATGGTGATTGTTGAGGGACTCCTGGATTAGGGGGTATCCGGACAGTCAGACTGTGTACAACGTCCGGACTATTGAAGCATGAAGATACAAGACTCAAGACTTCGGCCCGTGTCCGGATGGGACTCTCCTTTGCGTGGAAGGCAAGCTTGGAGATCCGGATATTATATTTCCTTTCTTTTAACCGACTCCATGTAAACCCTAACCCTCTCCGGTGTCTATATAAACCGGAGAGGTTGGTCCTTAGAAGGCCTATCACAATTACAATCATACCATCAGAGGCTAGCTCTTAGGGTTTAGCCTCTACGATCTCGTGGTAGATCTACTCTTGTACTACCCATATCATCAAAATTAATCAAGCAGGAAGTAGGGTTTTACCTCCATCGAGAGGGCCCGAACCTGGGTAAATATTTGTGTCCCTTGCTTCCTGTTACCAGCCTTGACGCACAGATCGAGACCCCCTACCCGAGATCCGTCGGTTTTGACACCGACATTGGTGCTTTCATTGAGAGTTCCTCTATGTCGTCGCTGTCAGGCTCGATGGCTCCTTCAATCATCATCAACGACCCTGTCCAGGGCGAGACTTTCCTCCTCGGACAGATCTTCATGTTCGGCAGCTTCGCACTGCGGGCCAATTCGCTTGGCCACCTAGAGCAGATCGATAGCTATGCCCCCGGCCACCAGGTCAGGTTCGGAAACTTGAACTACACAACGGATATTCGCGGGGACTTGATCTTCGACGGATTCGGGCCAGCATCAGGAGCACCGAACAGTCACGATGGGCACGACTTAGACCTGCTGCCAGTCGATGCTTGGGATATCACCCCGGTAGAAGCCTTGGATCTAAATCCGGGGCAGGTTGCATTGCCTAAGGGCGGAGGGCTGGACCCTGCCCCGTAGGCCATACCCTCATCGGCGATGGAGCCGAACACAGGCCTCACTTCTGAGGGAGCCTGTGACTCCGGACCCCCGTATTCATATCCGGTTGTAGGTTCCAATCCGCGCGCCCCCGGGCCTGGTTGGGCTCCGGTGATGGAGTTCACCGCGGCGGATGTCTTTCATCACTCGCCCTTTGGCGACATGCTGAACTTATTGAAGTCTCTCTCTTTGTCAGGAGACTCTGGGCCGAACTATGTCCGGCTCAAGTGGGAAGCAGGCGACGAAGAAATTTGTTGCCCACCCACCACCCAGTTCATAGCCACGGTTGATGATATAATCAATGTGCTTGACTTCGACTCCGAAGGTATCAATGACATGGATGACGATGTAGGAGAAGAATCAGAATCTATGGGGTACCGGATTCCCGCCTCGTCACATGTCATATACATGGTGGAAACGCCCAAGGAAGACGATGGTGACAATCCGGAAGATAAAACCCCTGGGCAAAAACCAAAAGTATGCCACATAATATGCATCGATGTCAAATCAAAAGATTTTGGCACCGCTCTCGCGATGTGAGAGAGTTGGCACCGGTGTGCACACAGACCCACATGTATAAACAAATCAATCAAACAAACTACACCAGCCTCTCACTCTCCCAAGCAAGTGTTTTTTATTGCCTCACTCCTCTCTCTCTCCCACGCAAGTGTTTTTTCATTGCGTGAGTTAATTTGGCACTGGAGCAAAGGAGGTGATCCAGATTGGGGCACCAGGTGAGCAATGGAGGGGCATCGATGCCAAATGCATCACAAGAGAATTTGGAACGTGTTTTGGCCTAAATAGCCCACTTTTGTACTCCCTCAGTCCCGAAATTCTTGTCTTAAATTTGTCTAAATACGGATGTATCTAGGTACATTTTAGTGTTAGATACATCCGTATCTAAACAAATATAAGACAAGAATTTTGGGATGCAGGGAGTACTACCTCGTATTTAGTATACAATTTTGACCATATATTTACCTAAGAATATGCCAATGCATGTCACTAAAAATTACACCATTTGAAATTATGTTCAAATACGAATCCAACGATATAGTTCTTACTGACATGCATTAACATTTTGTCAGTTAAATATATTGTCAAATTTTGATACTACAAAATAGGAAGAGTAAACCAGGACAGAGGTAGTACTTGCTCTTAGGGTAACCATAGAGTTACTGGAGTAGTCTAAGTTACTTTCCACTATTACTAGCCTAGGCTACTATAGTAGTACAGCATAAAAACGATACAGGTGATCACGTGAGAAAAAATACTAATTTTTTTTCTTTCGGTGCAGTGCGCAGATGTAGTTTTGAACACTACACTTGTCATCGTAATTTGGGAAAATTACGAAAAAGTGAGCTATGTTGTGATTACCGTTTACTAATAGGAAAGAAGTTTCACCTCGATGAGTAGCTTCTCCGTGCACGGAAAGCATGTAAGGAATCCAATAACTTGATCCAGATTGGGGCCGATAGATTTTATTGTGAAGATCTTCACTGTGCGCATAGACTGGGTCAAGCTTGTGGGAATCATTTTCTGGAAGACGGTCGTAAATAAATCAAGAAGAAATTTAAAAATGTTAATTACAAGAAGACGGAGAAGAAGATGAGTGCTGTACCTGAACGATTACGGATCCAATAAAGAGTTCAGAGAATTTGGCAGACGAGTACACCAACGCTGTCAATTTTGGCGCATCAATGACCCTGATTTTTGTTGGACCTTCTAGATCTGATACAAGCAATATCTCAAGGAAAGCTGCATTCTCAATGACCATAACGTGGAACAGCTGGAGTGATCTCCTCCAATTTGATGTCTTGTTGCGGGGCCAGCAAGACACATAAATCCATTGGAGATTCGTCGAGGCGATGTGGAGGCTAATGAACCCGTGGATCTTCTCAAGACGAAGGTACTCGAGCACAGTACAGCTGTGGAGCAGGTGCTCCATAGCCTTCTTCGAGATGACAATGTTGAAGATGTCGAGCTGCTTGAGTTGAGGTATGATAACCCACAAGTATAGGGGATCGCAACAGTTTTTTAGGGTAGAGTATTCAACCCAAATTTATTGATTCGACACAAGGGGAGCCAAAGAATATTCTCAAGTATTAGCAATTGAGTTGTCAATTCAACCACACCTGGATAACTTAGTATCTGCAGCAAAGTATTTAGTAGCCAAGTAGTATGGTAACAGTGGCAAAAGTAACAGTAGCAGTTTTGTAGTAATTGTAACAGCAGCAACGGTAAAGTAAATAAGCAAAGAGCAATATGTGAAAAGCTCATAGGCATTGGATCAGTGATGGATAATTATGTCAGATGCGATTCCTCATGTAATAGTTATAACATAGGGTGACACAGAACTAGCTCCAATCCATCAATGTAATGTAGGCATGTATTCCGAATATAATCATACGTGCTTATGGAAAAGAACCTGCGTGACATGTTTTGTCCTACCCTCCCGTGGTGGTGGGGTCCTAATGGAAACTAAGGGATATTAAGGCCTCCTTTTAATAGAGTACCAGACCAAAGCATTAGCACTTAGTGAATATGTGAACTCCTCATACTACGGTCATCACCGGTAAGTATCTCGATAATTGTCACTTCGGGGTTAACAGATCATAACACATAATAGGTGACAATAGACTTGCAAGATAGGATCAAGAACTCACATATATTCATGAAAACATAATAGGTTCAGATCTAAAACCATGGCACTCGGGCCCTAGTGACAAGCATTAAGCATAGCAAAGTCATAGCAACATCAATCTCAGAACATAGTGGATACTAGGGATCAAACCCTAACAAAACTAACTCGATTACATGGTAAATCTCATCCAACCCATAACCGTCTAGCAAGCCTACGATGGAATTACTCACGCACGACAGTGAGCATCATGAAATTGGTGATGGAGGATGGTTGATGATGAGGACGACGATGAATCCCCCTCTCCGGAGCCCTAAACGGACTCCAGATCAGCCCTCCCGAGAGAGTTTAGGGCTTGGCGGTGGCTCCGTATCATAAAACGCGATGAATCTTTCTCTTTGATTTTTTTCTCCATGAACGTGAATATATGGAGTTGGAGTTCAGGTCGGTGGAGCTTCAGGTGGCCCACGAGGCAGGGGGTGCGCCCTAGGGGGGCGCCCCCACCCTCGTGGACAGGGTGGAGGCCCCCTGGTGCTGATTCTTTCACCAATATTTTCGATTAATTCCAAAAAGTTGCTCTGTGGATTTTCAAGTCATTCCGAGAACTTTTATTTATGCACAAAAATAACACCATGGCGGTTCTGCTGAGAACATCGTCAGTCCGGGTTAGTTCCATTCAAATCATGCAAGTTAGAGTCCAAAACAAGGGCAAAAGTGTTTGGAAAAGTAGATACGACGGAGACGTATCAACTCCCCCAAGCTTAAACCTTTGCTTGTCCTCATGCAAATCTGTTAACAAACTTAAAGTGATAAAGAAAAACTTTTACAAACTCTGTTTGCTCTTGTTGTTGCAAATATGTAAAGCCTGCATTCAAGTTTTTAGCAAAGATTATGAACTAACCACATTTCACAATAACACTTAGGTCTCATGTTTACTCATATCAATGGCATAATCAACTAGCGAGCAATAATAATAAAACTTGAATGACAACACTTTCCCAAAACAATCATAATATGATATAACAAGATGGTATCTCGCTAGCCCTTTCTGAGACCGCAAAACATAAATGCAGAGCACCTCTGAAGATCAAGGACTGACTAAACATTGTAATTCATGGTAAAAGAGATCCAGTCATAGTCATACTTAATATAAAATAATAGTAATGCATGCAAATGACCGCGGTGCTCTCCGGCGGGTGTTTTTTAATAAGAGGGTGATGACTCAACATAAAAGTAAATAGATAGGCCCTTCGCAGAGGGAAGGAGGGATTTGTAGAGGTGCCAGAGCTCGATTTTGAAATAGAGATAAATAACATTTTGAGCGGTATACTTTCCCTGTCAACATAACAACTGAAAGATCTCGATATCTTCCATGCTACACACATTATAGGCGGTTCCCAAACAGAATGGTAAAGTTTATACTCCCCCACCACCAACAAGCATCAATCCATGGCTCGCCCAAAACAATGGGTGCCTCCAACTAACAACAATCCTGGGGGAGTTTTGTTTGCAATTATTTTGATTTGATTTGAGCATGGGACTGGGCATCCCGGTGACCAGCCATTTTCTCGTGAATGAGGAGAGGAGTCCACTACTCTTGAGAATAACCCGCCTAACATGGAAGATACAGACAGCCCTAGTTGATACATGAACTGTTCGAGCATACAAAACAGAATTTCATTTGAAGGTTTAGAGTTTGGCACATACAAATTTACTTGGAACGGCAGGTAAATACCGCATATAGGAAGGTATGGTGGACTCATATGGAATAACTTTGGGGTTTATGGAGTTTGGATGCACAAGCAGTATTCCCGCTTAGTACAAGTGAAGGCTAGAAAGAGACTAGGAAGTGACCAACTAGAGAGCGACAACAGTCATGAACATGCATTAAAATTAATCAACACTGAGTGCAAGCATGAATAGGATATAATCCACAATGAACATAGATATCGTGAAGGCTATGTTGATTTGGTTTCAACTTCATGCGTGAACATGTGCCAAGTCAAGTCACTCGAATCATTCAAAGGAGGATACCACCCTATCATACCACATCACAACCATTTTAATAGCATGTTGGCATGCAAGGTAAACCATTATAAACTCCTAGCTAATTAAGCATGGCATAAGTAACTATAATCTCTAATTGTCATTGCAAACATGTTTATTCATAATAGGCTGAATCAGGAACGATGAACTAATCATGTTTACAAAAACAAGAGAGGTCGAGTTCATACTAGCTTCTCTCATCTCAATCAGTCCATCATATATCATCATTATTGCCTTTCTCTTGCATGATTGAACAGTGTGGATAATAATAATAGTGCACGTGCATTGGACTAAGCTGGAATCTGCAAGCATTCAATTCAAGGGAGAAGACAAAGTAATATGGGCTCTTGGTTAAATAAAAAATAATGCATATAAGAGCCACTCAACATTTTCATGATGGTCTTCTCCTCTCGACCCCCAAAGGAAAGAAAAGAAATAAAATTATTTACACGGGAAAGCTCCCAACAAGGAAAAGAAGAACGAGAAATCTTTTTTGGTTTTGTTTTAGTTACTACTACAAGCATGGAAAGTAAACTAACTAATTTTTTTGATTTTTTCTTAAGGTTATTTAAACACACAAGAAGAAAACTAGAAAAACAAATAAACTAGCATGGATAGTACAATGAAAAAGTATGAGCACCGACAACTAGAATGAGTATGTGAACATGAATGTAATGCCGGTGAGAAATACATACTCCCCTGTCGGGGAAGCTGATCCACGAACACCTATGGGGCCGGCGGACCGGGCCCCTTTCGGTTCGGCGGGGGGCGGAGGTCGCACGAAGAGCAGATCGAGGCGAAGCACATGAGCCGTTTACCCAGTTTCGGAGCTCCGGAGAGATAATACTCCTACTACTGCTTGTCTGATTGTATTCTGCTCTTGCTCGAGAGAGCTAAGCGTTTTTCTGGCTTCCGAATGAGCCCAACCCCCCTACGTTGCGCACGGGCCTCCTTTTATATGCTCAAGGGGTCACCGACAGGTGGCAACGCAGAGAAGGGTAAAAGCGTAAAAAGTGTGCGGTTGGTACACCTACTTGCACAGTGTATCCTACCTAACCCTGACGGCAGGGGACAAAGGCATTAAATGCTCGTCTGTGTCGCCCAAACAGTGCAGAAAGGGACCATCAGGGACGCCACCGTTCGCCACGATGGCGATCTTGTCAGCGTCGCATGCCACCGCGCACCGCTGGCTGCACAGCCTCACGCCATGCGCGCCTGGAAAGGCCCCCAGAGCGACACGTTGGCGGATGTGCCGGAGCGTGGGTACAGAGTGGTTACTTGCCGCGGCAAGTGCCTTGCCGCGGTCGTCGTCTTGTCGCGCCCGGAAGCTTGTCGCTCACCAGGCCTCGAGATGCCTTGGTTGGTCTTCCCAGCAAGCTCCTCTTGCCGGGGCCTTGTTGCCTTGCCGGGACACGTGGCGCGTCGCGGCAAGTTCGTTGGGATGCCTTGGTTGGCCTTCCCGGCAAGCTCCTCTTGCCGGGGCCTTGTCTCCTTGGCTTGAATACTTTGTTCTTGAATGGCTCCAAAGGAACCACGGAGGATCTTGGCGGTCGCCCGGCAAGCCTTGCCGCTGGGTGCTGCAACTGCCCGTGCACAAGTTCGGGATACTAGAGTACCCCTATTCTAGTACACCGACAGGAGCCCCCGGGCCTGGGCCACACACGGTGTCGAGCACTGTTGGGTCAGGCCCAAAACAGGGCACGGTCACACGCGGCCTAGGTTACGCCGAATCTTGCTCCGCATCCACTGCGCCCTCCCTGAACGGCACGCGTTGATTGCGGCATCATGGGAGAGATCGTGGGTGGTTTTCTTTATTCGAAAGGGCGAAACGTCCGCCCCCTCCCTCTTTATAAGCAGGGGAAACAGGGGCAGTTCGTCCACTTCGCCGGTTGCTACTCCATTCTCACAAATCTCCGCCGCTCCCCCCTTCTTCCCGAAGCCGAAGGAGAGCAGCGCTCCGCCCCCCATTGCCACCAACATCACCAACGCTGCCAACTTCCTCCACCACCTCCGCCATGGCTCCAAAAGCCGACAAGGGGAAGGGTGTGAAATCGGCCGAGGCGCAGCGGCTTGCGGCGCTGTGGAAGGAGCGGGCCCTCTTCTCCCCTCAGCTCGGTGCGAAGGAGCTGAGGGAGTACTACTACCTCTTCTGGTCGACGGAGACGCGAGCGCATCCGCGCACGAGGGTACTCCCGGCCACCGCTTCGAGACTGGCTCCGAACGGGTACCCCTTTTTCGCGCTGTTCTTCTACTGCGGGCTCTGCCCGCCTTTTTCTGAATTCTTTTGCGACATCATGAACACCTACGGGTTCCGCCTCCTTGACTTCACCCCCAACGCCGTTCTGACCATGGCAGTTTTCGCACATCTGTGCGAAAACTTTGTCGGAGTCCACCCAAGCGTAGCCCTTTCCCGCCACTTCTTCATGCCTCGAGTCGAGAGAGGAGAGCCCCTTGCCGGAGGGATCGCCTGGATCTCGAGGGTCGGCAAGAAGGAAGCCTATCTGGAGGGAGAGCTCCGCAGCAAATGGCAGGAGTGGAGAGCTGAGTGGTGCTGGATCGTCGAGGAGGAGCCGCAGCCATTCACTGCCGTGCGCCAAGCCCCAATAGTACGCGGCAATGATTGGAGCAATGTGGCCCCGGAAGATGACAGGCTGAAGATTGCCGTCACCCGCATCCTTCACCTCAGGCTTGCCGGGCTCACTGTAGGCGCTGTAGGCGCAGATTTCCTTCGCCGCCGTATCGCCCCCCTGCAGGAGAGGGGGAGACCCGCCTGGGAGTTCAAGAACTCGGCGGATATCATGAGGCTGCGCCCAGGCCTCAATTTCAACTTCACGGTCTTGGAATTGGACGCGATGCTTCTGGAGCTGTTCAAGTGCGACCCCCAGCACCCATTTGTGTTGCCGCGGAAAGTCGTTCCACTGTGCAACAATTCTTCACTTGACCGCATCCGCGCGATGATGCCGTTGTGTGACTCTCATGGAATCGCCCCAACTTGGTAAGAACCTGCGGATGACGTCGTGCGAGCGTTCTTCGACGACTTGGTAGAAGTGCCGGTCCGCACCGACGAACAGAAGAGCCTCACCCGCGACACCACCGATGCGGAGATGCAGTGCATCACCACCAGGCTGGAAGAGGCGGCAGCAGCTGCTGCCGCGGGCGTGTTCGGGTTCACCGTGGAGGAGGCAGAGGCAGCAGAGGTGGCAAGCCTTGCCGAGCGCGAGGAGTTTGCCGGCGAGGAAGATCTTGCCGGCCCTGAAGCTGAGCCGAGCGAGCCCGGCGAGGAAGAGCCCGAACCTTCAGACAGCTTGCCGCAGGCGGAGCCCCCGGCTCCGGCAAGGAGGCGTCTCCGCAAGGCCGGGGACGCAGCGGGGCGGCGGACGAGCCAACAGCCGCCGAGCCACGCGACACGCTCTACCGTGGCAAGCACCGTTGCCGCGGGAGCGCCTCACACCGCCGCGGCAACTGGAGCGGGGTCTTCCCGGTCCGCCACCACTGCTCCTGCCAAGCGAGCAAGGGAGCCTACTCCTCCGCTTCGCCGTACCGGAGGCGAGCCGGACTTCGATCTCTCCGCGCTCAGCTCCGATGACGAAGAAGAAGAGTAAGATCCCCTTGCTGTCCTCGTAGTTCTTCAATTCTTGCTATCTTGTTGCTTTCGTCTTGTATCTGACTTGCTTCGATCTGGATCCATTCCTTTTCAGGACGCTGACCCAGAGAGCTGCGAAGAGAGCCAAGGCTCCGGTGATTGTCATCGAAGATGATCTCACCGTGTCAGCAGGGGGTGTGTCTGAGACCACCTTGACGGACCCGGCAACTACTCCCCAAAGCAGCCCCCAGCGCAGCCCCCAGCGTAAGTTTATAGTTTACTTCCTGCTGTCAGGTGCGCATGGGCGCTCTTTTCTCTACTGATATCTTGTCTATTGGATTTGTGTAGGAGGAGAACAGCCTCACCAAGAATGTCCGGAAGCTGCTCCCGAAGTGCCATCTGCTTCGACTACGCGGCCAAGGGAGTAGTCCCCGGCAAGGGAGCGCTCTTCGGCAAGGGAGGACTCTCCGGCAAGGGACAGTTCTCCGGCAAGGGACGGCACCAGTGATCCTCCGGCGGTTGAGACCGCGACCGCAGATCCTAGCACAGGTAACTTTCTTGCCTGAAAACTTCCCTTGGGATCTTCTTCTTCTGATTTTCTTCTTGTATATTTACTTGACCTTTCTCCCCTCTTCGGTCGTCAGATCCACATGCCACGGAGCCCATGGAAACCGAGGCCGCCGGTGAGGAGAACGTGCGCGGCAACAACGACGATGCCGCGGCCACCGAAGAAGAGGCCGATGCTGATGATCCCGCCGGCGAGGAGGCCGCCAAGGCTGCCGCCGCAGAAGCAGGCGAGGGATCCGGCGATCGCACTGACGGCCCCGAGGCCGCAGGAGCGCCAGGCGCTACGCCGACCGCCGATCCCTCCGCCGATGCTGCAGCGCCAGGCTCCGAAGAGCCCCAATCCGGCGCCTACTTGAAGGCCGGCGACGGTATCTTCATCAAGCTCCCCTGGGCGTCAAGCTCCAGGGCGCCGGTCGAGGGAGAAATCCTGGACAGGGTTGACGGTAGTCGACGCGCCAAGCAGCAGCAGCGACGAGTCTGAGGAGGAGCGGCTGCTGCGGAAGCTGCTATCGCTCTACCGCGCCCGACAAGCCAAGCTGGCGTCCCGAGAGGCACTTGTCGCGAAGGCGGGGGTTGACATTGAGAAGCGCACGGAGGAGCTCCGGGGCCTTAGGCAGGAAACTCTCCGGTCCTTGGCGGAGGAGCGGGAGCAACTACTCGAGGAGCGGAAAGCCTTCCTCCTCGAGAAGGCTGAGGCCGAAGAGAAGCAACGGCTTGTCGCTGAAAATTTATTTGCGCAAGGAGAGTTGGCTCAGCGCAAGGTGAACCTTGACAGCCACGAGGAGGAACTTGCCGCGCAGGAGCAAGCAATTGGCGGGGCTGTCAAGGAGGCAAGGGATGCTGCCGCAGCTGCTGAGGCCACCAAGAAGGAGCTGGAGGTGAAGGTGGCGCAGCTGGAAGCCAATCTCAGGGCGAGCGGTGAGGAGCTTGCTGTGCTCAAGCGTGAGCGCGAGAAGGATGCTGCCGCTCATGGTGAGCTGCAGGGTCTTCTCGCTGAGAGGAATAAGGAGCTCAGCACCGCCAAGGACTCCAACGCAGATCTCGAGCTAAAGTTGGCCACGTTTACTCAGATGCTGGACGGCGCCAGGGAGCGGGAGGTGGTCTTGTCGGAGAAGATCAAGGCCGACGAGGCGCTGCTGGCGAATGCTGCTGCCGCCCACGACGCCTTCAGGGAGACAGTGGAGCATTGGACTAAAGGTCTTGTGGATGCTGCCGCTGCCATCGACGGGGAGTTGGCGCAGCTGGGGATGGAGGATTTTGGGTATCCCTCCGACGAGCATCTCCAACCCAGCGCCAAGCTTAGCCTGTTCTTCAAATGCGTGGCGACGGCCCTCCAGCGACTCCGGGAGAGGATCCCAAAGCAGCTGGCCGATGAGTCGCGTAGGATTTGCGCGGGGGCTCTCCAGAAGGTGCTGATGAAGGTGGCCTTCCGCAATCCAGGCCTCAACTTCACCAACGTCCTCAAATCCTTGCCGCCGGATGCTGATCGGGATGCGCTCAAGGCCCTTGTCGCACCCATTGTGGACAAGGTGAGCGAGATCAAGGGGGTTGAGGGCGACCGCGTAGATTAGGTCGCCCTTCTTTTCTTTTTCTTTGTCGCCACTGGTCATGTCATGAGAACATTCTGTTAGAGCAGCGACAAGTTATCTTGTAATATAACTCTATTTTGGGTAGAGATTTGCTATGTTATTTCCTTTACTTGATTCCCTGCTTTGTATGTTTTTACCCTACGCTTTTAGGGAACTTGTCGGCGCAGGCACATTTGCCGCGAGCGCTGAGTGCGGGACATCAGCAGCCTGCTGGCGATGCCGCTTCCGACAAGAAACCTTGTCGCAACTAGTCGCAGCTCACTTAAGTTGTTGAGCGGACTCGAAACAAAGTAAGGGCGCAACTAGCTACGAGTTGGTTCCTCCGCGCACAGGTTTTCCATACAAAGAACGGTCGTTCAAGGAATATAACTTAAAAATTTAAAACTGATTGCTCAAACTTTGGCAACTTAGCTTTTCTGTCGTTTGTTTTCCGGTAAGGCGAAAACTTGCTTGAACGGCGCCTGATCCACACCATTATCTTCAGAAAAAGAAAGAAGAGAAAATAAAGGCATGGAGCCTTATGGCTCGTTATTGCTTACCGGGGGTAAGTGCTGCACAAAGTGTCAGATAACGCATGCAAATATAAAGTAAAAAGCATGAATTTGACAAGATGTGCGGAGCACATGAGCTTTACTTATGCACGGGATCTGCGCCCGGCTTTGTACAAAGGATTACATGCAACATCGGCAAGACTTGTACAAAAGGTGGTTGCCGGAACGAGTTCCGGCAACCGCGCCCTACGGGTAAAACTTACGAAGATGCTCAATGTTCCAGGAGTTGCTCACCGGAGTGCCATCTTCGGTCTCAAGGCGGACAGCGCCAGGCCTAGTGACTCGTTTCACCCGGTATGGGCCTTCCCACTTCGGCGTCAACTTGTTGGAATTCTTGGCGGACTGAACGCGCCGAAGAAGAAGGTCGCCTTCCTCAAAACTTCTGGCTTTAACTTTGCGGCTATGGTAGCGGCGCAAAGCTTGCTGGTATCGAGCAGCTCGTACAACAGCCTGAAGACGGTCCTCCTCAAGGAGCAGCGCGTCATCTTGTCGCAGCTGCTCTTGCTCAAGCTCATCATAAGCGAGCACTTGAGGCGACCCGTATACGAGTTCCATGGGGAGAACTGCCTCTGCTCCATAGACTAGAGTGAAAGGTGTCTGGCCAGTGGCTCGATTTGGCGTTGTCCTGATCGACCAAAGAACCACCGGCAGCTCCTCAATCCAGTTCTTTCCGCACTTGTGCAGCCTGTCAAAAGTTCTGGTCTTGAGCCCGCGCAGCACTTCAGCATTTGCCCTCTCCGCTTGACCGTTGCTTCTCGAATGAGCAACAGAAGCGAAGTAGACCTTGGCGCCAAGATCTTGGACGTACTGCATGAAGGTGCGGCTCGTGAATTGCGTGCCGTTGTCAGTGATGATCCTATTAGGGATCCCTAAACGGCAAACAATCGACCTGAAGAACTTAACTGCTGACTGTGCTGTCACCTTCCTCACTGGTTCCACTTCTGGCCACTTTGTGAACTTGTCGATCGCAACGTACAAGTACTCAAAGCCCCCGACAGCTCGGGGGAAGGGGCCGAGGATATCGAGCCCCCAGACCGAAAATGGCCAGGATAAAGGGATCGTCTGGAGAGCTTGAGCTGGCTGGTGTATTTGCTTGGAATGGAACTGGCACGCTTCACACTTGGTTACTTGTGCAGTTGCATCTTGGAGGGCTGTCGGCCAAAAGAAACCTTGCTGAAACGCTTTGCCGGCAAGTGCTCTTGCGCCAATGTGGTGACCACATATGCCTCCATGTATCTCTGCCAACAGCTTTTGTCCGTCTTCCCGGTGAATACACTTTAATTTCACACCGTTGAGTCTTCTTCTGTACAGTGTGTTGTCGACAAACTAGTACATACTTGACTGCCGGGCTACTCTTTTCGCTTCTTCTTGTTCTTCGGGAAGTTCTCCTGTCTGAAGGAAATGGACAATCTGCAGTGCCCATGCTGGAGCTTGCGGCTCAACAACAAGGACTAAAGGCACATCTGCTGCTGCGGGAGCATCCGCTTCTACGGCGAGAACCTGTGGTTCTGCCGGAGCTTGATGTTCCCCGGCAAGCTTGCCGGAGCAAAACTTGTCGGGAGCGTCTGCTTCAACGGAACAAACCCTAAGGCTTGTCAGAGTAGACTGCTCCTCAGCATCCTTGGCGCTGATTTTGGGGACCTTCTTGGCGGCGGCTTCGGGGAGCTCTGCCAGAATGTAGTCACCAGAAATCAACTTCCTCTTCTTGCTCTGTCCAGTTGATGGCGTTATGGATGGTTGAGTCAGCTTGAGCACAAAGATCCCTGGTTCCACAGGTAACTTTAGTGCGGCGCAGTTTGACACGCCATCGGCAATGTCGTTCTGAGCTCTTGGAACATGTTCCATCTGCAGGCCGTCAAAGTGCTCTTCTAGCTTTATCACTTCATCAACATAAGCTTCGATCAACGGACTCTGGTAATTCTTGTTCACTTGACGGACGACAAGCTGTGAGTCACCCCTGACAATGAGCTTCTTGATCCCAAGGTCCGCTGCGATCCTGAGACCGGCAAGCAATCCTTCATACTCTGCAGTATTGTTCGTTTCTTGCTCCTTGGGAAAGTGCATCTGGACTACGTACTTGAGATGCTCTCCTGTGGGTGCAATAAGTAGCACGCCAGCACCGGCGCCTTGCAGCGAGAAGGCACCATCAAAGTACATCAGCCACTCTTTGCTTGCTTCCTTGATGGGGATGCTCATTTCTGGAATTTCTTCATCTGGTGTTGGCGTCCACTCTGCTATGAACTCTGCCAATGCTCTGCTTTGGATAGTTGAAGTGCTCTCAAACTTGAGGCCAAAGCTTGACAGTTCTAATGCCCACTCGACAATCCTTCCTGTTGCTTCTGGATTTTGCAGTATCCTCTTCAACGGAAAGCGAGTGACAACTGTGATCTCATGTGCTTGGAAGTAATGGCGCAGCTTCCTCGAGGCCATGAGGAGGCCGAAAAGCAATTTCTGCACACCAGAGTACCTTGACCTAGCTCCCTGCAGAAGGGAACTGACAAAGTAAACTGGGTGCTGCACCATTCTCTTCTGCACCTTCTCATGCCCCTGCGCAGATCCATCCTTGTCGGGACCAGAGCTTGCCGGTGAAGTCCTCTGCTTGTCGCCGGATGTATCTGCCATGGTTGTCGGCTCATCATCCGCCTCCCTCTCTGCTACTAACGCAGCACTAACCACTTGATTGGTTGCCGCTATATATAGCAGCAACTTCTCTTGTGGCTTAGGTGCGACAAGTGTTGGAGTGGAGGACAGGTATCTCTTCAAGTCCTGCAGCGCAGCCTCCGCTTCCAGAGTCCATTTCATTGGACCTGCCTTTTTCAATATTTTGAAAAATGGCAGGGCGCGCTCAGCAGACCTAGAGATAAACCTGCTAAGAGCAGCTACGCAACCGGCAAGTCTTCGTACATCCTTGACGCGCTTCGGCGCTTCAATCTGCTCAATGGCCTTGATCTTGTCGGGATTGGCTTCAATTCCCCGTTGAGACACAAAGAACCCGAGAAGCTTGCCGGAGGGGACTCCAAACACGCACTTCTCGGGGTTAAGCTTGAGGTTGATCTTGCGCAGATTTGCAAAGGTTTAATCTAAATCTTGAATCAGAGTTGCTTTGTCCTTGCTCTTGACCACTATGTCATCCATGTAGGCTTCCACACTTCTGTGCATTTGCGGTTCAAAAGGCAGCATTCTTCAAACCGAAAGGCATCCGTACGAAACAGTATGTGCCACATGGGGTAATGAATGCGGTCTTCTCCTCATCCTCTTCTGCCATGAAGATCTGATGATATCCTGAGTATGCATCAAGAAATGAAAGCAAGTCACATCCGGCCATGGAGTCAACAATCTGGTCGATGCGCGGCAAGGGAAATGGGTCTTTGGGACAAGCTTTATTAACATCGGTAAAGTCAATACAAAGCCTCCATTTCCCGTTTGCCTTACGCACGACTACAGAATTGGCCAACCACGTAGGATGGAGCACTCCTCTGACAAGGCCTGCTGCTTCGAATTTCTTGATCTCTTCTGCAATGAATTCTTGGCGCTCCAATGCCTGTTTCCTGACTTTCTGCTTGACGGGCCGCGCGTGAGGACAGACGGCAAGATGGTGCTCGATTACTTTCTTGGGAACACTGGGGATGTCGGACGGTTGCCATGCAAACACGTTGATGTTCGCCCGCAGGAAAGCAACGAGCGCGCTTTCCTATTTAGGGTCGAGAGTGGCACTGATGGTGAAGGTATCACCAGTGCCGTCCTCCTTGGCGGACACCTTCTTGGTCTCTGGTGGAGCTTCCATTGTCTTCTTACACTTGCCGGTGGAGCTCGATGGTGCGTCCTCGACGGTAGCGCAGCACTCCGAAGAGGTGCGCTTGCCGGAGTGGGCATCAGAGCTCTTGCCGGACTTGGTCTTCTTCTTCCCCCCGGGAGCTTCAGCGGCAAGTGAGTTGCGATCTGTTGCGACTGCTGCTTCCCGGTAAATCTTGTCGGTGTAGATAAGGGCATCCTTCTTGTCGCCAGGGACAGAGATGACACTTATCGGGCCTGGCATCTTCAGTACGTTGTATGCATAACAAGAGGCTGCCATGAACTTAGCGAGTGTTGGACGGCCAAGTATCCCATTGTAAGGCAATGGAAAGTCAGCAACGTCAAAAGTGACCCTCTCAGTCCTGAAGTTTAACTCGCTGCCAAATGTCACAGGCAATGTGATCTTTCCCTTCGGCTTGCTCCTCCCCGGATTGATTCCTTGGAATGTGCCGGTCTCTTCCAGCTCGCCATCAGGGATCTGGAGTTTTTGGAGTACCGCGGAGGAGATCAAGTTCAAGCCGGCCCCGCCGTCAACTAGCATCTTAGTGACCATGAGGTTGCGGATAGTTGGTGAAACTAACATCGGCAAGCACCCGACCGCAGTTATGCGATCAGGGTGATCCTCAATATCAAAGATGATAGGCGTGCTGGACCACCTCAGAGGCTTGCGTGACTCGACGGGTGGTTCCGCCGCATTGACTTCCCGCACCCATTGCTTGAGCTGGCGGTGCGAAGTATGCAGAGAAGCACCACCGTCAACGCACAGGACCTCTGTGGCTTTCTGGAACTCCTGCTCGTCGGTCTCATCTTCATCCATATCTTCATCGTCGTCCTCGTCTTCATCCTTGTCGCGGCCACGGGGAGGTCTGTCTCCTTGCCGCTGCTTGGCCTTGCCGCGGCGTCCTCCTCGGCCGGGACGTTTCTTGCTGACTCCTCCAGCACCTTCCTGAGCTTTCTCCTTGTTGCGCCGCTCGTATTCAGCCTTTTGCTGCTCGACAAGCTGCTCGACCTTCTTGCAGCTCTGGAGGTCATGGCCCTTGGTGCGGTGGATCTTGCAGTATTGCTTGTTGGTGCCGTCCTGCTTGTCGGCGACTGCCACAGCTGCGGCAACCTCCTTGCCGGAGCTACCAGCTTCGGCTTTCTTGCCGGACTGCTCAACAACTAGCACATCTTTGCCTTTCTTCTTCCTGTTGTTCCACCGCCGGGTCTTTCTTGCTGGGGCAGTGTCCTCACTATCAGATCCTCCTGCTCCTGTGTTCTCTCCGGGGAGTTTCCTCCCTTCCTCAGCACGTGCACACTTGTCGGCCAAGGCATATAGCTCACTGACATCTCTGATCTTGCACATCGCCATCTCCTCCCACATCCTGCGGTTCCGCACGTTCTGATGGAACGCGCTGATTACCGCGGCAGGGTGGACATCTGGGATGTTGTGCTGTACGCGGCTGAATCTCTGAATGTACTTGCGCAGGGGCTCTCCTTCCTTCTGGGCGAGTAGATGAAGATCACTCTCTTGGCCATGAGGCTTGTGGCCGCCTGTAAAGGCGCCGACAAACTGATGGCACAGATCAGCCCGGGAGGATATGGAGTTGTCCGGCAAGTGCATGAGCCAGGATCTGACATTGGGCTTGAGCACCAGCGGGAAGTAGTTGGCAAGGATCTTGTCGTCCCGTCCTCCGGCAGCATGCACCGCGATGGTGTAGATGCTGAGGAACTCCGACGGATGTGTCTTGCCGTCGTACTTCTCTGGTACATCTGGCTTGAAATTCTTCGTGCTGGGCCACTGGACTTGCCGCAGCTCACGAGTGAACACCGGGCAACCTACCGCGTACAGCAAGTCTCCTGGTTGCCCTGGCGCATGCATGTCAACAGAGGGCCCAGCGCGCTTGTCGTATTGACGTCGCGCTTCTCTTCGGCGCTCGATGCGAGTACGAGCGTCTTCTTGCTGTCGTTCATGAAGAACTTGGCGCTGATTGCGACGAGCTCATGGATCCGATGACGCAGTGGAGTCGCTATCGAGGTGGATCCGACGAGTCGGCGATCTTGGCCTTCGGGGTGGAGAGTGCATGGTGGTTGCACCCCTACCGGTTTCGTCGCCACCGGCTCGTGCCTGGCAGTCCTGCCGCGGCCGCGATGCACTTGGCTGCCGCGGAGTGTCGCCGTTGGCAAAGCCGATGAGACTTTGAATGGTGGCCCTCCATTGGTCGATCTTGTCTTCCGCTGGAGGGTAATCCAGGAGCAGTTGAGCTCGCGCCAAAGCTTCTACGGGAGTGGTGGGCGGCAGTGGTGAACGGTGTGAGGAGCGGGATATGCTCGGACTTCTAACTATGTTAGAAGGAGCAGCATCCCGTCCAGGCGACCGTGTCTCGCTCGTGCCAGCACATTGGCGTGCATGCTGGTCTTGAGCACCCCGAGATCCACCAGCTCGATCTTGTCCCAACGAACGTATGGTACTGCGAATACCATGACGCTGTCGGTCCTGCGCCTCCTGAGATGGGCGCAGTACATGTACGAACGCCGAGGTCTGAGCAACCTTGTCCTTGGACCTGGCAGCATCGTGAGCTTCCTCGTCGACGTCCGTTCTTCCGCCGGCGCCTACTCCACCACCCGTTTGCTCCGGTGGTGGTGGAAATGACGTGGACGGAGCAGTTGCCGCCGAAGTCTTCTTCTTCGGTGGCATGTCGATGAAGAAAATGAAGATCTAGCTCGTGTGAACGCCGGATCAGGTTCACGCAATCTCGACGCCCCCTACCTGGCGCACCAAAGTTGTCGGGGAAGCTGATCCATGAACACCTATGGGGCCGGCGGACCGGGCCCCTTTCGGTTCGGAGGGGGGCGGAGGTCGCACGAAGAGCAGATCGAGGCGAAGCACACGAGCAGTTTACCCAGCTTCGGAGCTCTCCGGAGAGATAATACTCCTACTACTGCTTGTCTGATTGTATTCTGCTCTTGCTCGAGAGAGCTAAGTGTTTTTCCGGCTTCCGAATGAGCCCAACCCCCCCTACGTTGCGCACGGGCCTCCTTTTATATGCTCAAGGGGTCACCGACAGGTGGCAACGCAGAGAAGGGTAAAAGCGTAAAAAGTGTGCGGTTGGTACACCTACTTGCATAGTGTATCCTACCTAACCCTGACGGCAGGGGACAAAGGCATTAAATGCCCGTCTGTGTCGCCCAAACAGTGCAGAAAGGGACCGTCAGGGACGCCACCGTTCTCCATGATGGCGACCTTGTCAGCGTCGCATGCCACCGCGCACCGCTGGCTGCACAGCCTCACGCCACGCGCGCCTGGAAAGGCCCCCAGAGCGACACGTTGGCGGATGTGCTGGAGCGTGGGTACAGAGTGGTTACTTGCCGCGGCAAGCGCCTTGCCGCGGTCGTCGTCTTGTCGCGCCCGGAAGCTTGTCGCTCACCAGGCCTCGAGATGCCTTGGTTGGTCTTCCCGGCAAGCTCCTCTTGCCGGGGCCTTGTTGCCTTGCCGGGACGCGTGGCGCGTCACGGCAAGTTCCTTGGGATGCCTTGGTTGGCCTTCCCGGCAAGCTCCTCTTGCCGGGGCCTTGTCTCCTTGGCTTGAATACTTTGTTCTTGAATGGCTCCAAAGGAACCACGGAGGATCTTGGCGGTCGACCGGCAAGCCTTGCCGCGGGGTGCTGCAACTGCCCGTGCACAAGTTCGGGATACTAGAGTACCCCTATTCTAGTACACCGACATCCCCCAAGCTTAGGGTTTTGGCCTAAGTTGGTATATGCCCATGGATGGCCTGGCGGATATCCAAAGTTGTAACTGGGGTCGTACTGAGATGCGGCAGCCATTGCCTCACGAGCTGCAGCCTGGCGGCAAGCTGCCTCCGTCCTTCTCTCGTACTCGTTCGCCTCCTCCCTGGTAATAACATATCTTCCTGTTGCCTGATAGTCAAAGAAGGCAGGAGCAGGGAGAGTAATATGGACAGCGCGACGTCTATCAAAGATTTTTCGATACTGGAGAATTTGTTCATTCCTCACAAGAAAATGATGATTAACCATGGCATTATAATCTAAATAAGCGGGAGGCAACTCCCTATCGTTTTAATGTACGGGTATACCAAGATAATTAGCCACATGGGTCACATAAATCCCTCCAAACAAGTCTCCATCTAAACCATTATTATGTAACCTACGTGCAACAAATGCCCCCAAGTTATATTGTTTATCACCTAATACAACACTCTTGAGAACACAAAGATCCAAAACACACTTGTGACAAGCTTCTTCTTTGCCGTTAATGCATCTAGCTATGAAGAGAGCAAAATAATGTATAGCAGGAAAATGAATGCTCCCTATGGTAGCTTGTTCTATTTCTCTAGATTCTTCCATAGTGATACTAGCAAGAAAGTCTTTATATTCGGATTTACGTGGTTCATTAACACTGCCCCACTGCGGGAGTTTACAAGAAGTAGTAAAATCTTCTAGGTCCATGGTATATGATTTATCATAAAGATCAAACAGGACATTGCGAAAATTGCGCGAAGATGTAAATTTAAACCTTCTCACAAAGGAATCAATTAAATGGTAGTATTGAGGGTACTTATCTTGCATGAATTCCTCAAGATCAGCATTATGCAGATATGCATCAAATTCATCCTTGATACCTGCTTTGACCATAAACTCCTCTGACGGCCATTCACAAGGTTGCACGTAAGCTTCCCTTGGTGGTTCATCGTCCTGCTCACACATTGCGAGCCTGGGTGCTTGCTTCCTTGAAGAACCACCTTGGTACATTTTCCTTGACATATTTCTTCCTCTGAAAAATTTCTGAAATTTTTAGTAACTCAAAATAAAAGTGAAACAAACTCAACAAAATTGATAGCAACTACTCCCACAAGTGCCTAGAGACTATATCATGCATTAGAACTACTTGGGACCAAATAAATTTGACATGCAAGCTCAAGAACAGGGTCACTTTAGTAGCAAAAATTTGCAATGAATAAAGTACTAGAACAAAAACTAATTGGATCATTGGAGGAGTCACATACCAAAGTACAATCCCCCAAAGCAGTTTTGTGAATGGAGCTTTGAGCAAGGAGATCGAAAATGGCTGCAAAATGAGCTAGAACTCGTGCTTGAGCTGGATAGTGATTTTTTTGGAGGAAGCAGAAGTGCGTGGCTGCAGGAATAAGTGGAGGGGGGCCACCGTGGGCCAACGAGGTAGGGGGGCGCCCAGGGGTAGGGCACACCCCTGACCCTCGTGGCCAGGTGCCAGCTCCCCATGTTGTGTTCTCAGTGCCAGATATTCTCAAATGTTCCAGAAAAAATCATATTAAATTTGCAGGGCATTTGGAGAACTTTTATTTTCGGGGTATTTTTTATTGCATGGATAATTCAGAAAACAGACAGAAAATACTATTTTTACTTTATTTAATCTAAATAACAGAAAGTAAAAGGAGTGTACAGAAGGTTGTGCCTTCTAACTTCATCCATCTCATGATCATCAAAAGGAACCCACTAATAAGGTTGATCAAGTCTTGTTAACAAACTCATTCCGAATAACATGGAACCGGAGAAATTTCAAATAACAGTCGGTTACCTCAACGGGGATATGCACATCCCCAATAATAAGAATATCATATTTCTTCTTGACAGTAGGAAGAGGAAATTCAAAACCTCCAATAATAATAGTTGGAATTTTTCCAATATAATTGATGCTATGAACTTGAGGTTGTTTCCTCGGAAAGTGTACCATATGCTCATTACCATTGACATGAAAAGTGACATTGCCTTTGTTGCAATCAATAACAGCCCCTGCAGTATTCAAAAAGGGTCTACCGAGGATAATCGACATACTATCGTCCTTGGGAATATCAAGAATAACAAAGTCCGTTAAGATAGTGACGTTTGCAACCACAACAAGCACATCCTCACAAATATCGACAGGTATAGCAGATGATTTATCAGCCATTTGCAAAGATATTTTAGTAGGAGTCAACTTACTCAATTCAAGTCTATGATATAAAGAGAGAGGCATAACACTAACACCGGCTCCAATATCACATAAAGCAGTTTTAACATAGTTTCTTTTAATGGAGCATGGTATAGTTGGTACTCCTGGATCTCCAAGTTTCTTAGGTATTCCACCCTTAAAAGTATAATTAGCAAGCATGGTGGAAATTTCAGCTTCCGGTATCTTTCTTTTATTTGTAATAATATCTCTCATGTACTTAGCATAAGGATTCACTTTAAGCATATCAGTTAAACGCATACGCAAAAAGATAGGTCTAATCATTTCAGCAAAGCGCTCAAAATCCTCATCATCATTTTTCTTGGATTGTTTAGGAGGAATAGGCATGGGTTTTTGAACCCATGGTTCTCTTTCTTTACCGTGCTTCCTTGCAATGAAGTCTCTCTTATCATAACATTGATTCTTTGATTGTGGGTATCAAGATCGACAACAGGTTCAATCTCTACATCATTATTATTGCTAGGTTGAGCATCAACATGAACATTATCATTAAAATTATCACTAAGCTCATGTTCATCACCAGATTGTGTCTAAGCATCAGAAATAGAAATATCATTGGGATTCTCAAGTGTGTGTACAACAGGTTCACTAGAAGCATGCAAAGTCCTATCATTTTTCTTCTTCTTGTTTTTAGAAGGAGTAGGTGCATCCACATTATTTCTCTGAGAATGCCGCTCAATGCTCTTAGGGTGACCCTCAGGATATAGAGGTTCCTGAGTCATTTTACCCGTTCTAGTTGCTACTGTAACAGCAAAATCATGTTTATTATTTAATTCATCGAGCAAATCATTCTGAGCCTTAAGTACTTGTTCTACTTGAGTGGTAACCATAGAAGCATGTTTGCTAATGAGTTTAAGTTCACCTTTAACTCTAGACATATAATCAATCAAGTGTCCAATCATATAAGCATTGGAGTTTTCTTGTTTAGCCATAAAGTCATCAAATTCATTCAAGCATTGGCTAGCAAACTTAGTAGACGGGATTTTAAATTTATCATATCTATAGAGAGAATTTACCTTTACTACCTGTGTCGGGTTATCAAGACCATGTGTTTCCTCGATAGGTGGTATATTCATAACATATTCAGCTTTAATATCTTTTTCTTTCATAGATTTCTTTGCCTCTTGCATATCTTCTGGACTGAGAAATAGAACACCCCTTTTCTTCGGAGTTGGTTTAGGAGTTGGCTCAGGAATTGCCTCAGGAGTTGGCTCAGGAAGTGTCCAATTGTTTTCATTAGTCAACATATTATTCAATAGCAATTCAGCTTGACCGACTGTTCTTTCCCTGAAAACACAACCAGCACAACTATCCAAGTGGTCTTTGGAAGCATCAATTAGTCCATTATAAAAGATATAAAGTATTTCATTTTTCTTAAGAGGATGATCAGGCAAAGCATTAAGTAATTGGAGAATCCTACCCCAAGCTTGTGGGAGACTCTCTTCTTCAATTTGCACAAAATTATATATTTCCCTCAAGGTAGCTTGTTTCTTATGAGCAGGGAAATATTTAGCAGAGAAGTAATAAATCATATCCCAGGATCAAGAGAATTAAACCAAGTTTTAGCATCACCTTTAATGAGAATGGAAATATCTTAAGGATATAATAGTAGCGGAATTTCTCATCATTAGTGAACAGGGTGGCTATATCATTTAATTTAGTAAGATGTGCCACAACAGTTCCAGATTCATGGCCATAAAAAGGATCAGATTCAACCAAAGTAATTATCTCAGGATCAATAGAGAAATCATAATCCTTATCAGTAACAAAGATAGGTGAAGTAGCAAAAGCAGGGTCATATTTCATTCTAGCATTCAGAGATTTCTGTTTCAGTTTAGCTAATAACTTCTTAAGATTAGATCTATCAGTACAAGCAAGAAAATCTCTAGCAGTTTCTTCATTCATAACATAACCCTTAGGAATAGCAGGCAATTCATATTTAGGGGGAGAACCTTCATCATCACTATCATCAATAATATCAGTTTCAAGAATTTCATTCTCTCTAGCCCTAGCAAGTTGTTCATCAAGAAATTCACCTAATGGCACAGTAGTATCAGGAATAGAAGTAGTTTCATCATAAGTATCATGCATAGTAGAAGTGGCATCATCAATAACATGCGACATATCAGAATTAATAGCAGAAGCAGGTTTAGGTGTCGCAAGTTCCCTCATAACAGAAGGAGAATCAAGTGCAGAGCTAGATGGCAGTTCCTTACCTCCTCTCGTAGTTGAGGGATAAATATTAGTTCTTTCGTCTTTCAAGTTCCTCATAGTGACCAGCAGATATAAATCCCAAGTGACTCAAAGAATAGAGCTATGCTCCCCGGCAACGGC
The DNA here is from genome assembly GCF_002162155.2 of Triticum dicoccoides. Taxonomy (NCBI): domain Eukaryota; kingdom Viridiplantae; phylum Streptophyta; class Magnoliopsida; order Poales; family Poaceae; genus Triticum; species Triticum dicoccoides. Next base: position 346,091,557 of record NC_041383.1, on the reverse strand, counting down.
GCCGGAAAATAGTCTTGATAACACACAAGTATAGGGGATCACAACAGTTTTCGAGGGTAGAGTATTCAACCCAAATTTATTGAATCGACACAAGGGGAGCCAAAGAATATTCTCAAGTATTAGCAGTTGAGTTGTCAATTCAACCACACCTGGATAACTTAGTATCTGCAGCAAAGTATTTAGTAGCAAAGTAGTATGGAAGTAATGGTAACAGTGGCAAAAGTAACAGTAGCAGTTTTGTAGTAATTGTAACAACAACAACGGTAAAGTAAATAAGAAAAGTGCAATATGTGAAAATCTCGTAGGCAATTGATCGGTGATGGATAATTATGTCGGATGCGATTCCTCATGTAATAGTTTTAACATAGGGTGACACAAAACTAGCTCCAATTCATCAATGTAATGTAGGCATGTATTCCGAATATAGTCATACATGCTTATGGAAAAGAACTTGCATGACATCTTTTGTCCTACGCTCCCGTGGCAGCGGGGTCCTACTGGAAACTAAGGAATATTAAGGCCTCCTTTTAATAGAGTACCGAACCAAAGCATTAGCACTTAGTGAATACATGAACTCCTCATACTACGGTCATCACCGGTAAGTATCCCGATTATTGTCACTTCGGGGTTAACGGATCATAACACATAATAGGTGACTATAGACTTGCGAGATAGGATCAAGAACTAACATATATTTATGAAAACATAATAGGTTCAGATCTGAAATCATGGCACTCGGGCCCTAGTGACAAGCATTAAGCATAGCAAAGTCATAGCAACATCAATCTTAGAACATAGTGGATACTAGGGATCAAACCCTAACAGAACTAACTCGATTACATGTAAATCTCATCCAACCCATCACCGTCCAACAAGCCTATGATGGAATTACTCACGCACGGCGGTGAGCATCATGAAATTGGTGATGGAGGATGGTTTATGATGATGACGGTGACGAATCCCCCTCTCTAGAGCCCAGAACAGACTCGAGATCAGCCCTCCCGAGAGAGTTTAGGGCTTGGCGGTGGCTCCGTATCGTAAAACACGATGAATCCCCCTACTCTGATTTTTTTCTCCGCGAACGTGAATATATGGAGTTGGAGTTGAGGTCGGTGGAGCTTCAGGTGGCCCACGAGGCAGGGGGGCATGCCCTAGGGGGGCGCGCCTCCCCCCTTGTGGACAGGGTGTGGGCCCCTGGTGCTGATTCTTTCCCCAGTATTTTTTATTAATACCAAAAAGTTGGTCCATGGATTTCAGGTGATTCCGAGAACTTTTACTTCTGAACAAAAATAACACCATGGCAGTTCTGCTGAGAACAACGTCAATCCGGGTTAGTTCGATTCAAATCATGCAAGTTAGAGTCCAAAACAAGGGCAAAAGTGTTTGGAAAAGTAGATACGACAGAGACGTATCAAGGGAGAAGAAGGGCGGGCGCGACATTAATCTGGGGAAGATAGCAGGAGCTGAAGCTGGCGCAGCGCAGCATTGGCGTGAGGCAGAGCATGGACGGCGGCAGAGAGCGACATCGTACAGCTTCAAAGTTGATCTCCTCGAGCCGATCTAGGGCGGGGGATAAGAACCACTCGTCGAACTTGGGTTGGACCTTGCAGTTGGTACTGAACATGCGGATGTCAAGGCGTCTGGCTGGCCAAGGTAGCAATGAAAGGATCTTGGAGACTGCGGCCATGCGTTTGCAATCCCCGTTGCAGAGGCAGCTGTCGACAGTGAGATTGAGGGGGATGCGGTGCCATAGGGGGCACCACTGCCGAGAGAGTAGGGCTGTTCACATGGCAGATTTGGTGGGGAGGAGGCCGATGATGACGAGGAGCATGTCGTCGGGGAGGCTGTTGATGAAGTCCAGGCTCGCCGGATGCAGTTTTGGCTCGAGCCGCCTCCGCTTGTTGGCTGCCTCGCCGTCCATCTCAACCGGCGGCAATGCCGGTGTACACGTGTGCTGGTGTGTGTTGTGTGCTGGGTGTGTGCGAGTGCATCCTTCTGTGCATGCCGCCGCACAGTGGTGAATTGTGCACGAGTGCATCCTTCATGCGCAAGAAGTGTGTCCTCAATGTGCCCACATTTACTACCATGCGGGGTGCTACCCCGAGTGGTTTCAACTTTGTTTACTTCACCGTGTGTCAGATGGGCCTCTAGTTTACTTATTTTCACCCACTGCCACATGGGCCAGCACACGAAGATACAGAACACGAGCTGACAAGGCAGCATGTGCACTGGTTGACTGGTCAACTAAACAATATACAGACCTATACGCTAACACAGTGAGCGTATAATCCATCGGTATAGAGAGTTCGAGTGAGAGGGGAGACCCGTGAGAGATAGCAGAGAGAGAGAAAGAGCTACTCCCTCCGTTCGATAATGTAGTTCCAACATTTTTTTAAAGTCAAACTTTTTAAACTTTGACCAAGTTTTTAAAGAAATTACTTATATCTACAATACCAAAGTTAAATGATAGTATGAAGTAAGTACATGTTGTGATGAATCTAATGATCGTTCCAGATGTAAATGTTTTTCTCCACATATACCTGGTCAAACTTTTCTGAGGTTTGACTTTTCAAAACATACATATGCTTATGGACGTGACAGAGTCCCTAACTAGAGAGAGAGAGAGGGAGAGAGAGGGAGAAATAGAAAGAGTGAGTGAAAAAAGTGTGTGTGTGTGTGTGTGAAAGAGACATGGACAACACACTATAAAAGTAGAGAAAAAGCGTGTGTGTCTTATGCAAACATATCACACATGCATCTTCGACAACAGAGGCAAGGTGAGGAGATAGTGTGTGGTTGTTTGGAACCGAGAGAGCAAGACCCCTAGCACGTGACCAAGAGGGGTCTGACAAACAAGGGAGAGAGGTCGAGAGAGACGTACGGAGTAAATGCAGACATGGGGAGCAGAGAGTGTATGTTTGTCATAGAGAGATCCCCTGGAGATCGTGATGGGACTACATGGGTGGGAGATCGAGTGACAAGGTGTGTGCGCGATAGAAGATGCCCCGAGAAATATCGAGATAGATGTATGGATGGAAGGAGACAATACGTGTGTTCCTGATGGCTAGTGAGAGATAATCATACTTAGGAGGGGGGAGTGCTTGCGCCTATGATGGAGTGAGGGACTATGGTACTTAGGGGGGTGCGTGTCACATGGAGAGAGAACAAGGGGGGAGAGTGTTGGATGGGTCTATATGTATAGCGCGAGCGAGACATGTGTATGTGTGAACCAGGGAGATATAAGGTCAGTTTGGTTTGCGTCCTGAGCATCTTTTGCCTGGCCTGGGGTTGTGCCTGGATTTCATGCACGCTTGTTTGGTTGCTACCTTGTGAAAACGAAAGCCCGCCTGGCCTGGATTCCCTTGCACTTTAATTAGCATGGCTGGACTCCAGACACTGCAAGTAGCCCGGCCCAGGCGACCAATTTCGAATGCCTGGCCGTGCCTGGCCGTGCGGCCACGAGGCTAACAACAGCCTGGATGGATATTTGCATTAAATAATTGCTGCATGGACTGATTGATGGGACGTCGATGCTTTGCCTGGCCCAGGCATGAACCAAACGCTTCAGCACCACACAAGATTGGCCAGGCAGAAATATTTTACATCTCACGTCCACACAGGCAGTACTGGCCATCAAGGCATGAGGGTCAGGTCACGAACCAAACTGACCAATAAAGTTTGAGAGAGATTGAGGAGCCCCGATAAGGCTGAGTGGTGCGTCAGATAGCTGAGAGGGGGAAAGAGATATTCCATCCACTCGATAATGCAGTGCATGTAAATTGTTTAGAAGTCAAACTTTGGAAACTTTGATAAGGTTTACGCAAATGTTATTTATATCTACAATACCAAAGATACATCATACAAAACTACATATCATGGTGAATCTAATGGTATATGTTTGCCATTCTAGATGTAATTGTTTTTCTCCATGTACATGGTCAAACTTTGTGATGTTTGACTTCTCAATAAATCTATATGCTATGGACCGAGGAGAGTGCCTAAGTCGAGACAGATCAAGTGCGTGTGAAGGAGAATGAGTAAGTGTGCAAAAAGACTATGTGTGTGAAAGAGAAAGTGACAACAAACGATAAATTAGAGAGAGTGTGTGTTTTTTCGTTTCTTATGCGAACATATCGCGCATGCATCTCCGAGATAGAAAAGCGATACACCCCTCTAGCACATGTCCAATAGAGGTCTGGCCAACGAGGAACAAAGGTCGAGAGGGACACATGGAGAACATGGACGCATGGGGAGGGAGAGAGGGTGTGCTTGTGATAGAGAGATCCTCTCGAGATCGTGAGGGGACTATATGGGTGGGAGATCCAGGGAGGTGCGTGCGCGATAGAAAGATATAGACCATGCACATGTTTGTGATGGAGACTAAGATTAGCTAGTCATATACAAATAGGGGGGACTGCGTGTGCCTACAATTGAGTGAGAGACCATCATACTTGGCTAGGTAAGCATGAGATTGTGTGTGTGTGTGCGTGTGAGACGGAGAGAGAACGAGGGAGAGAGATAGAGTTTTAGATGGGCCTATCGAGTGCGAGTGAGATATGCATGTGTATGTGTGACCCAGGTAGATGGAGAGTTTGAGAGAGAGGGGAAGAGCTCCGAGAGGACAGAGTGGTGCATGAGAGAGTTATGGGCAACGAGCCAAGGAATTTGTGTGCTTACGATGAGTGCACCCAAGATATCTAGCTTGGACTAGAGTATCATACATAGTATGCGATAGAGACCTATAGATGGAGTATATATGCATGCAAACTAGAAATACCCCCCCCACACACACACATACAAAGAGAGAGAGAGATGGAGAGAAAGGGAGAGGGACCAACAAGGTTTGTGTGTCGGATGCGTGCGAAAGAGTTGAAGATTGTCGGAGAAAGAGAGAGAGGGGAGAGAGAGAGAGAGCAGGAGTCCGGGAGAGGGGGAGGTCGCGTTTTATGCATCAAAGACTGATATAAACCATGTTTCGATATAACTTGCATTCAAATATTTAAATTGGAGAACTTGTTGTCTGCAATCCACACATGGACGGATATATGCGTATATCAAACAAGTCCATTAATTTGACTTTCAACATGTTCATGGAGTACTATAATACTGTACAACATGTTACTCGATTGAGGTGTTCAATTTTGGATTTAGTTCACTATTTTGACCTAGTGAATGAGCTATTTCATTGAATCGAGATATTTCATTTTGGGCTTGATTCACATTTTTGAGTGGGTCAACTATTTTTCATATAGTAAATCGCTAGCAACGAGCATGTAAAAACACATTACTCCCGAGCATCATCTCTCCATCTAAAAAAGAAGTGGCAAGCTAATAGTTCAAAATTTTATTCGAATCGACTTGGTAAGGTAGACATGGATGCTAGTTCTCGCAAAATTTGAATGAACCGTTAAACATCCTCTGCTCGGTGGATTCACCCGAGCAAATAAATGGGAGACGCGAAATTACCATCCTATGTGGCACACGCATCGATTGGCCCGTTGTACATTGAGGGTAGGTTCGTAACTTCATCCAAGTGCGCCTTCTCCTCGGCCGAAATGACATGTGTCGAATAATTCATAAACCTTGGTCGGCAAAACAAGCTCTCCTCGCCCGAAATAGCTCGCGCCCACTATTTCAAAACACGCTCTCCTCGCCCGAAATCACTCGCGCCCACTATATTTCAAAACACGCCTTCCTCGCCCAAAATCGCTCTCGCCCACTATTTGGAGAGAAGCAAAGTTACTCTACTATCCCCGACCCTCAGTACACAAACCCAAGCCGAGAAGCCTAAAGGCAGGGGTAGAACTGTAACTCCCCCTCACATTTCAGACAAATGCGTCTGTAAGACATGGTTCCACTCCCCTCCCAATTCCCCCCCCCCCATTCATACCTCGTGGGCGCCAAATCACCTTCTCCTCGGAAGCTCCCTTCTCCCGAGCCGCAAAACCTCCACCCCTCCTCCATGGCGCCCCCACCGCACCAATTTAACAACCTCCCTCCTCCCTAATGCGGGAGACGATGTCCATTTGCCATCGTGCACTGGGTCGTGTGCCTCTTACTCCGTGCTGCTGGAGCTGCCTCGACGACGGCCGCGTGAACCGTACCGGAGACAATTCACCCCCACCATTGTTCACGACGCCGGAGCGGCTCCAACTTCGGATCCGTACAGAGTCCCGACGCTACTTCCCCATAGCCGACAACCATCGCGACATTGCTGTTGCCGTGCCGCCGATCGCCACCGCAACCGCGCCAGCCTCACTGACTCGGCAGCTGGACCTGCCTACTTCACCATGCCACCAGATAGGTCGCACCCTCATCTCAAATCACTTTATTTAGGCGTCAGTTCTCTGAATTTTTATTTTGGGCCAATCGATTCCCAATGGGAACAAGCACCCCTCGAGGCGGCGGAGCTCCTAGGCTGCCAGTTGGATGGTGTCTAACGTAAGGGTGCGGGGCCGCAAGTTTGCCGCAGAAGCAGCACTTAGATGGCTATCTTAGAGTTGCGTGGGTTGAAGGTACTGCTGCCGCCGGATCTGGATGATGGGAAGTCTTTGTGGATTGGCCCGGGGGAGGCGCAACCACGGCAGTGCAGTGGGGCGGGGAGCAGGGTTTTGGCCGGGGCCACGGACGGCGGAGGCAGGCTGCTCTGCCGTTGGTCGCTGGCTCTTCAGGGAAGATTCCGAACAGTGTCAGTCGGGAGGCACAAGACGGCCATCAAGCCATCCGGCGTAGATCGGCCAGTACCAAAATAAAATAAAATCGTGTGACCCAAATTTAGTCTTCAGTCAACAGACGTGTGACCACTCTCGTACCTTGTTGTTGATCTCTTAGTGTATTTCTTCAGATCAAAGAGATATGTCATTCTTAACATTATGCGTTAACTGCATCTTCAGCCACACCGTCTTCCGACTCACGGAAGCTGCTCCAACAAGGGAAGCATACACCAGAAGGGAGCTATAGTCCCCACTCAATAGTTCCCTGCATCGAATGCGTGTGCCCGACATGGACAGCCACAACAACTGCAGGGCCATCAACAAGTCAGCACATGATGCTCACTCCTATGGATGGCGGCTAGATAGGTTGTACCCTCATCTTACTTGTGTGCAACATTTATGGCTTTGTTATTCATCTAAGCATGGAAAATAGATTATCACATTTCACTGTATATTCATGCTGATCTCTTACGGGTCTTGTTCAGGAGTTAACGTTGTTCGATAGTTCAGCTAAGATACTTGTTCTTTAGGTAACATTGTTCCATAGTTATCATCCATCAGCCAATGCTATCCCACGGGCTGGTGATTATAGTATTATACCACTTCTGGTATTACCTATGTTGTTCTTTAATACTTTTGTGTGCCATCTAGTTAATCTCGAGTACAAACGATACATATTCTGTAGCTTTCATCTGTGTTCTCCCTTTAGTTTTTGAGACCTGTTGCTGCGAGTTAACCCCAGTCCTACTATTTATGTCATCTCCTACAGGCACTCATTACATAAATCTAACTACTAGTTATCTTCCATGCATGTCAGATATAATTGCACACACTGATATATCCACAAGAACCTCACGGAGCAATGTAAAGGCCAATAAACTTAATGTCAATGATACCCAATATGATGGAACATGTAAAGGCAGTTCTTCAGAAGACTTGCAGAAAGATGATGAATCCTCTTCACCCCACAAGGTCCTTGCTCTAACTTGGCCTGTGATATGGGTACAACATGCATATAATATCCTCGAGTGTATCTACTCTGTTGCACTGCCATGTGCTTAGCATGCTGATCATGCATGTAAATATGTCATGCCTTCCTATTTTTCAGTACCTATTCCATTCATGATAACATGTTTTCAAATTCAAGTACTATCATTCTACTCTATCGCAATGCCATCTGCTTAATTTCGACATCATGCTTCTGAATATCTTATGCATTGTTATTCATCAGTATGTACTTCATTTGTCTACCATACCATGTTTTTTTACATTGAAGTGTTGTTCTAGTGCTCTGTTGCAATGCCATATTAGTTTCCCAATCATACACGTGCATGTTGCCTTAGTTTTTTCAGTACGTATTCCGCTAGCATACAATTTTACATTCAACTAGTGTTTTTACTGTGTTGTCCTGTCGTATCCCTAGCTCTTACACAATACTCGCTCCGTCCGGATTACATGTTGCCGAAATGGATAAAAAAGGATGTATCTAGAACTGAAATACGCCTAGACCCATCCATTTTTTTCCGGATGGAGGGAATACATGTCAATATGTCATGCGTTTCTATTCTTCCGTACCTATTCCATCTCTCTGCTGTAGCATGTTTTATAAATAAAGCACCATTCTTTTATACAAGGCATGCAAGGGGAAGACGACTATGTTAGAATCTGAAGGGTAACAAACAAGGCCTTTGCAAAAGATCCAAATGCTAGGAGATAATAAACCAACTCTAGTTTTTATAGATACTGCTCCAGCACAGAGAAACCCAACTCATGCTGATAATAGGCAGATTCAAGTGGCCAAAGAACTAGTCCGCTCCAGTCCGGCAAAAATATGTCAACTCCATTCTATGAAGTGTGTGCGTATCCTTGCATCATGAAATTTTATAGCATGCTGATCATATTTTCTATGTTTCTTACCCATCTCTCTTTTAGAAAATAAGCTTAACAGATAGAAGAATTTCTGCACTGGTATCGTCTATGAGGAAAGATTCTTGCAGGAATTCTCTGTGCTCCAATGCAGATGTAAGTAGTTGTTGTATATCACTATATTTTTACATCAGCATGTATTTTGTTAATCAGCGTGAATCCAACCTTTATTTGATCTAAATTTAGTTGTAGCAAAATGTTTGATTAAAGGCCAGAATGTTGATTTTTGTAAGGAAAACTGCCTGGTAGTTTTGCGTCCTGAGCTGCATGAGTGTACTATCTCATATCAGTGGGTTTGAATACTTTGGTTCTGCAGTGGTTTTCAGTGTTTTTTTACTTTCTTGTCCTGTCGTATCCCTAGCTCTTACATCATACTCCCTCCGTCCGGATTACATGTCGCAGAAATGGATAAAACTGGATGTATCTAGAACTGAAATACACCTAGACTCATCCATCTATTTTCGGATGGAGGGAATACATGTCAATATGTCATGCATTTCTATTCTTCAGTACCTATTCCATCTCTGTTGTAGCATGTTTTATAATTGAAGCACCATTCTTCTATATAAGGCATGCAAGGGGAAGACGACTATGTTAGAATCTGAAGGGTTACAAACCAGGTCTTTGCAAAAGATCCAAACGCCAGGAGATAATAAACCAACTCCATTTTTCATAGATACTGCTCCAGCACAGAGAAACCCAACTCCCACTGATAATAAGAAGATTCCAGTGGCCAAAGAACTAGTCCGCTCCAGTCCAGCAAAAGAATGTCAACTCCATTCTAAGAAGTGTGTGTGTATCCTCACATCATGAAATTTTATAGCATTATGATCATATTTTCTACATGTTTCTTACCCATCTCTCTTTTAGAAAATAAGGTTAAACGATATAAGACTTCCTCCATTGGGATCGCATTCGAGGAAAATATATTGCGGGAATTCTCTATGCTCCAATGCTGATGTAAGTACCTGTTGTATATCACTATATTTTTACATCAGCATGTATTTTGTTAATTTGCGTGAATCTAACCATTATCTGATCTAAAACTAGTTGTAGCAAAATGTTAAAGGCGCCAATGTTGATTTTTGTAAGTAAAATTGCCTGGTAGTTTTGCATACTGAGCTGCATGAGTGTACTATCTCATATCATGCACATTACTGAATTGTAGTGCTGCTCTGGTTGCCCATTCATTCATTTTGTCAATGTTGCTTTCGTATTACCTTACTTGGCTGATGATAGCTGTGCCATATTGTGTTAATTTGGTGTAGGCTAGTTACCCAAACGTTCGTTGTGTCAATGTTGCTTTCCTATTATCTGACATGGCCAATGATAGCAATGCTAGTGTGTTAATTTGGTGCAGGCTGCTGAAGATAAGAAGACAAACTCTGGAAACAGCAAGGCAACCCCATTGTTTCTTTCCAATAAATCTAGGCCAGGTAATATGGCAAGAACTCATGATTAATCTGTTTGGTTCCCCTCCTAATTTATGTTATGATGCAGTGGTCGAGACACTCTCCACTATCAATAATACAAGCCTGCCAAAATCGCCATTTGAATCTGTTCAATATCCTCTGTCTCGAATGCAATGGAAAAAATGTATGTTTGTGAACCAATTAATGGCTGAAGCAATGATGGAAATGGTGGAGGAATCAGAGGTGCAGAGTGTGGCACACAACAACTCATCAATGGCAGTGTAGCAAAGCAGCAAGAACTTGACCACATGCTTATGGGCGTCATCCGTGCTGAGGTTGCAGATTGTGACGTTGTAGATCGTTAGGTTCTGTTCCTTTTTTTTGCACTAGCATCAAACTTTGATTGCCCAGTGGATGTAATTTCCTGTAATATATGCTGGACGTGCAATGTTTTTCCCTGTATGTCGTACCTTTGCTTAATCTGTTTTGGTCCTGTGCATAATTGCTCGTCATAATGGGTTCAAATTATCTAATTTGGCCTAAAGATATGTACGAACTTCAGTGGGCCCATTAAGTTAATGGGCCGTTACTAGGACGAAAGTTACTGGTTGGCCCTCTTACCTCCCAGGTCGTTAACAGGCTGACATCGAAGCGGGCAATAGGTGGGCCCAATTGATTTCACGGGCCATTAACAGGCCGTTACTAAGTTCGGGCTACATATGGCCCAACTATACTGTAGGCCTTTAGCAGGCCGAAAGAAACAACAGGCTTGTACTAGACCATGAAGAGCATGGGCCGCTAAGAGGCTGAAAGTCAGGTCGTATTGTAAATGGCCCAACTGTGTTGTGGGCCTTTAGCAGGCCGAAAGAGAAACCGGGCTGTTATTGGAACATGAAGGGCATGGGCCGTTAAAAGGCCAAAACTAAGGACCAACTACAAATGGCCCAACTCATTTATGGTCCGTTAACAGGCCGAAAGGCACACAGGGCCGAGAATTGGACCAACACTTAAATGGGTCGCTAAAAGGCCAAAACTAAGGTTCGACTACAAATGGCCCAACTGATTTATGGGCCGTCAACAAGCTGAAAGAGACACCGGTGTCAGTGTACTAGAGTAGGGGTACCCTAGTATCCCGAACTTGTGCACGGGCAGTTGCAGCACCCCGCGGCAAGGCTTGTCGGGCGACCGCCAAGGTCCTCCGTGGTTCCCTTGGAGCCATTCAAGAACAAAGTATTCAAGCCAAGGAGACAAGGCCCCGGCAAGAGGAGCTTGCCGAGAAGGCCAACCAAAGCATCCCAAGGAACTTGCCGCGACACGCCACGCGCCCCGGCAAGGCAACAAGGCCCCGACAAGAGGAGCTTGCCGGGAAGAGCAACCAAGGCATCTCGAGGCCTGGTGAGCGACAAGTTTCCGGGCGCGACAAGACGACGACCGCAGCAAGGCACTTGCTGCGGCAAGTAACCACTCTGTACCCATGCTCCAGCACATCCGCCAACGTGTCGCTCTGGGGGCCTTTCCAGGCGCGCGTGGCGTGAGGCTGTGCAGCCAGCGGTGCGCGGTGGCATGCGACGCTGACAAGATCGCCATCATGGCGAACGGTGGCGTCCCTGACGATCCCTTTCTGCACTGTTTGGGCGACACAGACGGGCATTTAATGCCTTTGTCCCCTGCCGTCAGGGTTAGATAGGATACACTGTGCAAGTAGGTGTACCAACCGCAATAGTTTTTACGCTTTTACCCCTTCTCTGCGTTGCCACCTGTCGGTGACCCCTTGAGCATATAAAAGGAGGCCCATGCGCAACGTAGAGGGGGTTCGGCTCATTCGGAAGCCAGAAAAACACTTAGCTCTCTCGAGCAAGAACAGAATACAATTAGACAAGCAGCAGTAGGAGTATTATCTCTCCGGAGAGCTCCGAAGCTGGGTAAACTGCTCGTGTGCTTCGCCTCGATCCGCTCTTCGTGCGACCTCTGCCCCCCGCCGAACCGAAAGGGGCCCGGTCCGCCGGCCCCATAGGTGTTCGTGGATTAGCTTCCCCGACATCTTTGGCGCGCCAGGTAGGGGGCGTCGAGATTGCGTGAACCTGATCCGGCGTTCACGCGAGCGAGATCTTCATTTTCTTCATCGACATGCCACCGAAGAAGAAGACTTCGGCGACAGCTGCTCCGTCCATGTCACTTCCACCACCACTGGAGCAAACGGGTGGTGGAGTGGACGCCGGCGGAAGAACGGACGTCGACGAGGAAGCTCACGATGCTGCCAGGTCCAAGGACAAGGCTGCACAGACCTCGGCGTCCGTACATGTCCCGCGCCCATCTCAGGAGGCGCAGGACCGACAGCGTCATGGTATTCGCAGTACCATACGTTCGTTGGGACAAGATCGAGCTGGTGGATCTCGGGGTGCTCAAGACCAGCATGCACACCAACATGCTAGCACGAGCGAGGCACGGTCGCCTGGACGGGATACTGCTCCTTCTAACATAGTTAGAAGTCCGAGCATATCCCGCTCGTCGCACCGTTCGCCACTGCCGCCCACCACTCCGGCAGAAGCTTTGGCGCGAGCTCAGCTGCTCCTGGATTACCCTCCACCAGAAGACAAGATCGACCAATGGAGGGCCACCATTCAGAGTCTCATTGGCTTCGCCAATGGCGACACTCCGCGGCAGCCAAGTGCATCGCGGCCGCGGCAGGACTGCCAGACGCGAGCTGGTGGCGACGAAACCGGTGGGGGTGCAACCACCATGCACTCTCCACCCCGAAGGCCAAGATCGCCGACTCGTCGGATCCACCTTGATAGCGACTCCACTGTGTCATCGGATCCACGAGCTCGTCGCGACCAACGCCAAGTTCTTCACGAACGACAGCAAGAAGACGCTCGTACTCGCATCGAGCGCCGAAGAGAAGCGCGACGTCAATCCGACAAGCGCGCTGGGCCCTCTGTTGACATGCATGCGCCAGGGGAACCAGGAGACTTGCTGTACGCGGTAGGTTGCCCGGCGTTCACTCGTGAGCTGCGGCAAGTCCAGTGGCCCAGCACGAAGAATTTCAAGCCAGATGTACCAGAGAAGTACGACGGCAAGACGCATCCGTCGGAGTTCCTCAGCATCTACACCATCGCGGTGCATGCTGCCGGAGGACGGGACGACAAGATCCTTGCCAACTACTTCCCGCTGGTGCTCAAGCCCAATGTCAGATCCTATCTCATGCACTTGCCGGACAACTCCATATCCTCCTGGGCTGATCTGTGCCATCAGTTTGTCGGCGCCTTTACAGGCGGCCACAAGCCTCATGGCCAAGAGAGTGATCTTCATCTGCTCGCCCAGAAGGAAGGAGAGCCCCTGCGCAAGTACATTCAGAGAATCAGCCGCGTACAGCACAACATCCCAGATGTCCACCCTGCCACGGTAATCAGTGCGTTCCATCAGAACGTGCGGAACCGCAGGATGCGGGAGGAGATGGCGATGTGCAAGATTAGAGATGTCAGTGAGCTATATGCCCTGGCCGACAAGTGTGCACGTGCTGAGGAAGGGAGGAAACTCCCCGGAGAGAACACAGGAGCGGGAGAATCTGATAGTGAGGACACTGCCCCGGCAAGAAAGAACCGGCGGCGGAACAACAGGAAGAAGAAAGGCAAAGATGTGCTAGCTGTTGAGTAGTCCGGCAAGAAAGCCGAAGCTGGTAGCTCCGGCAGAGAGGTTGCCGCAGCTGTGGCAGTCGCCGACAAGCAGGACGGCACCAACAAGCAATACTACAAGATCCACCGCACCAAGGGCCATGACCTCCAGAGCTGCAAGAAAATCGAGCAGCTTGTCGAGCAGCAAAAGGCTGAATACGAGCGGCGAGACAAGGAGAAAGCTCAGGAAGGTGCTGGAGGAGCTAGCAAGAAACGTCCCGGCCGAGGAGGACGCCGCGGCAAGGCCAAGCAGCAACAAGGAGACAGACCTCCCTGCGGCCGCGACAAGGATGAAGATGATGACGACGATGAAGATATGGATGAAGATGAGGCCGATGAGCAGGAGTTACAAAAAGCCACAGAGGTCATGTGCGTTGATGGCGGTGCTTCTCTGCATACTTCACACCGCCAGCTCAAGCAGTGGGTGCGGGAAGTCAATGCGGCAGAACCACCCGTCGAGTCACGCAAGCCTCTGAAATGGTCCAACACGCCTATCATCTTTGATATTGAGGATCACCCTGATCGCATAACTGCGGTCGGGTGCTTGCCGATGTTGGTTTCACCAACTATCCGCAACCTCAAGGTCACCAAGATGCTAGTTGACAGCGGGGCCGGCTTGAACTTGATCTCCTCCGCGGTACTCCAGAAACTCCAGATCCCTGATAGCGAGCTCGAAGAGACCGGCACGTTCCAAGGAATCAATCCGGGAAGGAGCAAGCCGAAGGGAAAGATCACGTTGTCGGTAACATTTGGCAGCGAGTTGAACTTCAGGACTGAGAGGGTCACTTTTGACGTTGCTGACTTTCCATTGCCTTACAATGGGATACTTGGCCGTCCAGCACTGGCCAAGTTCATGGCAGCCTCTCACTATGCATACAATGTACTGAAGATACCAGGCCCGATAAGTGTCATCTCTGTCCCTGGCGACAAGAAGGATGCCCTTATCTGCGCCGACAAGATTTACCGGGAAGCAGCAGCCGCAACAGACCACAAGTCACTTGCCGCTGAAGCTCCCTGGGCGAAGAAGAAGACCAAGTCCGGAAAGAGCTCTGATGCCCACTCCGGCAAGCGCACCTCTTTGGAGTGCTGCGCTACCGTCGAGGACGCACCATCGAGCTCCACCGGCAAGTGTAAGAAGACAATGGCAGCTCCACCAGAGACCAAGAAGGTGTCCGCCAAGGAGGACGGCACTGGTGGTACCTTCACCATCAGTGCCACTCTCAACCCTAAATAGGAAAGCGCGCTCGTTGCTTTCCTGCGGGCGAACGTCGACGTGTTTGCATGGCAACCGTCCTACATCCCCGGTGTTCCCAGGAAAGTAATCGAGCACCATCTTGCCGTATGTCCTCACGCGCGGCCCGTCAAGCAGAAAGTCAGGAAACAGGCATTGGAGCGCCAAGAATTCATTGCAGAAGAGATCAAGAAATTGGAAGCAGCAGGCCTTGTCAGAGGAGTGCTCCATCCTACGTGGTTGGCCAATCCTGTAGTCGTGCGTAAGGCAAACGGGAAATGGAGGCTTTGTATTGACTTTACTGATGTTAATAAAGCTTGTCCCAAAGACCCATTTCCCTTGCCGCGCATCGACCAGATTGTTGACTCCACGGCCGGATGTGACTTGCTTTCATTTCTTGATGCATACTCAGGATATCATCAGATCTTCATGGCAGAAGAGGATGAGGAGAAGACCGCATTCATTACCCCACGTGGCACATACTGTTTCGTACGGATGCCTTTCGGTTTGAAGAATGCTGGATCAACATTTGCAAGGGTAGTCCATGACGCTTTTTAACCGCAAATGCACAGAAATGTGGAAGCCTACATGGATGACATAGTGGTCAAGAGCAAGGACAAAGCAACTCTGATTCAAGATTTAGACGAAACCTTTGCAAATCTGCGCAAGATCAACTTCAAGCTTAACCCCGAGAAGTGCATGTTTGGAGTCCCCTCCGGCAAGCTTCTCGGGTTCTTTGTGTCTCAACGGGGAATTGAAGCCAATCCCGACAAGATCAAGGCCATTGAGCAGATTGAAGCGCCGAAGCACGTCAAGGATGTACGAAGACTTGCTGGTTGCGTAGCTGCTCTCAGCAGGTTTATCTCTAGGTCTGCTGAGCGCGCCCTGCCATTTTTCAAAATATTGAAAAAGGCAGGTCCAATGAAATGGACTCCGGAAGCGGAGGCTGCGCTGCAGGACTTGAAGAGATACCTGTCCTCCACTCCAACACTTGTCGCACCTAAGCCACAAGAGAAGTTGCTGCTATATATAGCGGCAACCAATCAAGTGGTTAGTGCTGCGTTAGTAACGGAGAGGGAGGCGGATGATGAGCCAGCAACCACGGTAGATACATCCGGCGACAAGCAGAGGACTTCACCGGCAAGCTCTTGTCCCGACAAGGATGGATCTGCGCAGGAGTATGAGAAGGTGCAGAAGAGAATGGTGCAGCGCCCAGTTTACTTTGTCAGTTCCCTTATGCAGGGAGCTAGGTCAAGGTACTCTGGTGTGCAGAAATTGCTTTTCGGCCTCCTCATGGCCTCGAGAAAGCTGCGCCATTACTTCCAAGCACATGAGATCACAGTTGTCACTCGCTTTCCGTTGAAGAGGATACTGCAAAATCCAGAAGCAACAGGCAGGATTGTCGAGTGGGCATTAGAACTGTCAAGCTTTGGCCTCAAGTTTGAGAGCACTTCAACTATCCAAAGCAGAGCATTGGCAGAGTTCATAGCAGAGTGGACGCCAACACCAGATGAAGAAATTCCAGAAATGAGCATCCCCGTCAAGGAAGCAAGCAAAGAGTGGCTGATGTACTTTGATGGTGCCTTCTCGCTGCAAGGCGCCGGTGCTGGCATTCTACTTGTTGCACCCACCGGAGAGCATCTCAAGTACATAGTCCAGATGCACTTTCCCAAGTAGCAAGCAACGAACAATACTGCAGAGTATGAAGGATTGCTTGCCGGTCTCAGGATCGCAGCGGACCTTGGGATCAAGAAGCTCATTGTCAGGGGTGACTCACAGCTTGTCGTCCGTCAAGTGAACAAGAATTACCAGAGTCCGTTGATGGAAGCTTATGTTGATGAAGTGAGAAAGCTAGAAGAGCACTTTGACGACCTGCAGATGGAACATGTTCCAAGAGCTCAGAACGACATTGCCGATGGCCTGTCAAACTGCGCTGCACTAAAGTTACCTATGGAACCAGGGATCTTTGTGCTCAAGCTAACTCAACCATCCGTAACGCCATCAACTGGACAGAGCAAGAAGAGGAAGTTGATTTCTGGTGACTACTTTCTGGCAGAGCTCCCCGAAGCCGCCACCAAGAAGGTCCCCAAAATCAGCGCCAAGGATGCTGAGGAGCAGTCTGCTCCGACAAGCCTTAGGGTTTGTTCCGTTGAAGCAGACGCTCCCGACAAGTTTTGCTCCGGCAAGCTTGCCGGGGAACATCAAGCTCCGGCAGAGCCACAGGTTCTCGCCGTAGAAGCGGATGCTCCCACAGCAGCAGATGTGCCTTTAGTCCTTGTTGTCGAGCCGCAAGCTCCAGCATGGGCATAGCAGATTGTCCATTTCCTTCAGACAGGAGAACTTCCCGAAGAAGAAGAAGAAGCGGAAAGAGTAGCCCGGCAGTCAAGTATGTACCAGTTTGTCGACAACACACTGTACAGAAGAAGACTCAACGGTGTGAAATTGAAGTGTATTCACCGGGAAGACGGACAAAAGCTGTTGGCAGAGATACATGGAGGCATATGTGGTCACCACATTGGCGCAAGAGCACTTCCGGCAAAGTGTTTTGGCAAGGTTTCTTTTGGCCGACAGCCCTCCAGGATGCAACTGCACAAGTAACCAAGTGTGAAGCGTGCCAGTTCCATTCCAAGCAGATACACCAGCCAGCTCAAGCTCTCCAGACGATCCCTTTATCGTGGCCATTTTTGGTCTGGGGGCTCGATATCCTCGGCCCCTTCCCCCGAGCTGTCGGGGGCTTTGAGTACTTGTACATTGCGATCGACAAGTTCACAAAGTGGCCAGAAGTGGAACCAGTGAGGAAGGTGACAGCACAATCAGCAGTCAAGTTCTTCAGGTCGATTGTTTGCCATTTAGGGATCCCTAACAGGATCATCACCGATAACGGCACGCAATTCACGAGCCGCACCTTCATGCAGTACGTCCAAGATCTTGGCGCCAAGGTCTGCTTCGCTTCTGTTGCTCATCTGAGAAGCAACGGTCAAGCGGAGAGGGCAAATGCTGAAGTGCTGCGCGGGCTCAAGACCAGAACTTTTGACAGGCTGCACAAGTGCGGAAAGAACTGAATTGAGGAGCTGCCGGTGGTTCTTTGGTCGATCAGGACAATGCCAAATCGAGCCACTGGCCAGACACCTTTCGCTCTAGTCTATGGAGCAGAGGCAGTTCTCCCCACGGAACTCGTATATGGGTCGCCTCGAGTGCTCGCTTATGATGAGCTTGAGCAAGAGCAGCTGCGACAAGATGACGCGCTGCTCCTCGAGGAGGACCGTCTTCAGGCTGCTGTATGAGCTGCTCGATACCAGCAAGCTTTGCGCCGCTACCATAGCCGCGAAGTTAAAGCCAGAAGCTTCGAGGAAGGCGACCTTGTTCTTCGGCGCGTTCAGTCCGCCAAGAATTCCAGCAAGTTGACGCCGAAGTGGGAAGGCCCTTATCGGGTGAAATGAGTCACTAGGCCTGGCGCTGTCCACCTTGAGACCGAAGATGGCGTACCGGTGAGCAACTCCTGGAACATTGAGCATCTTCGTAAGTTTTACCCGTAGGGCGCGGTTGCCGGAACCCGTTCCGGCAACCATCTTTTGTACAAGTCTTGCCGATGTTGCATGTAATCCTTTGTACAAAGCCGGGCGCAGATCCCGTGCATAAGTAAAGCTCATGTGCTCCACACATCTTGTCAATTTCATGCTTTTTACTTTATATTTGCATGCGTTATCTGACACTTTGTGCAGCACCTATCCCCGGTAAGCAATAACGAGCTATAAGGCTCCATGCCTTTATTTTCTCTTCTTTCTTTTTCTCAAAAAGGAAAAGGAGGGTTCCCTCGCCCACGAGTTTCCTGGGGGGCAAGGAGAAGATAATGGTGTGGATCAGGCGTCGTTCAAGCAAGTTTTCGCCTTACCGGAAAGCAAACGACAGAAAAGCTAAGTTGCCAAAGTTTGAGCAATCAGTTTTAAATTTTTAAGTTATATTCCTTGAACGACCGTTCTTTGTATGGAAAACCTGTGCGCGGAGGAACCAACTTGTAGCTAGTTGCGCCCTTACTTTGTTTCGAGTCCGCTCAACAACTTAAGTGAGCTGCGACTAGTTGCGACAAGGTTTCTTGTCAGAAGCGGCATCGCCAGCAGGCTGCTGATGTCCCGCACTCAGCGCTCGCGGCAAATGTGCCTGCACCGACAAGTTCCCTAAAAGCGTAGGGTAAAAACATACAAAGCAGGGAATCAAGTAAAGGAAATAACATAGCAAATCTCTACCCAAAACAGAGTTATATTACAAGATGACTTGTCGCAGCTCTAACAGAATGTTCTCATGACATGACCAGCAGCGACAAAGAAAAAGAAAAGAAGGGCGGCCTAATCTACGCGATCGCCCTCAACCCTCTTGATCTCGCTCACCTTGTCCACAATGGGTGCGACAAGGGCCTTGAGCGCATCCCGATCAGCATCCGGCGGCAAGGATTTGAGGACGTTGGTGAAGTTGAGGCCTGGATTGCGGAAGGCCACCTTCATCAGCACCTTCTGGAGAGCCCCCGCGCAAATCCTGCGTGACTCATCGGCCAGCTGCTTTGGGATCTTCTCCCGGACTCGCTGGAGGGCCGTCGCCACGCCTTTGAAGAACAGGCTGAGCTTGGCGCTGGGTTGGAGATGCTCGTCGGAGGGATACCCAAAATCCTCCATCCCCAGCTGCGCCAACTCCCCGTCGATGGTAGCGGCAGCATCCACAAGACCTTCAGTCCAATGCTCCACTATCTCCCTGAAGGCGTCGTGGGCGGTAGCAGCATTCGCCAGCAGTGCCTCGTCGGCCTTGATCTTCTCCGACAAGACCACCTCCCGCTCCCTGGCGCCGTCCAGCGTCTGAGTCAACGTGGCCAGCTTCAGCTCGAGATCTGCGTTGGAGTCCTTGGCGGCGCTGAGCTCCTTGCTCCTCTCTGCGAGAAGGCCCTGCAGTTCACCATGAGCGGCAGCATCCTTCTCGCGCTCACGCTTGAGAGCGGCAAGCTCCTCGCCGCTCGCCCTGAGATCAGCCTCCAGCTGCGCTACCTTCGTCTCCAGCTCTGTCTTGGCGGCCTCGGCAGCATCCCTCGCTTCCTTGACAGCCCCACCAATTGCTTGCTCCCGCGCGGCAAGTTCCTCCTCGTGGCTGTCAAGGTTCACCTTGCGCTGAGCCAACTCTCCTTCTTGCGCAAATAAATTTTCAGCGACAAGCCGTTGCTTCTCTTTGGCTTTAGCCTTCTCGAGGAGGAAGGCTTTCCGCTCCTCGAGAAGTTGCTCCCGCTCCTCCGCCAAGGACCGGAGAGCTTCCTGCCTGAGGCCTCGGAGCTCCTCCGCGCGCTTCTCAATATCAACTCCCGCCTTCGCGACAAGCGCTTCTCGGGAGGCCAGCTTGGCTTGTCGGGCACGGTAGAGCGACGTCAGCTTCCGCAGCAGCCGCTCCTCTTCAGGCTCGTCGTTGCTGCTGCTTGGCGCATCGACTACCGTCAACCCTGCGGAGGCGAGCACCTCTCCGTCCAGGATTTCTCCCTTCACCGGCACCCTGGAGCTTGACGCCCAGGGGAGCTTGATGAAGATACCGTCGCCGGCCTTCGAGTAGGCGCCGGACTGGGGCTCTTCGGAGCCTGGCGCTGCAACATCGGCGGAGGGATCAGCGGTCGGCGTAGCGCCTGGCGCTCCTGCAGCCTTGGGGCCGTCAGTGCGATCGCCGGATCCCTCGCCCGCTTCTGCGGCGGCAGCCTTGGCGGCCTCTTCGCCGGCGGGATCGTCAGCACCGGCCTCTTCTTCGGTGGCGGCGGCGTCGTCATTGTTGCCGCGCGCGTCCTCCTCGCCGGCAGCCTCTGTCTCCATCGGATCTGTGGCGGGTAAATCTGGCGACCGAAGAGGGGAGAGAAGTCAAGCAAATATAGAAGAAGAAAATCAGAAGAAGAAGATCCCAAGGGAAGTTTTCAGGCAAGAAGATTACCCGTGCTGGGATCTGCGGCCGCGGTCTCAACCGCCGGAGGATCACTGGTGTTGTCCCTTGCCGGAGAATTGTCCCTTGCCGGAGAGTTCTCCCTTGCCGGAGAGCGCTCCCTTGCCGGGGACTCCTCCCTTGGCGGCGTAGTCGAAGCAGATGGCACTTCGGGAGCAACTTCCGGGCATTCCTAATGAGGCTGTTCTGCTCCTACACAAATCCAACAGACAAGATATCAGTAGAGAAAAGAGCACCCATGCGCACCTGATAGCAGGAAGTAAACTATAAACTTGCGCTGGGGGCTGCTTTCGGGAGTAGTTGCCGGGTCCGTCAAGGTGGTCTCAGACACAACCCCCTGCTGACACGGTGAGATCATCTTCGATGACAATCACCGGGGCCTTGGCTCTCTTCGCAGCTCTCTGGGCCAGCGTCCTGAAAAGGAATGGATTCAGATCGAAGCAAGTCAGATACAAGACGAAAGCAACAAGATAGCAAGAATTGAAGAACTACGAGGACAGCAAGGGGATATTACTCTTCTTCTTCATCGTCGGAGCTGAGCGCGGAGAGATCGAAGTCCGGCTCGCCTCCGGTGCGGCGAGGCGGAGGAGTAGGCTCCCTCGCCCGCTTGGCAGGAGCAGTGGTGGCGGACCGGGAAGACCCCGCTCTAGTTGCCGCGGCGGCGTGAGGCGCTCCCGCGGCAACGGTGCTTGCCGCGGTAGAGCGTGTCGCGCGGCTCGGCGGCTGTTGACCCGTCTGCCACCCCGCTACGTCCGCGGCCTTGCGGAGACGCCTTCTTGGCGGGGCCGGGGGCTCCGCCTGCGGCAAGTTGTCTGAAGGTTCGGGCTCTTCCTCGCCGGGCTCGCTCGGCTCAGCTTCAGGACCGGCAAGATCTTCCTCGCCGGCAAACTCCTCGCGCTCGGCAAGGCTTGCCGCCTCTGCTGCCTCTGCCTCCTCCACGGTGAACCCGAACACGCCCGCGGCAGCAGCTGCTGCCACCTCTTCCAGCCTGGTGGCGATGCGCTGCATCTCCGCATCGATGGTGTCGCGTGTGAGGCTCTTCTGCTCATCAGCGCGGACCGGCACTTCTACCAAGTCGTCGAAGAACGCCCGCACGACGTCATCCGCAGGTTCTTGCCAAGTTGGGGCGATTCCGTGAGAGTCACACAACGGCATCATCGCGCGGATGCGGTCAAGTGAAGAATTGTTGCACAGCGGAACGACATTCCGCGACAACATAAATGGGTGCTGAGGGTCGCGCTTGAACAGCTCTAGAAGCATCGCGTCCAATTCCAAGACCGTGAAGTTGAAATTAAGGCCCGGGTGCAGCCTCATGATATCCGCCGAATTCTTGAACTCCCAGGCGGGTCTCCCCCTCTCCTGCAGGGGGGCGATACAGCGGCGAAGGAAATCTGCGCCTACAGCGCCTACAGTGAGCCCGGCAAGCCTGAGGCGAAGGATGCGGGTGACGGCAGTCTTCAGCCTGTCATCTTCCGGGGCCACGTTGCTCCAATCATTGCCGCGTACTATTGGGGCTTGGCGCACGGCAGTGAATGGCTGCGGGTTCTCCTCGACGATCCAGCACCACTCTGCTCTCCACTCCTCCCACTTGCTGCGGAGTTCACCCTCCAGATATGCTTCCTTCTTGCCGACTCTCGAGATCCAAGCGATCCCGCCGGCAAGAGGCTCTCCTCTCTCAACCCGAGGCATGAAGAAGTGGCGGAAAAGGGCTACGTTTGGGTGGACTCCGACAAAGTTTTCGCACAGATGTGCGAAAACTGCCATGGTCAGAACGGCGTTGGGGGTGAAGTCAAGGAGGCGGAACCCGTAGGTGTTCATGATGTCGCAAAAGAATTCAGAGAAAGGCGGATAGAGCCCACAGTAGAAGAACATCGCGAAAAAGGGGTACCCGTTCGGAGCCAGTCTCGAAGCAGTGGCCGGGAGTACCCTCGTGCGCGGATGCGCTCGCGTCTCCGTCGACCAGAAGAGGTAGAAGTACTCCCTCAGCTCCTTCGCACCGAGCTGAGGGGAGAAGAGGGCCCGCTCCTTCCGCAGCGCCGCGAGCCGCTGCGCCTCGGCCGACTTCACGCCCTACCCCTTGTCGGCTTTTGGACCCATTGCGGAGGTGGTGGGGGAGATCGGTGGCCTTGGTGATGCTGGTGGCAATGGGGGGGCGGAGCGCTGCTCTCTTTCGACTTTGAGAAGAAGGAGGAGAGCGGCGGAGATTTTGGAGAATGGAGCGGCAACCGGCGAAGTGGGCAAACTGCCCCTGTTTCCCGTGCTTATAAAGAGGGAGGGGGCGGACGTTTCGCCTAAATAAACCACCCACGATCTCTCCCACGATGCCGCATTCAACGCGTGCTGTTCGGGGAGGGCGCGATGGATACGGAGCAAGATTCGACATAACCCAGGCCGCGCGTGCCCGTGCCCTGTTTTGGGCCTGGCCCAACAGCGCTCGGCACCGTGTGTGGCCCAGGCCCGGGGGCTCCTGTCAGTGTACTAGAGTAGGGGTACCCTAGTATCCTGAACTTATGCATGGGCAGTTGCAGCAGCCCGCGGCAAGGCTTGCCGGGCGACCGCCAAGGTCCTCCGTGGTTCCCTTGGATCCATTCAAGAACAAAGTATTCAAGCCAAGGAGACAAGGCCCCGGCAAGAGGAGCTTGCCGGGAAGGCCAACCAAGGCATCCCAAGGAACTTGCCGTGACACGCCACGCGCCCCGGCAAGGCAAACCCCGGCAAGAGGAGCTTGCCGGGAAGACCAACCAAGGCATCTCGAGGCCTGGTGAGCGACAAGTTTCCGGGCGCGACAAGACGACGACCGCGGCAAGGCGCTTGCTGTGGCAAGTAACCACTCTGTACCCATGCTCCAGCACATCCGCCAACATGTCGCTCTGTGGGCCTTTCCAGGCGCGCGTGGCGTGAGGCTGTGCAGCCAGCGGTGCGCGGTGGCATGCGACGCTGACAAGATCGCCATCGTGGCGAACGGTGGTGTCCCTGACGGTCCCTTTCTGCACTGTTTGGGTGACACAGACGGGCATTAGTGCCTTTGTCCCCTACCGCCAGGGTTAGGTAGGATACACTGTGCAAGTAGGTGTACCAACCGCAACACTTTTTACGCTTTTACCCCTTCTCTGCGTTGCCACCTGTCGGTGACCCCTTGAGCATATAAAAGGAGGCCCATGCGCAATGTAGAGGGGGTTCGGCTCATTTGGAAGCCAGAAAAACACTTAGCTCTCTCGAGCAAGAACAGAATACAATCAGACAAGCAGCAGTAGGAGTATTATCTCTCCGGAGAGCTCCGAAGCTGGGTAAACTACTCGTGTGCTTTGCCTCGATCCGCTCTTCGTGCGACCTCCGCCCCCCGCCGAACCGAAAGGGGCCCGGTCCGCCGGCCCCATAGGTGTTCGTGGATCAGCTTCCCCGACAACCGGGCCAGAAATTGGCCCCACACTTAAATGGGTCGCTAAAAGGCCGAAAATCAGGTCCGACTACAAATGGCACATCTGATTTATGGGCCGTCAACAGGCTGAAAGACACACCGGGCCAGAAATTAGCCCAACATTTAAATGGGTCGCTAAAAGGCTGAATGATGTACATCCTGGAAATTGGCCCATCCAATGAATGGGCCATTAACAGGCCAAAATCTCATCGGGCCGATATTGAGCCCAAATATATAGCGGGCTGTTAACAAGCTCGAACTGACGATGGGCTGCAATGCTGTCAAATCTTTAACCGGCCATTGACGGGCTGAATTCGCACATCTTGTATGGGCTGTGGGCTTAAATGGACCTGACACAAGTAGGCCTTATATGGGTTGGCCTGCTAATTTTTATTGGGTCAGCCTTTTTCACCGGAATGGGCCACTGTTGGGCTGTGCCACATGTCGACCTATCATAGGCGCCTCCTACCCAACGGTGAGGCAACACGTGTTTTCTCCAGCCAATGATGATTTTACACGTGGAAAATCCCCATTGGTCCGGGCTGTTAACGGGTTATCGGATCCGAAACCGGACCCGATAACTTAACGGCGTTCTGTTATGGTGGATGCCACGTGTCGGTCACCCTTGACGAAAGCACTTCCGTGATGCGTGATTTATCGTCATGGAAGTGGACACTTCCGTGATGATAATTTTTGGTAATGTCATGGAACATTTCTACGACAACACATGTATGACTATCTTGATTCTGTCATAAATCGTCATGGATGTTCATGCATGACATAAAACGCGACCTATTGTGACAAACACGTATCATCATGGAAGTGTATTTTTTTGTAGTGATGGGACAAGGAATCAAAGAAGAAGAAGAAGAAAAAGAAGAAGAAGAAGAAGAAGAAGAAGAAGAAGAAGAGGAAGAAGAGGAAGAAGAAGAAGAAGAAGAAGAAGAGCAAGGAATATGATTTTGATGACAACTACAAGAAGAAATCGTCAAAGTCGTCTTCAAAGTCTTCATCAAAGTCTTCGTCTCACAAGAAGACCTCATCAAGTAAGGCTGGTGTATTTATTGGCAAGTAGATGGATTCAAAGGAGGAGTCTGCTACTAAGGAGGCGGAGGTGGAGTCTCAGTAGGAGTCTGATTCAGGCGTGGCAAGCCTGGCTCTATGTCGCAGGAAACCACAGCCACCTATGGGACCAGGGATGCCCCTTGCTGGTTCGGCTGGGGGGAGACGTGTTGCACAAAGAGCAGACCAACGTGAGGCAGCACGACAAAGATCACACGGGAAGTTTACCCAGGTCCGGGCCACCGCTAGGCGTAAAACCCTACTCCTGGTTTTAGTGGATTGATGGTGGAAATGTGGTGGTGGAGCATAGTACACTTGCCCGGCAAGGGTTGCCTCAGGGCGACAGCAACTACGCGCGTATGGGGGTGTGAGTTATCGAACCTTCTAACCTCGTCTACGATTGCCAAGGGCCTCCTTTGGTAGATCAAGGGGTCACCAATATGGCAAAGTAGTCATTATGCATTGATATGATAGCAAACAATGCTATCATAACTAACTCCGTGGGCTGACAATGCGCATTTAATGCACCGCTCAATGTCACATCGTTGGTTGCCCGGCAGGGCTTGCTGGGCCATCTTGTCAGCTCCATGCCTGCTTGTTCACGTCGTAAGACGGGTGTCATTTGTGGGTTTTTCCTGTAAGGAGAGGCTGCCATGTGGCGAATAGCTGCCACTTAATCACACTGCGGCGTGACACCACACTGATCAACGACGGGACTCGTGGTGGAGTGGTTGGTGAGCTTATTTAGCCTACGCAAGTCCCGGTTGGCCCTGCCGGGACGCCTTGGTCATCTTCTTCTGGGAGTGGCCTCGTCCCTAGCCGGGCTCGCCTGCCTGGCAAAGGAGGCCTTTCTCTTGACGATATCTTGCTTCTCAGGTTTGGTCTTGGTCCCTCTGATCTGCTTGTTGGTCCTTCGAATCTCTTGGTTTCTTGTACTCTATCTTGGGTTGGTGCTTCAATCTTGATCCCGTGCTTGTGCACAGTCAGGGCAACAGATCAGGGCTTTGTTGTACCGACAGAAGCCCCAGGCCTGCCCCAAATGCACTGCCGAGCATCGTCGGGGTAGGGCCTAATAAGTGCACAAGCAGAGTTGCCGAAGAGGCTGGTCCATTGGGATCTTCTTTGCTTCTTCATTAGTCTCGATTCCGAGCTAGTTTCTGGTTTCCCCGCGCGTCGTGCGCAACATTATGGGAAAATCTAGGATTGTAGCCTGCATGGCGCTCGCATCCCATGATCATGAGGCGGAAACTGCCATCCCACTTGCTTTCATGCTTCAGGTTCATCCGCCACATGTCCACCATGCCTTAGGAAGGGTAGGTGGTGGATGCAAAGGGCATAGGTGTTAGTGCCACGGCGCGAAATCAGGTGTCGCTGGTTGGAGCAGCAGGCCGGCCTTAATTCCTTGCACCTCTGGATGGGAGGGGAGGGCGCATTGGATTAGCGAGGCAGCTATTCTTGAGGTGAGAGGCGAGCCCCGGCCCTGCCCCTCTATAAAAGGGGCAAGAACGGTGCCCTTCCATACGCACCTCTTTCTCTTTCTTTCTTAGTAGTCTTCCTTCACTCGCCATGGTGAGGGGTGAGGGCGTGCTGGTACTCCAATGGCAGCGACGAGGGATTCTACTCAACAGTGCATCCCTCCTCCTCCGGAGCATGTGGTGGAAGATCCCTCCATGAGAGGAGGAGGGAGGGGGCGAGGACGAGGTCGTCGTGGTGCTCGAGGGAGAGGACGATTGGGTGGCACTCTGGTTGCTCCTCCGCTGGCGGTCCCTCCCCCATGTAAGGCCACGTTGGAGACTAGCCTGAGGAATTCTTCATCAAGTTGTACATGCCTTTGTGTGGCCACCTTTGTCTTCCTACCCCGTTCGCTCAAGAAATGGAGCTTGATCCGCCGCACGCTTTGAGGCTGCACAAGAGGGGTTGCGGGAACGACGACATGTGGGTTGACATCGAATTCCCTGCTCCTCATGTTATGTACCCTCCGCCGTGGTTGGAAGACCTTTGCCCGTGCACTTAGCTTGTTGGAGGGGCATGTTCTCCAGTTCAAATTAATGGAGAGTGGCCTGCTTTCCGTCAAGGTCTTCGGGCGCTCGAGAATTCTCTTAGGGTGCTGCACGGAGAGCTCAGCCAATGAGGAAAGCTCCTCCTTGAGCGAAAGCGACGAGGAGGACAGTGACGGTGATGACGACGACAACGGGTGGGAGGGCGACAACTCTGACTCCGGTTGATCGTCGCCAGCACCATCTTCATCAGGCGGCAGCGCCATCATCTTCATCGGCACCTCCCTCCCGGCAATATGATTTGCCAGGGAGTTGGATGCAGAAGTGGGGATGGCGCTCTCGGGCTCCTCCAGCAGCCTTCAAGTTAGACCTCGACAGGCTTCCTCTTGGGCTGCAGCTCCGTTAGCCCTATCGTACCCTGTTGGCCCTGGTGGCAGTGGTCGACGGGTCGCCTCCACCATGCTCTCCATTGACGCGTTCCCCGGCGTCCCCTTTTTGCGCTCTTCGCCTTCACCTGACATGCCTGGGAGGAGAGGGAAAAGAAAGGGTATTACAAGGCACTTATATTTTTTCAATCTTAAATCTGTAGGCACTTGCCAAATTTTAATTCAAATAATGTAATCCCTCGAGTCCATGTTTTTGTTCGGTAATGCTAGTACTTGTATCAGCATGTTAGTCAAAAAGATAAACCATGCCGGGAACCCGTGAATGTATATGTCCATGTAGAGGCGTGATGCCCCCTTTAGTGTAATTAACGAGTTTTCCTGGCAGGCTATCTTGTCGGCCCCCTTTTTGTATAACAGAGAGTCACATCTGCCGGGTTACGGACAAAGGGACAACCCCCCGCCAACTTACTTTTATCAAATGCAACTACAACCATTTTGACCAAAGCAACGTTCGAGTCAGGGATGGGAGCACCTAAGTTTAAGAAGAGTGGCGAGGTTTTCTATTGCATAAGCTATAGCTTACAGAACACGAATGGAAAAGAGGTAGAACTTATCTGTTTTGCTTGCTAGGGATCACAGCCTTATGCCATCTTCTCAACTCCTTGTCGCAGCCTAGTTCACGTCAAGAACCTGCAGCTTCATGCAGATGAGAATGAATGCAGGATGCGATCCTATCTATATGCATATGCAGATGCTCATGAAATGCTTATGAAGTGATCTTGGAATGCTCATGCATGCATGCAGTCTAAGTTGGGGCCCCCCTACAATGCTTCTTTATTTTCTCTTTCACGGGGTCATCGCCTCGGCTTTGTACAAGGGGTTACATGCAACTAAGGCAAGACCTGTGCAAATGGGTGGCTGCCGGCAGGGCCCGACAGCCTCACGCCTTACGGGTAGAACTTGCGGAGATGCTCAATATTGCATGAGTTTTACAACTGAGTGCCATCTCCGGTCTCCAGATGGACTACGCCTGATTTTGTGACTCATACTACCCGGTAAGGGCCTTCCCACTTTGATGAGAACTTGTTTGTACCCTTGGCAGACTGAACGCGCCTAAGGTCAAGGTCACCTTCCTCAAAACACCGGGCATGAACCCTGCGGCTATTATAGCGACAAAGGGCTTGCTGATAGCGTGCATGACGTGTAGCAGCTAGGAGACGGTTCTCCTCGAGTAGCACAACATCATCACATCAGTGCTGATCTTGCACTACTTTATTGTAGGCAAGCACTTGAGGCGACCCATAAATGAGTTCCATGGGGATAACTGCTTCTGCCCCATAGACCAGGTATCCCCGGTACCTCGGTTTGGTGTCGTTTTGAGGGGCCATAGAACTACCTGCAACTCCTCGATCCACCGCCTGCCGTGCTTCTGCAGCGTATCAAAGGTTCTTGTCTTGAGTCCACGCAGCACTTCAGCATTCCCCCTCTCAGCTTGTCCATTGCTCAGGGCGTGTGCCATAGAGGCGAATGAGATCTTGCATCCGAGGACATGAACATATTAAATGAAGGCGCGACTCATGAACTGGGTGTCGTTATCGGTGATCATCCTTGCCGGAACTCCAAAACGACAGACCAGATCTTTCAAGAACTTGATAGTTGACTAGGCAGTCACCTTTCTCATGGCAGTCACTTCCGGCCACTTTGTAAACTTGTTGATGGCAACGAACAAAAATTCAGAGCCCCCGATTGCTCGGGGGAAGGGGCCAAGGATATCGAGCCCCCAGACCGAAAGTGGCCATGAGAGAGGGATTGTTTGAAGAGCTTGGGCAGGCAGGTGGGTTTTCTTGGAATGGAACTGGCAGGCTTCACACTTAGTGACTAGCTCAACCGCATCTTGGAGGGCTGTGGGAAAATAGAATCCTTGCCGGAATGCTTTCCCAACTAATGCCCTTGATCCAATGTGGGAGCCGCACATTCCTTTGTGTATCTCAGCCAACAGTTCCTTTCCTTCTTCCTAGCAGACGCACTTCAATTTCACACTGTTGGGCCTCCTTCTGTACAGAGTGTCATCGACAAACTAGTACATACTGACCCTCCGGGCTACTTTTTCAGCTTCGTCTTGGTCGCCGGGAAGCTCTCCAGTTTGGAGGAAGCAGACAATGTGCCTTGCCCAAGTTGGAGCCTCGGGCTCGGCAACAAGGACTAATGGCACCTCCTCTGCTATGGGAGCACATGCCTCATACGCGAGGTACATGGGCCCCGCTAGGGGGGTGGTCCGGCAGGCTGCAAGGGGTTATTTCGGCAGGGTCTCTACCGGGAGGGGACGGCTCTACCAGGAGAGGCTTACTGGTGTCCAAATTTCACCTTTTCCGGGCCATCGTTGCTGGGGATACTGAGGGCTGAGTGAGATGGAGAACAAAAGTTCCTGGTTCCCTGCACATCACACTTTGACAGATGATCAGCTATGCTGTTTTCCACACGGGGTACATGCTCTATTTGCAATCCGTCAAAGTGCTCCTCCATTTTTCTCACTTCCTCGACGTATGCCTCCATCAATGGACATTGGTAATCCTTGTTGACTTGTCTCACCACAAGTTGTGAATCTCCTTGAATGATCAGCTTCTTAATTCATAATTCTGCTGCAATCCTGAGCCCGGCAAGGAGCCCTTCACCCTCTGTTGTATTGTTAGTTGCTTCTTCCTGGGCAAAATGCATTTGGATGACGTACTTCAAGTGCTCCCCGGAGGGGTCGACAAGAAGCACGCCAACCCCTGCACCTTGTAGGGAAAAAGCACCATCAAAATACATAATCCATTCTTGGGGCGATTCCTTGCTAGGGATAACTATCTCTATCACTTCCTCGTTAGGGGTTGGTGTCCATTTTGCAATAAACTTTGCCAACGCCCTGCTCTGGACAGTTGATGTGCTTTCAAACTTCAAACGAAAGTTGTATAGCACCAAAGCCCACTCCACTATTCTGCCAGTGGCCTCAGGGTTTCGGAGTATCCGTTGCAACGGGAAACGAGTGACAACCGTGATCTCATGGGCTTAGAAGTAGTGGCGTAGTTTCCATGAGGCCATGATGAGACCAAAAAATCAACTTTTGCATGCCAGAGTACCTCGATCTAGCCCCCTGTAACAAGGAGTTGACGAAGTACAATGGGCACTGCACCACTTTCTTCCTTGTCACGTCCCTGGGGTTCCCCTTGTTGTCATGCTCATTGTTGTCCTGATGCTTATCTGACTCTGCCGGTCTCTGCTCACTCTCTAACTCATCCACTTCTCGCTGTGCTGCCAAGGCAGCACTGACCACTTGGTTGGTTGCTGCTAAGTACAATAGCAGCAACTCATGGGGTTTGGGAGAAACCAAGATAGGCATAGAAGACAGGTAGGTCTT
This sequence comes from Triticum dicoccoides, assembly GCF_002162155.2. Classification (NCBI taxonomy): domain Eukaryota; kingdom Viridiplantae; phylum Streptophyta; class Magnoliopsida; order Poales; family Poaceae; genus Triticum; species Triticum dicoccoides. The sequence continues at coordinate 346,060,389 of NC_041383.1, read as the reverse complement.
TAATTTTTGCAAAGCTGCATATGCTTCCGGGGTCCACCTCATAGGACCTGCCTTCTTCAAAAAATTGAAGAACAACAGGGCACGCTCGGTAGACTTGGAGATGAATCTGCTTAGCGCGGCAACACATCATGTTATGCGCCTCACATCCTTAACTATCCTTGGTGCTTGGATCTGCTCAATGGCCTCGATCTTGTCGGGATTAGCTTTGATTCCCCTGTGGGACACAAAGTACCCAAGCAGCTTGCCGGAGGGAACACCAAATACACACTTCTCTAGGTTGAGCTTTATGTTGATCTTGCACATATTTGCAAATGTGTCCTCCAAATCCTGGATAAGAGTTGGTCTGTGCTTGGTTTTGACCACAATGTCATCCATATAAGCCTCAATGTTTCTACGCAGCTCAGGTTCAAAACCAATCTAGACTGCCCTTGCAAAAGTAGACCCAACACTCTTTAATCCAAATGGCATGTAGATAAAGCAGTACATACCACACGGGGTGATGAATGAGGTCTTCTCTTCGTCTTCCTTGGACATGAAGATCTGGTGATATCCAGAGTAGGCATCTATAAATGAGAGCAAATCATAGCCTGAAGTGGAATCCATAATCTGATCGACACGCGGCAAGGGAAACTGGTCCTTTGAGCAAGCCTGGTTGAGATCTGTGAAATCAATGCACAGCCTCCACTTCTCGTTTGCCTTCCGGACCACCACTGGGTTTGCTAGCCAAGTGGGATGTAGTAGTCCTCTGACCAAACCGGCCTCCTCAAGCTTCCTGGTCTCTGCTGCAACAAATTGTTGCCTCTCCAATGCCTGCTTCCGGACTTTCTGTTTAATAGGTGTGGCGTGTGGGCAGACAAAAAGGTGGTGCTCGATTACCTCCCTGGGGACACCGGGGATATCAGATGGTTGCCAGGCAAACACATCGATATTCACCCGCAGGAAGGCAACGGGCGCCCTTTCTTATTTGTCATCGAGGGTGGCGCTGATGGTAAAGGTACCATCAATGCTGGCCAACCCTGTCGGGACATTTTTCACGTGTGGAGCAGCAACCTTGGATCTCTTGCTGCTGGAAAACTCTGGCACGTCGTCAACGGGTGTCGTGCACTTGGTGGGGGCACGCTTCCTAGACTCTTTGCTGGAGGTCCTATAATCCCTCTTCTTTCCCGTACTTCCCTTGGCGGGAACTACTGCTGCCGCATCCTCTGCCGCGACCGCCTCCCGGTAGATCTTGTCCACACAAATGATTGCATCTTTCTCATTTGATGGGACAGTGATAACTCCTAGTGGCCCAGGCATCTTCCGGGTGTTGTAGGCATCGTGGGATGCCGCCATGAATTTAGCCAGAGCCGGGCGTCCAAGAGTCCCATTGTATGGCAGGGGGAGAGCAACCACGTCAAACACAATCTTCTCAGTCCGTTAGTTCTGTTCTCCCCCAAACGTTACTGGCAACGTGATCTTTCCCTTAGGATGACTCCTGCCGGGATTAACTCCTTGAAACATGCCGGTAACCTCTAGCTCTTCCTCTGCTATCTGAAGCTTGCTGATAACTGCTGGGGAAATCAGATTCAGCCTGGCCCTGCCTTCCACCAAAATCTTCATGACCTTGTGGTTGCGAATTGTTGGAGAAACCAACAATGGCAGGCACCCTACCACAGTGGTATAGCTAGGATGATCCCCCTCGTCAAAGATGATGGGCGTATGGGACCATCTGAGCGCTTCCATGCCTCTGGCGTTGGTTCGACGACATTGACTTCTCGCGCCCGCATCTTGAGCTGTCGGGGAGAGGTGTGCAGAGATGCACCCCTGTCAGCACACGTGGCATTAGTGGACTTCTGAAACTCTTGCTCACTTGTTTCCTCTTCATCCCCTCCATCAGTCTCATCATCACAGGCTTCCTTCACCTAACCCCTGGCGGGTTTTCCTTTGCTCTGAATGGGTTTGCCGGGGCGATTTGCTTCACCGCCTTGGCTCTTCCTGCCACCAACATTCTGACTTGATAACCCACAAGTATAGGGGATCAATTGTAGCCGATTTTGATAAGTAAAAGTGTCGAACCCAACGAGGAGCTAAAGGTAGAACAAATATTCCCTCAAGTTCTATCGACCACCGATACAACTCTACACACGCTTAACGTTCGCTTTACCTAAAACAAGTATGAAACTAGAAGTATTTTGTAGGTGTTGTTGGATAGATTTGCAAGAATATTAAGAGCACGTAAATATAAACTAGGGGCTGTTTAGATAAAGAAGCAATAAAGTTAGTATAGCGAGTGTGGAAAAGTGGTGTCAGGAGTTGCGAAATTGTCCCTAAGCAATTGACTACTTTACTAGACCGATAGCAAGTTTTATGTGGGAGAGGACACTGCTAGCATGTCATCCCTGACTTGGAATTCTATGCACTTATGATTGGAACTATTAGCAAGCATCCGCAACTACTAACGTTCATTAAGGTAAGACCCAACCATAGCATTAAGATATATTGATCCCCCTTCAATCCCGTATGCATCAATTTCTATGCTAGGTTCTGTCACTCTTGCCCTCCAATACGTAGTCCTATCAACACACAACTAACCCTATGGTGTGATCCACGCGTGCGCTCATATGATGGGAATTAAAGGACAGCAACATAACCACAAGCAAATTAAACCAATCATAGCAATTCACCAATTACCGATAGGACAACGAAAACCTACTTAGAGATCATAGGATGGAAACACATCATTGGATAATAATATGAAGCATAAAGCACCATGTTCAAGTAGAGGGTACAACGGGTTGCGGGAGAATGGAGCACTGTAGATAGATGGGGGAAGGTGATGGAGATGTTGGTGAAGACGACGGAGGTGTTGGTGTAGATCGCGGTGATGATGATGGCCCCGGCGGTGTTCTGGCGCCACCGGAAGTGAGGGGGAGAGAGCCCCCCTTCTTCTTCTTCTTCCTTGACCTTCTCCCTAGACGGGAGAAGGTTTTCCCATCTGGTCCATGGTCTCCATGGCGTGGGAGGGGCAAGAGCCCCTCCGAGATTTGATCTGTCTCTCTGTCTCTCTTTTTTTGCGTTCCAGATTCTGCCCTTTCACCCTTTCTTATATTCTCGGAGATCCGTAACTCCGATTGGATTGAAACTTTGAACACGATTTTTTATGGATATTAGCTTTCTTGCGGAGAAAGAAGGGCAACAACCACCTTACGGGGTATCCATGAGGGTCCCTCGAGCATTGTCTCACGTTGATTCCAGTTCTCAAAATTTAGATATATTCCAAAAAAATTCTCCATTCGTTTTCATCCCGTTTGGACTCCGTTTGATATGGATTTTCTACGAAACAAAAAACATGCAAGAAACAGGAACTGGCACTGGGCACTGGATCAATATGTTAATCCCAAAAATAGTATAAAAAGTTGCCAAAAGTATATGAAAGTTGTATAATATTGGCATGGAACAATAAAAAATTATAGATACGACGGAGACGTATCAGCATCCCCAATCTTAATTCTTACTCGTCCTCGAGCAGGTAAATGGTAAAAAAGATAATTTTTGATGTGGAATGCTACCTAGCATAATCTTGATCATGTAATCTAATCATGGCATGAATATTAAGACACGAGTGATTCAAAGGAGTAGTCTATCATTTGACATTAAGACTATAATACTTCAAGCATACTAATAAACCAATCATGTATTTTCAAAATAACATGGCCAAAGAAAGTTATCCCTACAAATTCATATGGTCTGGCTATGCTCCATCTTCACCACACAAAGTATTTAAATCATGCACAACCCCGGATTTAGCCAAGCAATTGTTTCATACTTTAGTATTCTCAAACTTTTTCAACTTTCACGCAATACATGAGCATGAGCCACGGTTATAGCACTATAGGTGGAATAGAATATGATGGTGCAGGTTGTGTGGGGAAGCCAAAAAGGAGAAAGTCTCACATCGACGCGGCTAATCAACGAGCTATGGAGATGCCCATGAATTGATGTCAATGTGGGGAGTAGGGATTGCCATGCAACGGATGCACTAAGAGCAATAAGTGTATGAAAGCTCAAACTGGAAACTAAGTGGGTGTGCATCCAACTTGCTGGCTCATGAAGACCTTGGGCATTTGAGTAAGCCCATCATCAGAATATACAAGCCAAGTTCTATAATGAAAAATTCCCACTAGTATATGAAAGTGACAATATAGGAGACTCTCTATATGAAGAACATGGTGCTACTCCCAAGCACAAGTGTGGTAAAAGGATAGTAACATTGCCCCTTCTCCCCTTTTCTCTCATTTTTTTTATTTTTAGTTTTTTATTTTTTTATTTTTTGGTGGGCTTCTTTGGCCTCTTTTTTATTTGTGCTTCTTTGGCCTCTTTTATTTTTCATAAAGTCCAGAGACTCATCCCAACTTGTAAGGGAATCATTGCTTCCATCATCCTTTCCTCACATGGGACAATGCTCTGATAATGATGACCATCACACTTTATTTACTTACAACTCAATATTACAACTCGATATCTAGAACAAAGATATGACTCTATATGAATGCCTCCGACGGTGTACCAGGATATGCAATGATCTAGCATAGCAAAGATATCAAAAAACAGACAAGCCATGAAAACATCATGCTAGCTATCTTACGATCATGCAAAGCAATATGACAATGAATGCTCAAGTCATGTATATGATGATGATGGAAGTTGCAAGGCAATATATCTCGGAATGGCTATGGAAATGCCATAATAGGTAGGTATGGTGGCTGTTTTGAGGAAGATATAAGGAGGCTTATGTGTGATAGAGCGTATCATATTACGGGGTTCGGATGCACCGACGAAGTTTGCACCAACTCTCGAGGTGAGAAAGGGCAATGCACGGTACCGAAGAGGCTAGCAATGATGGAAGGGTGAGAGTGCGTATAATCCATGGACTGAACATTAGTCATAAAGAAATCACATACTTATTGCAAAAATTTATTAGCCATCAAAACAAAGTACTACATGCATGCTCCTAGGGGCAGGGTTGGTAGGAGTTAACCATCGCGCGATCCCGACCTCCACACAAAGGATGACAATAAAAAAAATCATGCTCCGACTTCATCACATAACGGTTCACCATACGTGCATGCTTCGGGAATCACAAACCTCAACACAAGTATTTCTACTAATCCACAGTTACTCACTAGCATGACTCTAATATCATCACCTTTGTATTGCAAACTATTGCAAGGAATCAAACATATCATATTTAGTGATCTACAAGTTTATGTAGGATTTTATGACTAACCATGTGAATGACGAATTCCTGTCAACTCTCTAAATAGATATAAGTGAAGCAAGAGAGTTTAATTCTTTCTACAAAAGATATGCCCACGCTCTAACAAATATAAGTGAAGCAAAAGAGCATTCTACAAATGGCGATTTTCTATGTGAAGAGAAACAGGCAATCCAAACTTCAAATGATATAAGTGAAGCACATGAAGCATTCTATAAAGACATACTCAAAAGTTTTAAGTGAGGTGCAATGAGCATTCTATAAATCAACCATGGACTATCTCATACCAGCATGGTGCGTCAAAGAAAAGTGAAAACTAAATGCAAAAGACGCTCCAAGATTTGCACATATCACATGAACGAAACGAATCCGAAAACATACCGATACTTGTTGAAGAAAGATGGGATGCCTTCCGGGGCATCCCCAAGCTTAGACTCTTGAGTCTCCTTGAATATTTACTTGGGGTGCCTTGGGCATCCCCAAGCTTCAGCTCTTGCTTCTCCTCCTTCTCCTCACATGGAGACCTCCTCGATCTTCGAACACTTCATCCACACAAAACTTAACCGAACTTTTAGTGGCGGGGTTAGTGAATATGGCAATGAAATCCCATCATGTACTGCTGTAACATTATTGTATAATTATAAACAAACATTACCCACAGTATGCTATCACAATTCTATGGCCCCAAGTCAAGGAGGCTTCAACGAGAATTCAAACATACGCAAATAATGAAACTTTAACAGCAATCTGTGAAAACAGGACAGTCTGTAAAGAGTCGAACATCCACCATACTTATGAAACCCAAACAATTCTGAATAAAATAGGACAAGTAAACAATTTGTATAGAAACAGAGTGCAAAAAGTTTCAGAACCATTTGACGTTCCAGTAAAAAATGCAAAATCGCGCATTACAGCCAAAGTTTCTGCCCCGCACCGCACAAACCAACAAGCATTGTAAACATCCTAAAGGCAAACCTTGGCACATTATTTTTATTATATAATGGAATTGTACAAGGGGATAATTTTTTTTTGAAAAGTTTCTGTAATCAAGATTCACAAAGTTTTCGTGGTATGAACAAAGTTCAATGCTAGCTCCCACTTTAACAATGCTCGTCTTTCTCACTTTCGTTTTTCTTTTTGAAAAAGTTTTGGGTTCCCCTCTTTATTTTTTTTTAAACTTTCTGAAAGCACACAACAGAAATAAATGACTCTCTATAATTTTCGGGTTGTCTCCCTGGCAGCGCTTTTTTTAAAGCCATTAAGCTAGGCATCTACTGCTCAAGTAATGGATCAACCCGGATCCCAAGGTATATCAAAGCCACTTTTAATAAACAATGATTTGTGATTTAGTAGTGAGCACAAAGTAACATATATCATGCAACAACGAAGTCTAACTCTCTTCCTATGCATCGGCATGTCATAAAAGAAAAATTCATGCACACCGAGTGTTGAGGATATTACGACTGAGTGTAAACCGCCCAGCAGGGGCCGGTTCATGCTCAGCTATGCTGAAGCCCATGAAGATAAGAAGATGGTGCTTTACTGATGAAGTTTAGAAGCCCAGAGCCCAGAGGCGGATTAGGGCCCATAGTGGTAAACCACCATAGTTGTATACTTGTACTATAAGTTAGGGAAAGGGAGAGACCGAGCCGAACACTTGTATGAGTCGGCCTCGGGACTCTGTAAACAGGCCAGGCATCAACCTGTGTATATAAAGGGACGACCCGGCGGCAGTTCAGGGACAATAGACAACAACTCGAGACCCAGGCAAGCGTATTTGCTCCCTGGTCATCGAAACCCCAATAATCCCATCACAATTAGACATAGGCTTTTACCTTCATCGAAGGGGCCGAACTAGTATAAACTCCCATGTCCCTTGTCCGGTTTAACCCCTTCAGACTAACCTCGTCACAATGGCTCCATGACTAAGTCCTTCAGCTAGGACATCTGGCGTGATATTTCCACGACAGTTGTCGCCCACCGTGGGGCTATAGCACGATGGATTCGAGTTCCTAAAGGGCAACTTTGAAGGACTCAAGGGGTACGTGGTTGGCCGGATGACCAAGAGTCGTCGCGGCAAGCTCTACATCAACTATGTAGGCCGGGGCCCCGAGGCCAGCTCAATCGAGTACGGGTACCGGGTCCCCTTCAGTGGAATTCACGTTATCATTGGCAAGATTGGCGAACTGGGCCCTGAGCCAGACATCTCCACCACCCTCGTCGAGACGGCTCAGCATGCAAGTCCTGCCTGGGTTTAGCCTGCCGTGAGGCGTGCGTTCGTAGGATTCATCCATGGAGCAGAATCTGAACCGGTGTCCGATGGTGAGACGGCCGTCTACTCAGATGGTGAATCGTCCACTGGAGAAACCGAGTCACTATACCAACTGCACAATGACCGATTTGAGGGATACTCCAATGGCGACAGTATTCCGGGTCCCCTTGAACCGCCAAACCGGGTTGCGATCTTCATGGCCGGTATGCAGCCCACCGTGCAATCTTCATCTACAATAGCGATGGTCTCCGGATCGGTAGTCGCGGCAGGAGGCCTAGCGCAACGGCCGGCTCAAGTTCTTGCCGGTTTGCTGGATGATTTGACAGCATTGTTGACCACGACGGTGACTCCAAAGACTCAAGTTCAGCATAATGCGGATGTCACGAAGCTAAGGGATCAGATAGCTCAAGCCAAAGCAGACTTGGCAGCTGAGGAGGCCAGGATGGATGAAGAGCGGGCTGCTTGAGATGCCCAATCACAGCAGATCCAGGCGCAGAATTACTGGCTTACGTTGGATCAGAACGCATCAAACGATGTCATGAGAAGGAAGTACCGATGTCGACTACCACAAATTTACGAGGGTCTGGATCTCTTCAGCACACCAGGAGCTGGGCCTAGCAATCCGGCAGGAGCAAACCAGACCGAGGCACCTGGGGCGGCGCCGGATCAGCCACGGACAATAGACTCGCCTCAACGGACGGACAACCCGCCACAATATGTCGGGTCACTTTTCCAGTCCTTTGGATAACATGCTTGCCGCAGCATCATGTTTGGCGGCTATTCCAATGGAGGGTGATTCCTTAGCAGCGATTGAGACTCGACGAGCCAGGGATCTTCTTCAAACCGCCGTTGTACAGCAACAGGCTTATTCCTATAGCCAAGACAGAATACATTCAACCCCTCGTCCGAGTAAGAGTTATAGCAGGCGCATAGATGAACCGGCCGTGTCAAGCAGTGCGCGGCGTCGTGATGCCCCTCGATGACCTAATCCGACGAACGACGGTTTGAATGCTCAGGATGTGGTGGATAATGGTAGAGCGCAGAGGGAGGCTGCCTTAGCGGCGCAACACGCGGGTCGTCATCAACCCGCCCCGGTTGAGCCAGCGGCGTCAATAGAGCGAGGGACAGGGCTTGCCTTCAGCTCTTGGGGAGTGCCGTGTCTCATCCCAGCTCTCTGTAATGTGCGGTTCCCCAAGGATTTCAAAGGGCCACACAAGGTGGCTAATTATACCGCTGATCAGCCCCCCGAGGCGTGGGTTGAGAGTTATGAGATGGCAATGGAGATGCTAGATGTAGATGAAGCAGCGTGTGCAAAGTACCTCACCATGATGCTAGAAGGAACGGCTCGTACCTGGTTGAAGAGCCTGCCTGCTCACTCGATCAATTCATGGGATGAGTTGAAGGCCAAGTTCATAGCAAACTTCAAAGACACATGCAAGCAGCCTATGTCCATTGTAGATCTGGCGGCTTGTGCACAAGGAGAGAATGAATCAACAACCCATTGGGTGCGCCGGGTTTCAGAAATTTTTCACTCGTCAGGCCGCATCAATCCGGATACAGCAATTGTGACGTTGGAGGGCAATTTCCGGTTTAAGTCACTTAAAATGAAGTTGGGACGGCTCAAGCGTCACTGCAATGATATGGGAACACTCATGGCGGCTCCGGTTAAATATGCTGATTCTGATAATACCAAGGACCCTGATTCTGATGAACAGAAACAAGAGAAAGGAAAGAAGAATGCTGGTTCAAAGGGGCAGCATACTCAGGCGGGCCATGGAAACAATGGTAAGCGTAAAGCGGACAATTCCCATTTTGTGGCTAACACCAATGTGCAGGGTAATCTGCAGCATCATAGGGGTAAACCGCCCCAGCGCGATGGAGGAATGAATCTGGAACGCCTGTTAAACCAGCCCTTCCCAAAGCACGGGAGAAAGGAGGCTCCGGCCACACACCTTTGGAAGGATTGCCACATCATGAGGGAATTCAAAAACTCTGATCTTTTCCGGTATGATCAGGGTCCACCTGGTGGTTCCGGTCCAGGATTCCATGGGCCGGGTTACTGTGGTGGCGGTTCAAGCTCAGGGTTTTAGAATAATCAGGGCAATCAGAACAACCAAGGTGGTAATCATCAACAGGGTAATCAGGGGAATCAACAGCAGTTGGGTTATCAGAGCAACCCAAAGTAGTTAAGCAGTGGGCAGTATCATGTTTTCACCACTAGCTTGTGCAAGCGCGATCAGAAGCTCCATAAAAGGACAATGAACTCTGTTGAACCGGCGGTACCCTGTTATCTACGCTGGTCTGAGCAGCCTATTGTCTAGAGCAGGGAGGATCAGCCACCTCGGATTGACAATCTGGGTCACCTCGCTTTGGTGGTTGCACCTTAGGTGGGAGGTTATAAGTTTACCAAGGTACTCAAGGACGGAGGGAGCAGTATCAATATGTTGTACTATGAAACCTTCCAGCGTATGGGGTTGACAGATAAGAATCTTAGACCATCAAACACCATTTTTCACGGAGTAGTGCCTGGTAAATCAGCTTACCCAGTTGGTAAGATAGCTCTGGAGGTGGTTTTTGGAGATGATCATGATTCAAGGTCCAAGACGCTGACCTTTGAAGTGGTCAAAATCAGAAGTCCATACCATGCTTTATTTGGACGGCTGGTTTATGCTAAATTCATGGCAAGGCCGTGCTATGTTTATCTGCAACTCAAGATGCCGGGCCACAAAGGGACCATTACGGTTCATGGTAGCCATAAGATTGCTCTGGAGTGTGAGGAAGGTGATGCGGCATATGCTGAATCGGTTTGTGCAACGGAGGAGTTAAAGTTTTATAAGGACAATGTTGATCCCGCAGACATGACTTCCCTAAAGAAGCCCTCTACAGAGCATGACCCGACCTTGAAGTTCAAACTGGTTGATGAAACTAAACTTGTTGATTTCGTTCCTGGCGATTCATCCAAACAGTTTAGTATCAGCTCAAATCTGGATCCAAAATAGGAAAGCGCGCTCATCCAGTTCATCCGTGAGAACCGGGACATTTTTGCATGGAAGCCTTCTGACATGCTAGGTCTACCGAGGGAACTCGCTGAGCACACTCTCAATATTGATCCCAAGTTTAAACCGGTCAAATAGTTCCTTCGCTGCTTCAACGAGGAACGATGCAAAGCCATTGGAGAAGAGGTGGCCCGGTTGTTGGCTGCTGGTTTTATCATTGAAGTATTTCACCCAGAGTGGTTGGCTAATCCGGTACTGGTACTTAAGAAAAATGGCACTTGGCTTATGTGTGTGGATTACACAGATTTGAACAAAGCTTGCCCAGCTGATCACTTTGCCCTCCCTCGTATGGATCAAATCATTGATGCTACGGCGGGTTGTGAGCGTTTGAGTTTTTTGGATGCTTATTCTAGTTATCATCAGATCAAGATGGCAGTTAAGGACCAGGAGAAGACAACTTTCATTACTCCCTTTGGAGCCTTCTGCTATGTGTCTATGCCCTTTGAGCTCAAGAGTGCCCATGCGACTTATCAGCATTGTGTGCAGAATTGTCTTTATACTCAGATTGGACGCAACGTTCATGCCTATGTAGATGACATTGTGGTAAAGTCCAGGAAGAAGGAGACATTGATATAGGACCTCAAGGAGACCTTTAACAATCTTCGGTTTTATAAAATGATGCTCAATCCGGACAAGTGTGTTTTTGGTGTTCCAGCAGGCAAGCTCGTAGGCTTTCTGGTGTCTAACAAAGGCATTGAGGCTAATCCAGAAAAATCAAGGCGATTACATCTTTGGCTAAACCGGCGTGTATCAATGATGTTCAACGACTGGCGGGTCGTATTGCCGCTTTGAGCCGGTTTATCAGCCGTTTGGGAGAGAAGGCAATTCCTCTGTATCAAATGTTGAAGAAAAGAGACAAATTTTTCTGGAGTGATGCGGCTAATGCGGCATTTGAGGACTTAAAGCGACAGTTGGTTGAACCGCCAGTTCTTGCTGCTCCGGTTGATAAGGAGCCACTGATGTTATATGTGGCTGCTAATGCTCGCGCTGTCAGTGTCGCCATTGTGGTGGAGCGCAAGGAGGCTGGGAAGGAATACCCTGTTCAAAGGCCGGTTTACTATGTCAGCGAAGTGCTCATTGAGTCAAAGCAAAGATATCCGCATTAGCAGAAGCTGGTGTATGGGGTGTTTATGGCAAGTCGGAAGCTTAAAAGTACTTTCAAGGTCATCCCATCACAGTGGTCAGTTCTGCTCCTTTGGGGGATATAATTCAGAACAGGGAGGCAACTGGTCGGGCTGCTAAGTGGGCTATTGAGCTTGGGCCACACGGTTTGAAGTATATGCCTCGCACAGCCATCAAGTCCCAGACTCTTGTGGATTTCATCAATGACTGGACCGAGTTGCAGGCACCAGAAGACAAACCGGACAGTACATACTAGACTATTCACTTTGACGGGTCCATGCAATTGGAGGGCTCGCGGGCTGGGGTTGTCCTTACTTCCCCTCGAGGTGATAAAATTCATTATGTTCTTCGCTTAATGTTCCCTTGTACTAACAATGCAGCTGAGTATGAAGCTTTACTCCATGGTCTTCGAGTGGCTAAGGAGATGAACTTAAGACGTGTACGGTGCTTTGGAGACTCAGACTGAGTAGCCCAACAAGTTTCAGGTACTTGGGATTCCAAGGATCCACTCATGGCGGCTTACTGACGAGAGGTGGATATTGTGGCTGGTCACTTTAAGGGTTATCAAGTGGAGCACACTGATCGCCGCAAAACAAAGCAGCTGATGCTTTAAGCCTGGGATCTCAGCATAAACCGGTGCCACCCAATACCTTTTTGGACGTCTTGCATAACCCGTCGGTTCAACTACCTACAGAAGAGGACCTCGCTTTTCCTAATCTGGAGGCACAGTTGATGGCCGCTTTACATATCATTCTAGATTGGACGGTTCCATACTTGACATATATGAACCGGGGCGAGTTACGAGATGATGAAATTTTGGCCAGACAGATAATCCGGCGGTTCAAGTCCATGCTTGTTCACAACACCGAGTTACACCACTGCAGTGTTTCTGGTGCGTTCCAGTGCTGTGTTTCTCCTGAAGAAGGCCGTGAGATTTTACGTGAGATCCACGAAGGAGACTGTGGTCATCACGCCGGTTCAAAATCCTTGGTTGCTAAAGCTTTTCGTTACAACTTCTATTGTTTGACGGCTCATGTTGATGCCGAGGACTTGGTCAGACGGTGCGACGGCTGTCAAAAATTCTCAAGACGAGCTCATGTTCCGGCTCAAGAGCTACAAATGATTCCTATCACCTGGCCATTTGCAACTTGGGGGCTTGACATGGTAGGGCCTTTCAAGCGATCAAAAGATAAGAAGACCCACCTGTTGGTGGCGGTTGACAAGTTCACTAAATGGGTTGAAGCGGAGCCAGTAAGCAAGTGTGACGCAGCCATGGCGGTTTAGTTCATCAAAAAGGTGATCTTCTGTTTCGATTTTCCACACAGCATTATCACAGATAATGGCACGAACCTCTCTAAAGGTGAGATGGAGGATTTTTGCGCCTTTCTTCATGGTTTATGGAGCAGAGGTGGTACTCCCTAGTGATATTCGTCATGACTCGCCTCGCGTTGCCAATTATGTTGAAGCGAACAACGAGCAAGCACGTCAAGAAGCACTGGACCTGTTAGATGAGAAGCGGGATATGGCTTTGGCTCGTTCGGTGGTTTACCAGCAAGACCTGCGGCGTTACCACAGCCGCCGGGTTAAAACAAGAACCTTTCAAGAAGGCGATTTAGTGCTCCGGCTCATCCAGGATCAGACCGACATGCACAAGTTATCCCCACCTTGGGAAGGGCCCTTTGTGGTCAGCAAGAATCGGCACAACGGATCATACTACCTCATTGACATTCAAGAAGACTCACACAGTTCTGAGGAGGAGACCCGGCGGCCGTGGAACGTAGCTCTCCTTCGGCCTTACTACACCTGAGCCATAGGCTCTCATTATGTACATATTATGACAATGTATATATTATGCTCAATATAATAAACCGGCATCCTTGCTACAAGCAGGGCCTATGCCGTTCTTCCAATATTTCTTGGTTACAAAGGGGATTCTGCTTTCAAAGCGATGACCCGTTTTTCCATTAAATCGGCTATCATGCCATCATACAGCTTGGGAGCTTCACACCCAAGGGGCCAAAGAGAGTTCTGTTGCTAAAAAGCACGACTCAAACATAGGCACCCATTGAGCACAACTCACAAAGTTACTTGGGGGCTCTTTGTGTAAATTAAAAAAGAGTTTGAAAGGACTCTTGTAATCGGGTATCGACCCACGTCTTGGAAGGCTGGTGTATTCACCTAAAACCCCGGGTTAACCTGCCTTCATCAAGTAAGCCACTCCTATCCAGGTAATCCTGGCATGACCCGCCGAACGTTTGACAGTTACTCTCATTGAGACCCTGAACTTGTCAAAGTTAAAACGACGATTGGTTCGTTGGAGGCCCATCTTAAAAGGCTTTGTCAAATGGTTTAACTCAGCGGCCTGGCAGCCCACGAAAAGCCTCGAATTTGGGCCTAGTAGCCCTCGAAAAGCCTCGTCTACAAGTTTTATTTGCCTTCGCTTTTTACAAGTTTTATCTTTATTGATCAACTTTTTAAGCAAACCGGCGTCTTTTGACCCGGCCAGACTATATGTCTTTGTCTTAACCCGGTGTTTCTTAACCCGGTGTGGCTTACAGATATCAGTTGTTAAGCATATAATCAAGGGTGAACCGACATCTTTTGATCCGGTCTAGTATTGACTATAAGTCACCAGAATGATCATCCGGTGTTTATCAATACCGGTATGGCTTGTTATGCACCAGCATAATATGGTGGGTACCTTCCAACACCCAAAGTTCGGGTTTTCACCCTTACTAAATAAGTTGGCGGACCAACAATAGTGATTTAATATCACAGGTATGATATGATTCATATTTCATTACCTTATCACCATGTTATGAGGATTCTGTTTCTGTATTGTGTATCATAACTGTAGCGACCCGACCCGAATGGATCAAGTCTCTGTTCTCCGATGTCATCCCTGGATCAGTAATGCTGACACCACACAGTACTTTGAAGGATTTATAGCAGAGTAGCAATCACACACTTATTACATCGTTTGTCCAAAAGAGGACTTATTACAATAATCATGGCTTAAGGCCATCTAATAACGATAACAGCGGAAGACTTGGAAGATAAGTGAGTCCATCAACTCCAACGGCATCACTGAGTATAGAACCACGACCTAAAAGCACCTTACTCGTCGTCCGAAAAGTCTGCAACAAGAAAAGTTGCAGCCCGAAAATGGGTGAGCACATGGAATATGCTGGCAATGTAACACATAGAGAGAAATAATGAGTATTGGCTATACTACATGCATATTCGGCTGGTGGAAAAGCTCTATGGTTACAGTTTTTGCATAAAGCCAGTTTTTCCCTACTACAAAGGAATAAATTTATTTAACTATCATGGTGGTTGTTAAACATTGAGAATGGTTGACAGCATCCTCAATCCCAATTAAAAGTACTCATTTAAAACCCAACAATATTAATTAGAAGTAACATGTTGAGATTCAATAGGATAATCCAAGTACTAGATACTCAAGACATCCAAAACCGGGGACACGGCTAATCATGATTAGTTTGTACACTCTGGAGAGGTTTGCACACTTTTCCCCACAAGACTCGATCGCCTCCGCTTGGTTTCTCGCACTACATGGTGTTTAAGAAACGGATGACCGAGACATAGTCTTTCAGAAGCGCTAGCACCTTACGATGGGTGGACCGGTACACCTACATCCCCTACATCTGCTAGTCCACCACTATAAGAGTTCGCACGACTTAGTCAACTATGCCAGAGCCCATAATGGCTTGTGGCTGCACACGTAAGTTACTAGTATGAATTATCTTATGATCCCTTTGAGCCTGGGTGGCGGTCCGAAAAAATACAGGCAAGTCCTGCTAGAAAACAGGTGCCTCAATCCACCCAGATGTGTATTTAAGTTGCCACCTTAGATAAACCATTAATAACAATCTCACATCTGTCATGGATATTCACTCACCCAATCCACGTCTACTAGCATAGCATAGCATATTAAGCAAACACAGAAGTAACTCCCAAAGGTTTCGTAAGTAATACAGGTAATAGGTACTACCTCATCTACTTCCCATCCCACAATTTAATTATATCCTAATCATGCAATGTTTGAGGATTGATCTAATGGATAAAAACTGGGTAGTAGAAAAGGTATGATCAAAGTGTTACTTGCCTTGCTGACGATCCGCGAAACCTAGAGACTCGAAGTAACAAGCGGCGCACTCCGGGTGATCTTATCGCAGACAAACAGCAAGCATATAATAAGTACTCATCTAATGCACAGGTAAATCTCGAATAAAAGATCTAACCAGAAAGTTCAACTTAAGAACCGTAGTTGCAAAAAGAATCAAATCAAATAAAGCAACGAAGGTCAAACGACGAAAGAAAAACAACTCGGTTCTAGCAAGTTGAAACTAAGTCAAATTTTACAGTAGCAAAACTTTGTTTAAGTTGATTAGTCAGAACGGCGGTTTCGAGATGAAACTCCAGGCGTTTGAATCACCTGATTCCGATAAACGAGCGAGAAGATAGACTAGAAAGAAAATCGGATCTGAAATCGCTATCAGAAAAATAGCGGAATAAATCCGATGAGAAAGAAAACGACGAACGGTTGAACGAACGAACGTTCATTAACCGCGGCAAACCGGTGATCACGTTCGTTAGGACGAACGGTCCGGCGAACGCTTGCTAAACAAAACCGGAAAGAAAAACCGGCGAGAAAAACCGATCTAGGGTTTCGGAAAGAAAACCGAAACGAAAAAACGATCTAGAAAACCGGAACGGAAACCGGAACGGAAACCGGAACAATTTACGAAAAACCGAACCGAGGAAAAGAAAAGGTGACGCGGGGCGGGGCTAGTACCTCGAAGAGGCGAGGGGCTCCGGCGGCGGCGGCGTTGGGCGGCGGCGGCTGCACTAGGTGGCGGCGGTGGCAAGCGGTAGCGACGGTGGCAAGCGGCGGCGGCAGTGGTGAGGGCGGCGGCGCTGGTGAGGGCGGCGGCGGCGGTGTAGGGCGGCGGCGGTGCTGCTGCTGCGGAGGAGAGGAGAGGAGAGGTGTTGGTTTGGTGTGTTAGAGGGG
>NC_041383.1:346026778-346043433 GCF_002162155.2 Triticum dicoccoides | reverse complement strand
CTTGGGTATTTATATAGGGGAGGGGAGGGTTTTGCTTGGGGTAGGGGGCAAGAAATAGACTAGGATTAGGAAACAAAGAGGGAAAAGATCTAGAAACAAAAACGGAATAAACGGAAGTAGGACAAAAGCCCTACTAGGATTTCCAAAAGGAAGCGGCGGCGGCTCCCTGGCGCCTGGCGTGCGCGCTAGCGATGGCCTTGGCCTCCTGGCCGGCCGGCTGGCTTGGCGGCTTGGGCCTTTGGCCCAAGGCGCTGCGGCTCTCTCTCTCTCTTTTTTTTTTAAATCGGTTTCACGCGCAGACAAAAAAAAAGAAAAAAAATCTAAACGAACTCCAAAATTAATAAAGTAAACTTTCCCCGACTCCTAAAAAATGAGTCAAACAAAATGAACTTTTACTCGGGGCCTAAACTGCAATTTTTGAAAACACGCATTTTTCCCTAAGGCAATAAACTCCGAGAAAAAAAATCCAAAATTTGATTTATTTATTAAATCTTCATTTTTCCTAAATTTTGGGAAAGTCATATTATCCCTCTCTTATTTTTGATATTGGAAAAATATTTGAAGATTAAATAAATAAATCCAATGATCCTCTTTTTCATAGTTTTGAGAGAACTCAAATACGAAAATTTCGAAATCTCCAACTCTCTCCGAGGGTCCTTGAGTTGCGTGAAATTTCTAGGATCAACAAAATGCAAGAAAAAAAAATGATATGCATGATGATCTAATGTATAACATTCCAAATTGAAAATTTGGGATGTTACAAACCTACCCCCCTTAAGATGAATCTTCTTCTCTTTCCCAGGTGGCTTCATCCTCAGTGTGGTGGCTCCACTGAACCTTGCAAAACTTGATAACCTTGCTGTGAGTAACTCTGCTGGCATATTCGAGAATCCTGACTGGTTTCTCCTCATATGTTAAATCATCCTTCAACTGAATTGCTTCAAGTGGCACTGTATCTTTTAGCGGTACTTCCGCCATCTCGGCGTGACATTTCTTCAGCTGAGAAACATGGAACACGTCATGAACTCCTGACAGTCCTTCTGGTCATTCCAACTTATAAGCGACTTCTCCCATGGCTGCAAGATCCTATATGGTCCAACGAAACGTGGCGCCAATTTCCTTTAACTCCAAAACGCTTAACTCCTCGAAGTGGGGATACTCTAAGATAAATTCTGTCTCCAACTTCATATTCTATCGCTTTGCGTTTTGAATCCTCATAGCTTTTCTGTCTGGACTGGGCTACCTTGAGCCTATCGCGAATCAACTTAACTTTCTGTTCAGACTCCTTAATCAAATCTGGTCCAAACAACTGACGGTCTCCAACTTCGTTCCATGACAACGGTGTCCTGCACCTCCTTCCGTATAAGGCTTCGAAAGGTGCCATCTTCAAGCTGGTTTGGTAACTGTTGTTATAAGAAAATTCCGCATACGGCAAGTTATCGTCCCAACTAGATCCATAATCTAGTGCACAAGCTCTCAGCATATCCTCCAAAATTTGATTGACTCTCTCAGTCTGTCCATCTGTCTGTGGGTGAAAAGCTGTACTGAATTCTAGCCTGGTTCCTAACGTTTCATGCAACTGATTCCAAAACTTTGAGGTAAATTGAGTTCCTCTATCTGATACGATACTCCTTGGAACTCCGTGCAAACACAGAATTCTGGTCATGTATATCTTTGCCAACTTAGCGCTGCTATAGGTAGTCTTGACTGGAATGAAATGCGCTACCTTCGTCAAGCGGTCGACTATAACCCAAATTGAATCATAGCCTGAACGAGTCTTTGGCAAACCCGTGATGAAATCCATGCCTAGTTTATCCCACTTCCATTCGGGTATTGGCAATGGCTGCAACAATCCTGCTGGCTTCTGATGTTCTGCCTTCACTCTCTGACATACATCGCAAACTGCTACATACTCCGCGATATCCTTCTTCATTCCGGTCCACCAGAACGTTTCCTTCAAATCCATATACATCTTGGTATTTCCTGGGTGAATCGAATAGGGTGAATCATGTGCCTCTTGCAGAATCAACTTCCTGATCTCCGGGTCATTTGGCACGTAAATACGGTCCTCAAACCATAGGGTATCGTGCTCATCCTCACGAAATCCCTTTGCTTTTCCTTCGCTCATTTTTTTCTTTATATCCGCAATCTCTTTGTCCTTTTTCTGAGCTTCCCTAATTTTATCCATCAAAGTAGACTGAATCTCCAATGCTGCTACGTAGCCTCTCGGAACTATTTCCAAACATAGCTCACGAAGATCTTCTGCTAGCTCCTTTGGTATTTCTCCCGTCAATAGCGTATTGACATGGCTCTTGCGGCTCAATGCGTCAGCTACTACATTAGCCTTTCCGGGATGATAATGCAATCTCATATCATAATCCTTGATGAGTTCCAACCATCTCCTTTGTCTAAGGTTTAACTCTTTCTGCGTGAAAATGTACTTCAAACTCTTGTGATCCGTGTACACCTCACAATGATTTCCAATGAGGAAATGTCTCCATGTCTTCAATGCATGCACTACGGCTGCTAACTCCAAATCATGTGTGGCATAATTTAATTCATGAGGTTTCAGTTGTCGTGAAGCATACGAAACAACTCTTCCTTCCTGCATAAGCACTGCTCCAAGTCCTCGACGTGAAGCGTCGCAATACACCTCATAATCCTTGGTCTGATCTGACAAAATTAGCACTGGTGAGGTAACCAATCTTTTCTTCAACTCCTGAAAACTTGCCTCACAGTCCTCAGTCCATATGAACTTAGTATCCTTTTTCAACAACTCCGTCATAGGCTTTGCAATCCTTGAGAAATTCTCAATGAATCTCCGGTAGTATCCTGCGAGTCCAAGAAAACTCCGGATCTCTCCAACTGTCGTTGGTGCTTCCCAATTGTTTATGGTCTCAACCTTTGTGGGGTCAACTGCTATACATTCTCCGGATATAACGTGTCCAAGAAATCCAACTTCCTTTAGCCAAAACTCACATTTGCTGAACTTGGCATATAACTGATGTTCCCTTAGCTTCTCCAAAACCAATCGCAAATGTTCCTTATGTTCCTCTTCATTCTTCGAGAAAACCAAAATATCATCAATGAACGCCACGACGACCTTATCCAAAAACTCCATAAACACTTTGTTCATCAGGTTCATGAAATAGGCCGGTGCGTTAGTCAGTCCAAATGACATAACGGTGTACTCATACAGTCCATATCTTGTGGTGAACGTTGTCTTAGGTATGTCCTGCTCTCGAATCTTCAGCTGATGGTACCCTGATCGCAAATCGATCTTGGAAAACACTTTAGCTCCTTGCAAACGATCAAACAGATCATTTATCATTGGTAGTGGGTACTTGTTCTTGATTGTTACTGCATTCAATCCACGATAATCAACAACCATCCTTAACGATCCATCCTTCTTCTCCACTAACAGTACCGGTGATCCCCAAGGCGAAGAACTTGGGCGTATATAACCTTTATCCAATAGCTCCTTAATCTGCTTCTTGATTTCCGCCAAATCCTATGCGGGCATCCTGTATGGTCGCTTCGATATCGGGCCTGTTCCTAGCAACAGCTCAATCAAAAACTCAGTGTCTCTATCCGGTGGCATTCCTGGTAATTCCTCAGGAAATACATCAGGATAATCCTTCACTACTGGCACCTCTTCCTGCACAACTCCTGATAGGCAATTTACATGAGCTCTCCTCGGCTCATGCCGTGATACATACTTAATCCTTCTTCCTTCTGGCGTTGTGAGCAAAATCGTCTTACTTGCGCAATCGATGTTTCCTCCATACATCGACAGCCAATCCATACCTAGAATCACGTCCAATCCTTGGGATTCCAAAATGATCAAATCCGTCGGAAACACATGCCTTCCTATACTTAATGGCACTTGAAAACATCCTTGTCTGGCCATATACTCCGCTCCTGGTGAGCTTACTAGCATAGGGGTTTTAAGAATCTGAGTAGACAGACTATACTTCTCTACAAATCCCCTTGATATGTATGAATGCAATGCACCAGTATTGAAAAGAACAAGTGCAGTAAATGACTTAACCAAAAACTTACCGATTACTGCATCGGGCTGATCTTCAACCTCCTCCACATCAATGTGGTTCACCTGTCCCCTATTGAAAGGGTTTGGCTTCTTTCCAGAGCTTCCATTTCCACCTTGGCCTTCGGGACACTCACTTGCATAATGTCCGGTCTTGGAACACTTGTAACAGGTGACATGGCTCAAGTCTTTCTTGGCTGGGGTTGTTGGTGGGGTCCGGTTCTGGCCGTTGCTTCCTCCATTCCCATTACCATTCTTGTGGCCATTATGGTTGTGTGAACTACTTCCTCCATGGGTATGCTGAAACTGCACTCCCTGTTTAGGGGTATAACGGGGCTTCTGCTGGGCTCCATAGTTAAACTTCCCTTGCCCATACTTCCTCTTGCGATTCTCAATCTGCTGCTGCTTTCCTTCAATCATGAGGGCGCAGTCTACCAACTCCTGGTAGTTATTGAATCTTGCTACCATCAACTGCAGGCTTAACTCATCATTCAGTCCTTCCAGAAACTTCTCCTGCTTAGCTGCGTCCGTAGCAACGTCATCTGGGGCATAACGTGCTAACTTACTAAAATCATCCACATACTGGCCAACAGTCCTTCCTCCTTGGCGTAAGTTGCGGAACTCACGCTTCTTCATGGCCATAGCTCCTGCTGAAACATGGGCAGTGCGGAAAGCTTGCTGGAACTGATCCCATGTAACAGTGTCTATGGGGTAAGTGGCTGTGAAATTCTCCCACCATGCTACTGCAGGTCCGTCAAGCTGATGTGCAGCAAACTTCACCTTCTCACCATCTGTGCATCCTGCAGTGGTCAACTCCCTTCCTATCTTGCGGAGCCAATCATCTGCTACAATCGGCTCGGTGCTACTAGAATACACCGGTGGATGCAGCCTAAGGAAACAAGTCAAGTGATCCCTAGGTGGTGGTGGTGGTGGGTTGTTGTTGTTGTTGCCTTGGTTCTGTACCAATGTCTGAATCAAAGTATTCTGCTGCTGAATCAACTGGGTGATCTCTGGCGGAAAAACAAACTCGGGGTCGCGTCTCGGAGGCATCTAAAGGGTTTAGAAAAGACGAGAAATTAAGAATAGAGTGAGGTCTAGGGAGAAAACACTACCCGAATGCTCATGAGACAAATGCACACAAAATCACTTCATTCATTCAATCAAAGGGCTTACAACGGTCTAACGATCGCAAAAGTGTGTGTACTATAATGTTTACATGGAGGGAATACTGCTAATATGTGGGGGTCATCTATTAATTTGAACCAGTGGAAGACTCCATGATGTCTGCTCCAGCTTCGTCTTCAAAGTCGGGATCGCTTGGATCTGAATCGGTGTCGTTGATGATGATGTAGTTGCTCGGACAGTCGACGTACTTGTCTTCATTCTTGAGTGCTAATTTCTTCTTGAGTTTCTTCAATCTCATACTTAAGATCGTTATTGTGCCTTACAACAGCTACGATCTCGCCCATGTAGTCCTTGCGTAGAGTCTTCATCTCTCCTTCAAGTTCGATGATCCTTCCCTTTGCATTCTTCAACTCTATCATATCATTGCACATCTGGTTCTCCTGGCGTCGAATGTGCTGGTTTAACTCTTGGATGAAAGCTACAATGGATCTATCCTTCTTGGTGCTGACTATCTCCCATTGTTCATTCCGGCGTCCGCAAATCTGGTAGATAGTGTCCTTGAGGTCTTCTTGATAAACTTCTCCAATGCGTCCCATGGTGATATGAGCTGCCATGCTCTTTCCCAGACTCCAGGTTGGTGCACTGAAAACACTATCTATAGGCTTGGTGATTGGCGCGAATGTCCTTCCCGGAACATGAGCTTGAATCTTCCAGCGCTCCTCTTCAGGCAGAGTGGCGTTGAAAGTCCCGGTGAAGCTTGGTAGTCCAATGTTCAGGTACTTGGTGATTTCCTTCAAGTGGGATCCAAAAGGTGTGCCTTCATCAGGTTGAGCGTACTTGATCTTGGCATCCTTCATCCTAAAGAGTAGAAAAGATGAGGAGTTAGAAAATGAGAAGAGAATGGTGATCTATGGCTTTAACTTAGTGGTCGTGTCCTACAGTCAGCGTGTGCTCTGATACCATCTCTGTAGCGACCCGACCCGAATGGATCAAGTCTCTGTGCTCCGATGTCATCCCTGGATCAGTAATGCTGACACCACACAGTACTTCGAAGGATTTATAGCAGAGTAGCAATCACACACTTATTACATCGTTTGTCCAGAAGAGGACTTATTACAATAATCATGGCTTAAGGCCATCTAATAACAATAACAGCGGAAGACTTGGAAGATAAGTGAGTCCATCAACTCCAACGGTATCACTGAGTATAGAACCACGACCTAAAAGCACCTTACTCGTCATTTGAAAAGTCTGCAACATGAAAAGTTGCAGCCCAAAAACGGGTCAGCACATGGAATATGCTGGCAATGTAACACATAGAGAGAAATAATGAGTATTGGCTATACTACATGCATATTCGGCTGGTGGAAAAGCTCTATGGTTACAGTTTTTGCATAAAGCCAGTTTTTCCCTACTACAAAGGAATAAATTTATTTAACTATCATGGTGGTTGTTAAACATTGAGAATGGTTGACAGCATCCTCAATCCCAATTAAAAGTACTCATTTAAAACCCAACAATATTAATTAGAAGTAACATGTTGAGATTCAATAGGATAATCCAAGTACTAGATACTAAAGACATCCAAAACCGGG
Source organism: Triticum dicoccoides (assembly GCF_002162155.2). Lineage (NCBI taxonomy): Eukaryota > Viridiplantae > Streptophyta > Magnoliopsida > Poales > Poaceae > Triticum > Triticum dicoccoides. The sequence continues at coordinate 346,036,665 of NC_041383.1, read as the reverse complement.
GACACGGCTAATCATGATTAGTTTGTACACTCTGGAGAGGTTTGCGCACTTTTCCCCACAAGACTCGATCGCCTCCGCTTGGTTTCTCGCACTACATGGTGTTTAAGAAACGGATGACCGAGACATAGTCTTTCAGAAGCGCTAGCACCTTACGATGGGTGGACCGGTACACCTACATCCCCTACATCTGCTAGTCCACCACTATAAGAGTTCGCACGACTTAGTCAACTATGCCAGAGCCCATAATGGCTTGTGGCTGCACACGTAAGTTACTAGTATGAATTATCTTATGATCCCTTTGAGCCTGGGTGGCGGTCCGAAAAAATACAGGCAAGTCCTGCTAGAAAACAGGTGCCTCAATCCACCCAGATGTGTATTTAAGTTGCCACCTTAGATAAACCATTAATAACAATCTCACATCTGTCATGGATATTCACTCACCCAATCCACGTCTACTAGCATAGCATAGCATATTAAGCAAACACAGAATTAACTCCCAAAGGTTTCGTAAGTAATACAGGTAATAGGTACTACCTCATCTACTTCCCATCCCACAATTTAATTATATCCTAATCATGCAATGTTTGAGGATTGATCTAATGGATAAAAACTGGGTAGTAGAAAAGGTATGATCAAAGTGTTACTTGTCTTGCTGACGATCCGCGAAACCTAGAGACTCGAAGTAACAAGCGGCGCACTCCGGGTGATCTTATCGCAGACAAACAGCAAGCATATAATAAGTACTCATCTAATTCACAGGTAAATCTCGAATAAAAGATCTAACCATAAAGTTCAACTTAAGAACCGTAGTTGCAAAAAGAATCAAATCAAATAAAGCAATGAAGGTCAAACGACGAAAGAAAAACAACTCGGTTCTAGCAAGTTGAAACTAAGTCAAATTTTACAGTAGCAAAACTTTGTTTAAGTTGATTAGTCAGAACGGCGGTTTCGAGATGAAACTCCAGGCGTTTGAATCACCTGATTCCGATAAACGAGCGAGAAGATAGACTAGAAAGAAAATCGGATCTGAAATCGCTATCAGAAAAATAGCGGAATAAATCTGATGAGAAAGAAAACGACGAACGGTTGAACGAACGAACGTTCATTAACCGCGGCAAACTGGTGATCACGTTCGTTAGGACGAACGGTCCGGCAAACGCTTGCTAAACAAAACCGGAAAGAAAAACCGGCGAGAAAAACCGATCTAGGGTTTCGGAAAGAAAACCGAAACGAAAAAACGATCTAGAAAACCGGAACGGAAACCGGAACGGAAACCGGAACAATTTACGAAAAACCGAACCGAGGAAAAGAAAAGGTGACGCGGGGCGGGGCTAGTACCTCGAAGAGGCGAGGGGCTCCGGCGGCGGCGGCGTTGGGCGGCGGTGGCTGCACTGGGTGGCGGCGGTGGCAAGCGGCAGCGGCGGTGGCAAGCGGCGGCGGCAGTGGTGAGGGCGGCGGCGCTGGTGAGGGCGGCGGCGGCGGTGTAGGGCGGCGGCGGTGCTGCTGCTGCGGAGGAGAGGAGAGGAGAGGTGTTGGTTTGATGTGTTAGAGGGGGCGTGCTTGGGTATTTATATAGGGGAGGGGAGGGTTTTGCTTGGGGTAGGGGGCAAGAAATAGACTAGGATTAGGAAACAAAGAGGGAAAAGATCTAGAAGCAAAAACGGAATAAACGGAAGTAGGACAAAAGTCCTACTAGGATTTCCAAAAGGAAGCAGCGGCGGCTCCCTGGCGCCTGGCGCGCGCGCTAGCGATGGCCTTGGCCTCCTGGCCGGCCGGCTGGCTTGGCGGCTTGGGCCTTTGGCCCAAGGCGCTGCGGCTCTCTCTCTCTCTCTTTTTTTTAAATCGGTTTCACGCGCAGACAAAAAAAAAGAAAAAAATCTAAACGAACTCCAAAATTAATAAAGTAAACTTTCCCCGACTCCTAAAAAATGAGTCAAACAAAATGAACTTTTACTCGGGGCCTAAACTGCAATTTTTGAAAACACGCATTTTTCCCTAAGGCAATAAACTCCGAGAAAAAAATCCAAAATTTGATTTATTTATTAAATCTTCATTTTTCCTAAATTTTGGGAAAGTCATATTATCCCTCTCTTATTTTTGATATTGGAAAAATATTTGAAGATTAAATAAATAAATCCAATGATCCTCTTTTTCATAGTTTTGAGAGAACTCAAATACGAAAATTTCGAAATCTCCAACTCTCTCCGAGGGTCCTTGAGTTGCGTGAAATTTCTAGGATCAACAAAATGCAAGAAAAAAAAATGATATGCATGATGATCTAATGTATAACATTCCAAATTGAAAATTTGGGATGTTACAAACCTACCCCCCTTAAGATGAATCTTCTTCTCTTTCCCAGGTGGCTTCATCCTCAGTGTGGTGGCTCCACTGAACCTTGCAAAACTTGATAACCTTGCTGCGAGTAACTCTGCTGGCATATTCGAGAATCCTGACTGGTTTCTCCTCATATGTTAAATCATCCTTCAACTGAATTGCTTCAAGTGGCACTGTATCTTTTAGCGGTACTTCCGCCATCTCGGCGTGACATTTCTTCAGCTGAGAAACATGGAACACGTCATGAACTCCTGACAGTCCTTCTGGTAATTCCAACTTATAAGCGACTTCTCCCATGGCTGCAAGATCCTATATGGTCCAACGAAACGTGGCGCCAATTTCCTTTAACTCCAAAACGCTTAACTCCTCGAAGTGGGGATACTCTAAGATAAATTCTGTCTCCAACTTCATATTCTATCGCTTTGCGTTTTGAATCCTCATAGCTTTTCTGTCTGGACTGGGCTACCTTGAGCCTATCGCGAATCAACTTAACTTTCTGTTCAGACTCCTTAATCAAATCTGGTCCAAACAACTGACGGTCTCCAACTTCGTTCCATGACAACGGTGTCCTGCACCTCCTTCCGTATAAGGCTTCGAAAGGTGCCATCTTCAAGCTGGTTTGGTAACTGTTGTTATAAGAAAATTCCGCATACGGCAAGTTATCGTCCCAACTAGATCCATAATCTAGTGCACAAGCTCTCAGCATATCCTCCAAAATTTGATTGACTCTCTCAGTCTGTCCATCTGTCTGTGGGTGAAAAGCTGTACTGAATTCTAGCCTGGTTCCTAACGTTTCATGCAACTGATTCCAAAACTTTGAGGTAAATTGAGTTCCTCTATCTGATACGATACTCCTTGGAACTCCGTGCAAACACAGAATTCTGGTCATGTATATCTTTGCCAACTTAGCGCTGCTATAGGTAGTCTTGACTGGAATGAAATGCGCTACCTTCGTCAAGCGGTCGACTATAACCCAAATCGAATCATAGCCTGAACGAGTCTTTGGCAAACCCGTGATGAAATCCATGCCTAGTTTATCCCACTTCCATTCGGGTATTGGCAATGGCTGCAACAATCCTGCTGGCTTCTGATGTTCTGCCTTCACTCTCTGACATACATCGCAAACTGCTACATACTCCGCGATATCCTTCTTCATTCCGGTCCACCAGAACGTTTCCTTCAAATCCATATACATCTTGGTATTTCCTGGGTGAATCGAATAGGGTGAATCATGTGCCTCTTGCAGAATCAACTTCCTGATCTCCGGGTCATTTGGCACGTAAATACGGTCCTCAAACCATAGGGTATCGTGCTCATCCTCACGAAATCCCTTTGCTTTTCCTTCGCTCATTTTTTTCTTTATATCCGCAATCTCTTTGTCCTTTTTCTGAGCTTCCCTAATTTTATCCATCAAAGTAGATTGAATCTCCAATGCTGCTACGTAGCCTCTCGGAACTATTTCCAAACATAGCTCACGAAGATCTTCTGCTAGCTCCTTTGGTATTTCTCCCGTCAATAGCGTATTGACATGGCTCTTGCGGCTCAATGCGTCAGCTACTACATTAGCCTTTCCGGGATGATAATGCAATCTCATATCATAATCCTTGATGAGTTCCAACCATCTCCTTTGTCTAAGGTTTAACTCTTTCTGCGTGAAAATGTACTTCAAACTCTTGTGATCCGTGTACACCTCACAATGATTTCCAATGAGGAAATGTCTCCATGTCTTCAATGCATGCACTACGGCTGCTAACTCCAAATCATGTGTGGCATAATTTAATTCATGAGGTTTCAGTTGTCGTGAAGCATACGAAACAACTCTTCCTTCCTGCATAAGCACTGCTCCAAGTCCTCGACGTGAAGCGTCGCAATACACCTCATAATCCTTGGTCTGATCTGACAAAATTAGCACTGGTGAGGTAACCAATCTTTTCTTCAACTCCTGAAAACTTGCCTCACAGTCCTCAGTCCATATGAACTTAGTATCCTTTTTCAACAACTCCGTCATAGGCTTTGCAATCCTTGAGAAATTCTCAATGAATCTCCGGTAGTATCCTGCGAGTCCAAGAAAACTCCGGATCTCTCCAACTGTCGTTGGTGCTTCCCAATTGTTTATGGTCTCAACCTTTGTGGGGTCAACTGCTATACATTCTCCGGATATAACGTGTCCAAGAAATCCAACTTCCTTTAGCCAAAACTCACATTTGCTGAACTTGGCATATAACTGATGTTCCCTTAGCTTCTCCAAAACCAATCGCAAATGTTCCTTATGTTCCTCTTCATTCTTCGAGAAAACCAAAATATCATCAATGAACGCCACGACGACCTTATCCAAAAACTCCATAAACACTTTGTTCATCAGGTTCATGAAATAGGCCGGTGCGTTAGTCAGTCCAAATGACATAACGGTGTACTCATACAGTCCATATCTTGTGGTGAACGTTGTCTTAGGTATGTCCTGCTCTCGAATCTTCAGCTGATGGTACCCTGATCGCAAATCGATCTTGGAAAACACTTTAGCTCCTTGCAAACGATCAAACAGATCATTTATCATTGGTAGTGGGTACTTGTTCTTGATTGTTACTGCATTCAATCCACGATAATCAACAACCATCCTTAACGATCCATCCTTCTTCTCCACTAACAGTACCGGTGATCCCCAAGGCGAAGAACTTGGGCGTATATAACCTTTATCCAACAGCTCCTTAATCTGCTTCTTGATTTCCGCCAAATCCTATGCGGGCATCCTGTATGGTCGCTTCGATATCGGGCCTGTTCCTAGCAACAGCTCAATCAAAAACTCAGTGTCTCTATCCGGTGGCATTCCTGGTAATTCCTCAGGAAATACATCAGGATAATCCTTCACTACTGGCACCTCTTCCTGCACAACTCCTGATAGGCAATTTACATGAGCTCTCCTCGGCTCATGCCGTGATACATACTTAATCCTTCTTCCTTCTGGCGTTGTGAGCAAAATCGTCTTACTTGCGCAATCGATGTTTCCTCCATACATCGACAGCCAATCCATACCTAGAATCACGTCCAATCCTTGGGATTCCAAAATGATCAAATCCGTCGGAAACACATGCCTTCCTATACTTAATGGCACTTGAAAACATCCTTGTCTGGCCATATACTCCGCTCCTGGTGAGCTTACTAGCATAGGGGTTTTAAGAATCTGAGTAGACAGACTATACTTCTCTACAAATCCCCTTGATATGTATGAATGCAATGCACCAGTATTGAAAAGAACAAGTGCAGTAAATGACTTAACCAAAAACTTACCGATTACTGCATCGGGCTGATCTTCAACCTCCTCCACATCAATGTGGTTCACCTGTCCCCTATTGAAAGGGTTTGGCTTCTTTCCAGAGCTTCCATTTCCACCTTGGCCTTCGGGACACTCACTTGCATAATGTCCGGTCTTGGAACACTTGTAACAGGTGACATGGCTCAAGTCTTTCTTGGCTGGGGTTGTTGGTGGGGTCCGGTTCTGGCCGTTGCTTCCTCCATTCCCATTACCATTCTTGTGGCCATTATGGTTGTGTGAACTACTTCCTCCATGGGTATGCTGAAACTGCACTCCCTGTTTAGGGGTATAACGGGGCTTCTGCTGGGCTCCATAGTTAAACTTCCCTTGCCCATACTTCCTCTTGCGATTCTCAATCTGCTGCTGCTTTCCTTCAATCATGAGGGCGCAGTCTACCAACTCCTGGTAGTTATTGAATCTTGCTACCATCAACTGCAGGCTTAACTCATCATTCAGTCCTTCCAGAAACTTCTCCTGCTTAGCTGCGTCCGTAGCAACGTCATCTGGGGCATAACGTGCTAACTTACTAAAATCATCCACATACTGGCCAACAGTCCTTCCTCCTTGGCGTAAGTTGCGGAACTCACGCTTCTTCATGGCCATAGCTCCTGCTGAAACATGGGCAGTGCGGAAAGCTTGCTGGAACTGATCCCATGTAACAGTGTCTATGGGGTAAGTGGCTGTGAAATTCTCCCACCATGCTACTGCAGGTCCGTCAAGCTGATGTGCAGCAAACTTCACCTTCTCACCATCTGTGCATCCTGCAGTGGTCAACTCCCTTCCTATCTTGCGGAGCCAATCATCTGCTACAATCGGCTCGGTGCTACTAGAATACACCGGTGGATGCAGCCTAAGGAAACAAGTCAAGTGATCCCTAGGTGGTGGTGGTGGTGGGTTGTTGTTGTTGTTGCCTTGGTTCTGTACCAATGTCTGAATCAAAGTATTCTGCTGCTGAATCAACTGGGTGATCTCTGGCGGAAAAACAAACTCGGGGTCGCGTCTCGGAGGCATCTAAAGGGTTTAGAAAAGACGAGAAATTAAGAATAGAGTGAGGTCTAGGGAGAAAACACTACCCGAATGCTCATGAGACAAATGCACACAAAATCACTTCATTCATTCAATCAAAGGGCTTACAACGGTCTAACGATCGCAAAAGTGTGTGTACTATAATGTTTACATGGAGGGAATACTGCTAATATGTGGGGGTCATCTATTAATTTGAACCAGTGGAAGACTCCATGATGTCTGCTCCAGCTTCGTCTTCAAAGTCGGGATCGCTTGGATCTGAATCGGTGTCGTTGATGATGATGTAGTTGCTCGGACAGTCGACGTACTTGTCTTCATTCTTGAGTGCTAATTTCTTCTTGAGTTTCTTCAATCTCATACTTAAGATCGTTATTGTGCCTTACAACAGCTACGATCTCGCCCATGTAGTCCTTGCGTAGAGTCTTCATCTCTCCTTCAAGTTCGATGATCCTTCCCTTTGCATTCTTCAACTCTATCATATCATTGCACATCTGGTTCTCCTGGCGTCGAATGTGCTGGTTTAACTCTTGGATGAAAGCTACAATGGATCTATCCTTCTTGGTGCTGACTATCTCCCATTGTTCATTCCGGCGTCCGCAAATCTGGTAGATAGTGTCCTTGAGGTCTTCTTGATAAACTTCTCCAATGCGTCCCATGGTGATATGAGCTGCCATGCTCTTTCCCAGACTCCAGGTTGGTGCACTGAAAACACTATCTATAGGCTTGGTGATTGGCGCGAATGTCCTTCCCGGAACATGAGCTTGAATCTTCCAGCGCTCCTCTTCAGGCAGAGTGGCGTTGAAAGTCCCGGTGAAGCTTGGTAGTCCAATGTTCAGGTACTTGGTGATTTCCTTCAAGTGGGATCCAAAAGGTGTGCCTTCATCAGGTTGAGCGTACTTGATCTTGGCATCCTTCATCCTAAAGAGTAGAAAAGATGAGGAGTTAGAAAATGAGAAGAGAATGGTGATCTATGGCTTTAACTTAGTGGTCGTGTCCTACAGTCAGCGTGTGCTCTGATACCATCTCTGTAGCGACCCGACCCGAATGGATCAAGTCTCTGTGCTCCGATGTCATCCCTGGATCAGTAATGCTGACACCACACAGTACTTCGAAGGATTTATAGCAGAGTAGCAATCACACACTTATTACATCGTTTGTCCAGAAGAGGACTTATTACAATAATCATGGCTTAAGGCCATCTAATAACGATAACAGCGGAAGACTTGGAAGATAAGTGAGTCCATCAACTCCAACGGTATCACTGAGTATAGAACCACGACCTAAAAGCACCTTACTCGTCATTTGAAAAGTCTGCAACATGAAAAGTTGCAGCCCAAAAACGGGTCAGCACATGGAATATGCTGGCAATGTAACACATAGAGAGAAATAATGAGTATTGGCTATACTACATGCATATTCGGCTGGTGGAAAAGCTCTATGGTTACAGTTTTTGCATAAAGCCAGTTTTTCCCTACTACAAAGGAATAAATTTATTTAACTATCATGGTGGTTGTTAAACATTGAGAATGGTTGACAGCATCCTCAATCCCAATTAAAAGTACTCATTTAAAACCCAACAATATTAATTAGAAGTAACATGTTGAGATTCAACAGGATAATCCAAGTACTAGATACTCAAGACGTCCATAACCGGGGACACGGCTAATCATGATTAGTTTGTACACTCTGCAGAGGTTTGCACTTTTCCCCACAAGACTCGATCGCCTCCGCTTGGTTTCTCGCACTACATGGTGTTTAAGAAACGGATGACCGAGACATAGTCTTTCAGAAGCGCTAGCACCTTACGATGGGTGGACCGGTACACCTACATCCCCTACATCTGCTAGTCCACCACTATAAGAGTTCGCACGACTTAGTCAACTATGCCAGAGCCCATAATGGCTCGTGGCTGCACACGTAAGTTACTAGTATGAATTATCTTATGATCCCTTTGAGCCTGGGTGGCGGTCCGAAAAAATACAGGCAAGTCCTGCTAGAAAACAGGTGCCTCAATCCACCCAGATGTGTATTTAAGTTGCCACCTTAGATAAACCATTAATAACAATCTCACATCTGTCATGGATATTCACTCACCCAATCCACGTCTACTAGCATAGCATAGCATATTAAGCAAACGCAGAAGTAACTCCCAAAGGTTTCATAAGTAATACAGGTAATAGGTACTACCTCATCTACTTCCCATCCCACAATTTAATTAGATCCTAATCATGCAATGTTTGAGGATTGATCTAATGCATAAAAACTGGGTAGTAGAAAAGGTATGATCAAAGTGTTACTTGCCTTGCTGACGATCCGCGAAACCTAGAGACTCGAAGTAACAAGCGGCGCACTCCGGGTGATCTTATCGCAGACAAACAGCAAGCATACAATAAGTACTCATCTAATGCACAGGTAAATATCGAATAAAAGATCTAACCAGAAAGTTCAACTTAAGAACCCTGGTTGCAAAAAGAATCGAATCAAATAAAGCAACGAAGGTCAAACGACGAAAGAAAAACAACTCGGTTCTAGCAAGTTGAAACTAAGTCAAATTTTACAGTAGCAAAACTTTGTTTAAGTTGATTAGTCGGAACGGCGGTTTCGAGATGAAACTCCAGGCGTTTGAATCACCTGATTCCGATAAACGAGCGAGGAGATAGACTAGAAAGAAAATCGGATCTGAAATCGCTATCAGAAAAATAGCGGAATAAATCCGATGAGAAAGAAAACGACGAACGGTTGAATGAACGGACGTTCATTAGCCGAGGCAAACCGGTGATCATGTTCGTTAGGACGAACGGTCCGGCGAACGCTTGCTAAACAAAACCGGAAAGAAAAACCGGCGAGAAAAACCGATCTAGGGTTTCGGAAAGAAAACCGAAACAAAAAACCGATCTAGAAAACCGGAACGGAAACCGGAATAGAAACCGGAACGATTTACAAAAAACCGAACCGAGGAAAAGAAAAGGTGACGCGGCGCGGGGCTAGTACCTCGAAGAGGCGAGGGGCTCCGGCGGCGGTGGCGTTGGGCGGCGGCGGCGGCACTGGGTGGCGGCGGTGGCAAGCGGCGGCGGCGGTGGCAAGCGGCGGCGGCGTTGGTGAGGGCGGCGGCGCTGGTGAGGGCGGCGGCGGCGGTGTAGGGCGGCGGCGGTGCTGCTGCTGCGGAGGAGAGGAGAGGAGAGGTGTTGGTTTGATGTGTTAGAGGGGGCGTGCTTGG
>NC_041383.1:345973611-346026671 GCF_002162155.2 Triticum dicoccoides | reverse complement strand
ACTGGGTGGCGGCGGTGGCAAGCGGCAGCGGCGGTGGCAAGCGGCGGCGGCAGTGGTGAGGGCGGCGGCGCTGGTGAGGGCGGCGGCGGCGGTGTAGGGCGGCGGCGGTGCTGCTGCTGCGGAGGAGAGGAGAGGAGAGGTGTTGGTTTGATGTGTTAGAGGGGGCGTGCTTGGGTATTTATATAGGGGAGGGGAGGGTTTTGCTTGGGGTAGGGGGCAAGAAATAGACTAGGATTAGGAAACAAAGAGGGAAAAGATCTAGAAGCAAAAACGGAATAAACGGAAGTAGGACAAAAGTCCTACTAGGATTTCCAAAAGGAAGCAGCGGCGGCTCCCTGGCGCCTGGCGCGCGCGCTAGCGATGGCCTTGGCCTCCTCGCCGGCCGGCTGGCTTGGTGGCTTGGGCCTTTGGCCCAAGGCGCTGCGGCTCTCTCTCTCTATTTTTTTTAAATCGGTTTCGCGCGCAGACAAAAAAAACAGAAAAAAATCTAAACGAACTCCAAAATTAATAAAGTAAACTTTCCCCGAGTCCTAAAAAATGAGTCGAACAAAGTGAACTTTTACTTGGGGCCTAAAATGCAATTTTTGAAAACATGCATTTTTCCCTAAGGCAATAAACTCCGAGAAAAAAAATCCAAAATTTGATTTATTTATTAAATCTTCATTTTTCCTAAATTTTGGGAAAGTCATATTATTCCCTCTCTTATTTTTGATATTGGAAAAATATTTGAAGATTAAATAAATAAATCCAATGATCCTGTTTTTCATAGTTTTGAGAGAACTCAAATACGAAAATTTCGAAATCTCCAACTCTCTCCGAGGGTCCTTGAGTTGCGTGAAATTTCTAGGATCAACAAAATGCAAGAAAAAAAATGATATGCATGATGATCTAATGTATAACATTCCAAATTGAAAATTTGGGATGTTACAATAACCCGTCCGGTGGTAAACCGCCAGGACGTGTTTAAGTATTTAACATGCAGATAGCAGGATTTATACAGCATATCAAGACAAATAAAGCATAGAAATATCATGCCGGATTAAAATATCAAGGGGCATTGCACAAGGGCAGCAAATCAAACTAGCCTATTACAAGGCGCTTTAAGGCCCAAAACAAGTGATTGTTCTTCACACAGAACACAAGCTATGAATATCAACCCAGTTGCCAGATTAAGACTCATTGTCGGGTTGGCGAGAGGTTGATGGATCTTCTGGTGTCAGTTCAGCCTCCTCCTCCCCATCGAGTGGCTGGAAGTCAACGGTGGTCCAGTAAATCCGGGTTAAACCTTGAAAGACAACCTCTTCACTTATAAGTTCGGACGGATCAACGTCAGGGGCGTAAGTGTGCTTACGGATTGGCGGGATAAGATTTTGCACTTCCTTCACAACAGTGTCAATCCGTTGGTTGTTGGCATCATAGAAGGACCGGTGAATAGTTAAATTAGCCTCTTCCGCCAATTGACTTGCCAAAGGACACATCTCCTTTGTTAGGGCTTTGAGGACTTCATTATCAAATTCTGCCATGCTTTCTTGTTCACCTTGATAGCCCTTGGCAATATCAACTGGATCCAGATCAGCTGTCCATGCTTTGGCTCGGGTAAGTGCCAACAAAGCGCCAGCCCTGGCAGTAGATCACTTCATCTCCTCTATCTGCGCTGGCGCCATTGATAGCCTTGCTAGTGTGTCCTTGATCAATGCTGGTGCCGGTTTGTTGTATGAGACTGCACAGATAACCCGTTGGGCACCGGTATACAATTGCTCTATCAACGTATATGCTGCCTTCAGCTTCATCCGCATGTTAGCACCCAGATGAGCAACACGACCACCTATAACGGTTTAAGACATTGATGCTAAACCAACAATTTCAAAGATGGTTATTCAAGAGATCTTGACAAGAGTATTTACCAAATATTGCAGAGGTCATGGCATTTACTTGGCGATTCAACCCAGTTAGTTCTTCCGCCATCGGTTTAAGAGCTGCCTCGGCGTCCTCAGCCTGCTTCAAGAATGTTGTCTTTTCTGTTTCCCAGCTGGCACGATCATTCTTGAACCCTTCTTTAAGTTGTTCCATGGCTGCCAAAGCGGTTTTAAGCTCATCCTTGTCCCTGGAAGTTTCTGATTGCTGGGATTTGATATTCTCTTGAAGATCGGCAATTTTGGAGTCTTTGTTGTTTATATTGGCCTGCAAAGATCAGATGATGATGATATTTTTCTCAAAGTCCCAAACATATAACCAGTTATACACATGGCACTTGGGGGCTGATGGGGAATGCTTTTCTCCTACTATTTATTTAAAAGTCCCAAGGCTCAATACAAGTATGAATCTTGGCACTTGGGGGCTAATGCATATTTGATCAAAAAGTACAAAGACGAAAGGAGTTGGCAAATTGAATATTGGATCGTGAAGTCCCGGGTCACCTTGATAAGGTTAAACCGGCCGTAGGGGGATACCCATTTGAAACACTTTATTTACAAGTCCGGGTTGTCTTCAAGAGACAAACCTACCCTTGGGGGTACAATGGAGATATACAGAACAAGGCAAGATTAAAATATGTGGAGAGTTACCTCATAGCGCTCCTTCGTCATGTTCACAAACTGGCCTCGTAATCTCGGCTTGTGTAGAGGCGATGTAAGAAACCGTAATGAAGCTCTTCGGCAGAAAAGTTGACATAGCTGGATAAGTTTGTCTTTTCTTTCCCCTTGCCCATAGCAGCAAATTCTTCCTTGGCGGTATGCTTTCCCAGGACAACCGGATTGCCAGGGCTGGTGTGACCTGTGCCAGTGATAATAACATAATCATCACTACCTTTTGACGGACTTGGTGGATTGACGGTATCCCCGGCTGGGCTCGGCAGATTAGCAGCTGGGCTCGGCTGATTGGCAGCTGGGCTCGGTGGATCAGCAGCTGGTCTCGGAGGTGTAGCATGCGGGCTTGATGGATCAATATGCATAGCTGGATCAGCTTCCGGTGGATTAGCATCAGTGGCTGGATCTTGTGGGGCAGAATCATCCATGACAACCTCAGTGTCTCTACCAGCATCTTCTGGGGTCTTCTTCGGTTCAACTTCATGAGTGGGGCCACTGGTCTTGGCTTTCTTGCTCAACCGGCCCTTGGCACTATAATATCAAAACAGAAGATTAGTATGGTAAACCGATGCATGAAGAAAAAAGTTAAAGGGTAGTATGCTTACCCAGCGACGGTCTTGAGGGGAGGCAATCGTGTGGTTGATGAGTCGCCAGATGAAGAGTTAGAAGTTACTTCATAATTTGAATCAGACGGATTAAGTGGGTATCGCAAGCAACCCGCCAAGGGACAAGGTTTATTAAAAGAGGAAGAGACCTCTGGACGACGTTTCCGAGGTGGAGTGTTTGGTAAACAGGAGGAAGTGACTTGTTGGCCACTGTGCCGGGTTGTGCGATGACCTTCATGTTGTTGTGTCTTCAAAGAAAATTGTGGATCCAAATGAGCAAGTGGGTGAGAGCGTTTTACATTCCGAACTACACGACGAAATTTTTGAATGGACACGTGATCTGAACCGGAGGAAAGGGAGATTACCTCAACATGATCAGTGTGGCTGGCTTCCGCATCATCCTGGTAATAGTCATTGTTAATAAGGTGTATGAAAAAGGAGCCAAGGGAGTCAAGTTCTACCTCTTGATCCGATTCCTCGATATCTTCGGGCGGATCAGCAGACTCGTCGGTTTTCTTTTTGGCCGGTTTCTTTATGACTTTGCTTTTTGCACGAGGGGCCCTCGCCGGTTTATCTTGAGCTTTCCTCTTCCAGAAAGTATCTTTGGCCTGTAAAAAATTAAGACAAAGGGTTATGATAGCAATGTTAAAGCGGAGACAGATCAAAGAAAAGCACAAGGTTAAAATTTTACCACTGGTGGTTTATTGAAGGCATAAAAAGGGTGCAACCCAGTTTGGCTGCATGCGGTGATTGGTTCGTCAAGCATCTTCTTCACACATTCAGTGACTTCATCATCAGTCATTTCTATCTCATTAAACCGTTGAGGATCCTTGGCATTGCCGGTATACTCGTGCATCAATCCGGAGCGGCCGCTTAAAGGAAGGATATGCCATGCGATCCAGCAGCAAACAAGGTCAACACCAGTCAAACCATTGGCTAGGAGAGCCCGGAGCTTGGCGAGTTGAGGTGCATAAGCATGTCGCTCCTTGGCAGTGAGCCGTTGAGGCAGTGGATGGCCATTGCTGAGCCGGTGAGCGCGGTAACCCGGCAAAGGATTTTCTCCAGCAGGGGCAGTGTTCTGACAATAGAACCAGGTTAGATTCCAGTCTTTCGGATGGCTGTGTTGTTTGGCATGAGGAAAATCAACTTATTTCCTCTTCTGACTCGACACACCACCAAGTTTAGTATTGGGGCCGTCAGAGAACTCAGTTCTGCAGTTTAATTGGAAGAAATCCCGGAAGAGCTCAACAGTTGGTTCCTCTTGAAGGTAAACTTCGCAGAACACTTGGAAGTTGCATATGTTGGACACAGAATTTGGTCCAATGTCCTTAGGATGGAGTTGAAAGCTAGCAAGGACATCCCGGAAAAACTTTGATCCGGGAGGGCTGAATCTCCTATCTAGGTGTTGCATGAATACGATCACTTCCCCATCTTGAGGTTCAGGAGGGCACTCAGGGCCAGGGACACGCCAATGAAGGACATTTTTTGAAGCTAAAGCGCCAGTTACAACATATCCATTGATTTTCGTTTCCGTAATCCGGGAAGGAGCCCAGTTGCAAGCATAGAATTGCTTGGTCATCTTGAAAAACAAACTGTAAAAGGAGAATGAAGGCCGGTTTACGATTGAAGGTTGATGTGCACTAGTCAGTGTTAAACCGGGGAATTTAATCAAGGCATATATGTGAGTTAAACCGGCAATTACTATTCAAGTCAAGATGGCGGTTTAAGTGAGGGCTAATGGCATATGGCAGATTATCAACTACTAATGGTTAAACCGCCCTTAAGTAGAAAAAGCAGAGCTGAAATCAACTAAGTGGTTACAAAAACAGGTTTCACAATATGGCAGTATAATTTTGAATCTACCGTGGTTTAATAAAGAAAATTTTTCTGAGCCCTACAATGGCGCTAAGGGGAACGGAGAAGGTCCAGATGGAGTTTTGTTCAGGAACAGCAAGATGCGGTGGTACGGCGGGTTAAAGCTATGGATCTACCACAAAAGAAAACAATCAGGCCTAACTAAGATTTAGTAGAGATGCCAAGGGAAAAGTGGATAAGTATTGACGAATGTCGATGAACAGGGAAGAACATGAAGCGCTAATGGAGATCTAGGGTTACGGAAAGAAAGCTTACCAGGGCCACGCAGCAGTAGAGGTGTATCGCAGGAGATCTGGTCCGAACAGGGTGATGCAACAGCCTAGTCGGTGTAGGTTCGAGGGTCGACAGCGACGGTGGCGGCGCTCGAGCTCTTCAGGTCGCGAGGAGGAAGACAAGAGGCAAGGGGGGGAAATGGAAAGACCTCCGTCCCTATTTATAAAGGCAAGGGGATAAAATGGTAGGTGCGAAAATCGAGGGGCCTGAAGCGACAAAAGAGGACGCAGCTGTCGCCTCGATCTTCGGGAGCAATTAATGAAAGGAATCTTTTTATACAGAGATGACATCATGATGATTTACTGCAGTGATAGAATATGACGTCATGGCGATTCACCAAAGCTTACAGGGAGAGGACAACATGCCAGTTTATGGAGAATCATTAGAAGGTGTTCGTGGAAATTTCCTAAGTATTTGAAGATTGACATGAACAGGTTCAAATCAATCTGGGGCCTAATGTTGAGGATATTACCACTTAGTGTAAACCGCCCAGGAGGGGCCGGTTCATGCTCAGCTATACTGAAGCCCATGAAGATAAGAAGATGGCGCTTTACTGATGAAGTTTAGAGGCCCAGAGCCTAGAGGCGGATTAGGGCCCATAGTGGTAAACCGTCGTAGTTGTATACTTGTACTATAAGTTAGGAAAAGGGAGAGACCGAGCCGAACACTTGTATGAGTCGGCCTCGGGACTCTATAAACTAGCCAGGCGTCAACCTGTGTATATAAAGGGACGACCCGGCGGCGGTTCGGGGACAATAGACAACAACTCGAGACCCAGGCAAGCATATTTTCTCCCTGGTCATCGAAACCCCAATAATCCCATCACAACTAGACGTAGGATTTTACCTTCATCGAAGGGGATGAACTAGTATAAACTCTCGTGTCCCTTGTCTGGTTTAACCCCTTCAGACTAACCTCGTCGCGATGGCTCCACGACTAAGTCCTTCTGCTAGGACATCTGACGTGATATTTCCACGACACCAAGTAAATGCCAATGCATAGTATAAGCAATTTCTTGCAATTCTATCGTGTTGGAAACATAAAGAGGTGGAGATGTAGTTCCTCTCTCATAATAATTGCAAGTTGGAGCAGCAAGCACATGCATATTATATCTATCAAAATCATCATGTGCAACGGTAAAATGCAACCCATCAACATAATCCTTAATAAGAGCAAACTTCTCCGAAATAGTGTAGTTTGGAGAATTCAAAAAGATAATAGGACTATTATGTGTGGGTGCAATAGCAACAATTTCATGTTTAACATAGGGAACTATAGCAAGTTCATCTCCATAAGCATCATTCATATTGGCATCATGGCCACAAGCATAGCAAGCATCATCAAAAAGGGGTATTTCAAGAGAATAAACGGGATCATAACAATCATCCTTCGGTAAGCACGAAGGGAAATTAAACAATGTATGAGTTGAAGAGTTACTCTCATTATAAGGTGGGCACGGGTGATCAATCCGCTCTTCCTCCTTTTGTTCTTTGCTCTCCTCCTCATCTTTTTCATCCAATGAGCTCACAGTTTCATCAATTTCTTCTTCCATAGATTCCTTCAAGATATTAGTCTCTAATTGGACAGCGGAGACTTTCTCAATAAATTCATCAATATCATAATTTTATTTATAGTTCTCATAGAAATATTTAACGATAGCTAAATTTTCAGGTCTGTAAGCATCATCATAAAGATATTCACACACTTTAAACAAAGATTCAATTTCATAAGCACCCATAAAAGCAACGAATTCTTCTATTTGTTCCACATCATAGTAATCATATATACCATTAGCATAAGAAGCTAAGGTTTTATTATCATTAAATTCGCATGAAAAGGGAAGGTGTGGAGCCTTCATCTTAGAGCAACAAGTATAATCATATCTCAAGCACAGTTCCCGAGCATACTGAGCAACATATGAATTTGACCCCATAATATTTTCCCTTTTTGAGTCAAGTGATAATCCCTAAAGTATTCATGTTGATCCAACATTACTCCCACTATAAGTTGAAGGGGTTTTCTCAGGATTATCAAAGTAGTACATAATATGTTTCACATAATGAGCATCGAGGGTTTTAGGAGGTTCCCCATCTCCATGAGTAGCAAGTACACCTAATTTTTTTGATATTTCATGTTCCATATCCATAACTAAATATAGAGAACAACTTAGAACAGCAAATAAAAATTACTTAGTGATAAAGCAAACAAGCACACATGAGAATATTCACCCCACGCTATAACTCCCCGGCAACGGCGCCAAAAAAAGGTCTTGATAACTCACAAGTATAGGGGGTCAATTGTAGCCTCTGTCGATAAGTAAAAGTGTCAAACCCAACGAGGAGCTAAAGGTAGAACAAATATTCCTTCAAGTTCTATCGACCACCGATACAACTCTACGCACGCTTAACGTTCGCTTTACCTAAAACTAGTATGAAACTAGAAGTATTTTGTAGGTGTTGTTGGATATATTTGCAAGAATATAAAGAGCATGTAAATATAAACTAGGGGTTGTTTAGATAAAGAAGCAATAAAGTTGGTATAGCGAGTGTGGAAAAGTGGTGGTAGGAGTTGCAAAATTGTCCCTAAGCAATTGACTACTTTACAAGACCGGTAGCAAGTTTTATGTGGGAGAGGCCACTACTAGCATGTCATCCTTGACTTGGAATTCTATGCACTTATGACTGTAACTATTAGCAAGCATCCGCAACTACTAACGTTCACTAAGGTAAAACCCAACCATAGCATTAAGATACATTGGTCCCCCATCAATCCCGTATGCATCAATTTCTTTGCTAGGTTGAAGCTTCTGTCACTCTTTCCCTCCAATACATAGTCCTATCAACATACAACTAACCCTATGGTGTGATCCAAGCGCACGCTCATATGATGGGCACCAAAGGATAGCGACATAACCACAAGCAAATTAAACCAATCATAGCAATTCACCAATTACCGATAGGACAACAAAAATCTACTCAGACATCATAGGATGGCAACACATCATTGGATAATAATATGAATCATAAAGCACCATGTTCAAGTAGAGGGTACAGCGGGTTGCGGGAGAGTGGACCGCTGTAGATAGATGGGGGAAGGTGATGGAGATGTTGGTGAAGACGACGGAGGTGTTGGTGTAGATCGCGGTGGTGATGATGGCCCCGGCGGTGTTCCGACGCCACCAAAAGCGAGGGGGAGAGAGCCCCCCTTCTTCTTCTTCCTTGACCTTCTCCCTAGATGGGAGAATGGTTTCCCCTCTACTCCATGGTCTACATGGCATGGGAGGGGCGAGAGCCCCTCCAAGATTGGATCTCTCTGTCTCTCTCTCTCTGTTTCTGCGTTCCACATTCTGCCCTTTCACTGTTTCTTATATTCCCGGAGATCCGTAACTCTGATTGGATTGAAACTTTGAACACGATTTTTTCTGGATATTAGCTTTCTTGTGGCGAAAGAAGGGCAAGAACCGCCTTATGGGGTGTCCACGAGGGTTAGGGGCGTGCCCACCCCCCAGGGGCACGCCCCCTGCCTCGTGGGCCCCTCGAGCATCGTCTCGCGTTGATTCCACTTCTCAAATTTCAGATATATTCCAAAAAAAATTCTCCGTCCATTTTTATCCCGTTTGGACTCCGTTTGATATGGATTTTCTGCAAAACAAAAAACATGCAACAAACAGGAACAGGCACTATGCACTGGATCAATATGTTAGTCCCAAAAATAGTATAAAAAGTTGCCAAAAGTATATGAAAATTGTATAATATTGGCATGGAACAATCAAAAATTATAGATACGATGGAGACGTATCATGACCCTTTTACTTATAACACTTCTCATACTCAGCTCTTTGTCTCTTGACCAACTGCTCAACCTGATAGCCCTTTTGAAGTTCATGGCCCTTGGTCCGATGGATATTGCAGTATGGCCCATCGCCCTTCCTGGCCTTCTCGGCGGCCGCAGCTTCCCGGCAATGAATGCACATGGTAGTCTCCTTGCCGGGGACCTCATCCTTGGCGGTCTTGCCGGTACTAGGGATGCCCGATCCTTCAGCAGCCATCACGGCCTTATCCCTCCGCTTCTTACTATGCTTCTTGCTCTTCTTCTGACTGGTTGATTCATCATCATCCTCTGAATCAACACTGATGCAATCTTCCTCTCCAGGCAATTTCCTTCCCTCCTCCATCCGAGCACGCTTATCCACTAATGTGTAGAGCTCCTTCACAGTCTTGGTCAACCGCATGTTCATCTTAGAACGAATTCGGCGGTTGCGCACATTGGACTAGAAGGCAGCTATCACAGCTGCTAGATGGATATTTGGAATATTTCTATGAACTTTGTTGAATCTCTGTAAATCACTACAAAAAAGACACATCCATGACATTTCGGGACGAATGGATATATTTTCTATCATGCTTATGACACTTCTATGACGATAATTGTGACAAAACCCGGTATCATCATAGATGTGGTGGGCTCCTACTTCTATGACAAAAACCATGACAGAAAATGGGCTTTTCGTCCTGGGCGGGCCGAAGACGCACCTGCATGACATTCTTTGGGCCATCCATGACGGAAAAAATCGTGGTAGAAGTGAGGGCGAGGAAATTTTTGGGGACTTCCCGGTTACGGTGGTTGGTCGGGGCCGAGCGATGCACGGAGGATTGCGTGTTTCTCTCTCGTACACGTACGGGCGTGTGTGCGAGGCGTTGCGCTCTAACTGAACCCGAGCGAGGCATTGGCTCTAACTAAACTGGAGCGATTGCACTAGCTACGTTACAGAACCCCGATCGATCCCTTGATGTTAACTGAACCCGTGTGATTCCTTCGCTACTGCTGCTAACTGAAGCCGATCGAAGCTACCTCTTGATGAACAGTTCCCGGT
This sequence comes from Triticum dicoccoides, assembly GCF_002162155.2. NCBI lineage: Eukaryota > Viridiplantae > Streptophyta > Magnoliopsida > Poales > Poaceae > Triticum > Triticum dicoccoides. The sequence goes on along the minus strand of NC_041383.1, from coordinate 346,016,460 downwards.
GGGGGTTGGATGAACATGATCCGGCGGTAGTAGATGTTGTTGCCCCTAGATGGAAAGACCCCGATCGAGGAGGTGGGGGTGGATGAACAGTAGCCGGTGGAGGCACCCCGTACGTGGAGGGCTAGTTGAATAGTAGCCGGTGGAGGCTGGATGAACTGAACCTCGTGGAGGGCTGGATGAACAGTAGCCGGTGGAGGCTGGAGGAAGTCGACGGTGGATGAACTGTAGCAGGTGGAGGCTGGAGGAAGTCGATGGTGGATGAATAGTAGCCCCATGGAGTCCCATTTTGCGGTACGCCACACCCCTCCCAATGAACAGGACCCTCGTTTCGACCGTAGGAGGTCGAAGAGAAGTCTGTTTCCTCTGTTTTATGGTATGCCACACCCCTCCTAATCAACAAGAACCCGTTTCGACCGTAGGAGGTCGAAGAGAAGTCCGTTTCCTCCGTTTTGCGGTACGCCACACCCCTCACGGTGAACAGGATCCCATTTCGACCGTAGGCGGTCAATCAGAAGGCCGTTTCCTCCTTTCTATGGTACGCCAGGCCTCGTTTCGGCTGTTCCGTCCAAGCCGGTTGGCTCCCGATGAACACATTGTATTCTGTTGCCTCCCGATGAACATGACGAGGTAGTTTCTCTGTTCCGACCCAGCCGGTTGGGTTCCAATGAATAGGATGCCGTTGCTGGCGTCCCTGGCCTCTCCGTGTACATGAGCCCTGGCCCTACGTATGCGTGAGTACGCGTTCGAGACCCCGCCCGTATGTACGTACATGGCTGTATTTTTTGGCATCTAGTTGTACGTGCGTGTACATGGTTTGGACTAGATTGCATGAACCGCTACCCCTCCTTACTTGACCAAGGTTCATCATGGAAGACAGACGATCGACCGGTATGTACATAGACAACGCTATGTACGCTTCGACCGGGTGGGTCCCACTTGTCCGGGAGGATAAGGGCACACTTCCTTGCGTGTGAAGATATAACTGCTGGGTCCCAGCTATTAGGGGGAATCATTTTTTTTGCTCGTAATAAGGACGCACTTCCTTGTGTGCAAAGATGTACATGGTGGGTCCTGGCTATCAGGGGGAGAAAACATTATTTTAAGGGTCAAAAGGATGCAGTTGCATACATGCGTCCATGGGCGTGTGCGTCCCCACTGTCGGCCTCTCATGTACAGTCATCTTCCAATGACTCTCGTTTGTTGACCATGTTGACCACACCGTGCCGAGCACACCAAGGCCGATGGACGACAGCGAGGCGCCAGACTGGAACGACCTGGAGACGGGGTATACACAGAAGTAGAGTCATAGATGGAGAGGAGTGGGAAACTTGACTGGTTTAGGTGCGCGGCAGCACTGCCGCCCACAGGAGACAGGAGCAAGAACAGAGGTTGAAGAAGCAGCACGACTATTGGATTAACCTCCAATAGTCTAGCTGCTAGAATCATTTGTTGATTAAGTAAACAAAGCCCTGCATACGTGTCAGCTTAGTAGGCCCACAAGTCAGCCACCAAATCTGTCGGGTCCCAGCTGTCATCGGGAGGAATAGTTTTTTTGCATAACAAGGAGGCACTTCCTTCCGTGCGGTGATACAACTAGTGGGCCTAGCTGTCAGGGGAGGAAACATTTTTTCAGCTTAATAAGGAGGAACTTTCCTTGCATGCGACCATGGACCTCGTGGGTCCTAGCCATCAGGCTCTCCATGTACAATCCTCTTCCGATGACTCTCGTTTGTTGACCACACCGCACCGGGCGTAGCGAGACAGAGGATGACGGCGAGGCCCTGGACGGGAATGACCCAGAGATGGGAAGACGTGGCAGAGGAGTCGCAGATTGAGAGGAGTACAAGGGTTATAACTGGTTCTCATGCGGCATGGCGCTGCAGTCGGTATAGAATAATGGGAGGTGTGGAGGGGTGGAGGGATAGCCTGGCCGGCGGTTGGGTAGCGCTTCACAGCGATGCATGCTAAGCAGAACCGCTAGCCGCTGGAGGTCAGAACAGGCGATCCCGGCGATGCTGGAGGAAGAAGACGAGAGATTGAAGGTGCATGCCAGCCGTTGGATATAAATCCAATGGCTTTGGATGTCAGAATCATTTGTTGACTAAGTTGACAACATCATGCGTAGGCTTGGACCTATTGGCCCACATGTCAGCCTACAAAAATGTGGCATATATTTAAACCATGTTTTCTAGAATTTACAGTCCACTTACTGGGCTGGGTGAAGAAATAATTTCGTGTCAATGCGACCCATTTAATATTTTCTAAGAAATCCCAGCCCATTTGCACTTTCTTGAGATACACAAATTAGCTGGGCTTGTTCTATATATTATGTTAGGTTAGAAGGAGCAGTTAATATCAAAAAATAAACAAATTAGCGAGTTATTGGTCAAAATAAAAATGAGTGCGTGATTATTAAATGGGTCCCTAAAATCTTCGCAAGCTTTTGTACGCAATCACCAGGATTTTCCTTGCCTGTGAGTCAAAAATAACCAGGATTTTCCTTGCCAACTGCTATGAAACATTTACTTTTATAAGTTAATAAGATGTGGGATGTTTTTATAATGTATATATAAGTCTATTAAATGTACGATAATAGTAATAATATAAATATATATAATGTGGTTAGAAGGGAAAACATAAATTGGACATAGCATTATTATTCAAAAAATACATTGGGCTGTTGATCTTTAAGAAAAAGTAAACCTATGCTGGGAGGCCCATAGGCCGGTACGTACATGATGAACCTCAAGAAATAAGTTGAAAGCACTGTTTTTGGTATGTCGTGAGCTACACATGTTAAAAAACAAAACCTAGGCCGAGCTGATACTTGTTCACCATCTGGAAAAAAATGATACCAGCTAGATCCCCGATACCCCTTTCCTGCAACAAAAAAAAATAGATCCCCGATACACTTGGGAAAAAAGCTCCTCGGTGACATTGTTGGAAATTTATTTCGTTTATTGACTATAGGTTGACAAACGTGTGGGCCCCAATGTCACTATAAAATTAGGAGGAAGCTTTTTTCCAGTGAGGCACTTGCTTGCGTATGGCTTAGACCTGGTAGGTCCCCATTGTCAGTCTCTCGGCGTACAGTCCTCTCATGATTCCTCTCATTTGTTGAGCATGTTGACAACGGCATACGGCGGCGCCACGACGAGCGCACACGGACGGGAAACAACCGGAGCCGGGGAAGACGCATTCATTCTTTCGAACATACCGCACTAACCCGGTGGCTGCAGGCCTCTCACCCAAAAGCTATACAGCCCGGGTTCGATCCCAACTGGTGCGGTTGAAAAATATCTAACACTAGCCAAAAATCCATCCCTGGTTTACCCAGTTTTTCACACACTCAACATTGTCTTGCCATTTTGAAAATAACATATCTTTTTGACTTTGCATCATATGAAGATGTGATATACATGAATATTGATCAGCATGATTTTAACTTGTTGTTAGTTCCATTTTTTTACCATGAATAAAATTTCCAACATTCTGTTATCCATGTTTGAAAAGTGCCTGTTGATTTAAATGCTCTGCCTCTCAAACATGTAGTTTCTTATCTGAAAATCACTTGGACAAGCAGCCATCACCGGTGTTGGATTCGATGCCGCGCTTCTTCAATCCCCCGGAAGCGCGAGGGGGAAATAAACTTCCGTACCATGCTGCAGGTTGGGGAATGGAGCGAACTGTATTAAAGAGGGGGCCGGCGGCGCGACTGAAGAAGCACATCAGACGTGATTTTTTTAGTGGATGGCTCTCGATGGTGTTTTTTTACTTGCCTCTGCACCATACAACTTGTAATTTTAGCCTCCCAGTCCATGGTGGACCAGCAACCCATTTGCTGGGCAGGCCAGCCTACACAAAGCACCACTCGATTTTTCATCAACCCCCAAAACAACACAATACTATGTTAGTTTTGAGGCCGAAAACATTACGGCATGGGTTGAGCGGGGGAGGTGGAAGACAGAGCAAAAAGATAAAAAGAGTTGATGCATCGTTGCTACCCTAACAAGCAAGTGCAATTATTCTCAGGAGGTGTGCCGTTGACACCCACATGTCACAAATCCCACATCAGACATACTAACAAGTTCACACACAAGTACAACAAAAAATGTAAACATTTGTATCAAACTCGGGTTCACATGACACATTCATATTCATAGCCAACATTCACAATCAACAACTCAAAAGATTCATATATACACAAGTTCAGCATGTCTATGCATCCAAATGATTGATAGATCACAAGACAGTGTTCATAGATATTTCACAAAAAGATTCAGATATACTCATGTTCAGTATGTTTATGCATCCAAATGATTGAGATCACAGTGAATATCATCCATGGACAAACTTTAATTACCTAGGGTATAGACTGGTAAATGGTGTTCAGTTCGAGGTACTTCTTGTTAAAATTAATGCTTGTACGAGTAAACTTTCGAGTACATAAGAGGCAGCACAGACAATCTAAACTTTGCTTGTAGGTTTATTCTCGAGATAGTGGCCTCGATGCGGAGGGGCAAGGGAGGTTTGAGCAACTTGGCCACTACTTTCATCCAACTTGTTTACTGGCTCATCTTGGTCCTATTGCTCACCAAAATTGTACATTGCAGACAAGAAAGGAGGCGGTCGATAAAATGAACCACCCAAATTTTTTGTGCAGATCAACTGAAATGGAGCATCCCTGGCATGCAGACTGATTAAGTGCCAGATTAATATATGCGTCAACCTACTTGTCTAGAATCTTTAGACTCCATGCCATAAAGTTCGCTACCATATGTGCCGATAACCAAAAGTTAGAAGTTGGGACCAAATACTAGACATCGTTTTTCTCGGCTATGAGCCAAGCAATATTTTTGGCGTTCACTCCTAATACTTGGAGTTTGACAACTGGTTGACGCCGATTGATACTCGAATGAATATACGCACTTCTTCTTGTCAACATCGATGCTTGTCTGAGTGAACTTTGGAATACATAGCAGCAGCATAAGTATGTGTCCATCAGATCTTTTTGTGTAGTTCTACTGAAATCACCCAATGTAATGATTTGCCTGGAAGTTCAGGCTCCAAATTACTTCTTTATGAAATCAGCAAATAGTAGCACAATACCAAATTACCAATACATATGACAAGCACAATAATCAGGATAAAGACCGGTACCAACCTGTGTGAGGTAGCATATCAATTACTATTTCCTTTGACTGGAAGCCGAGATAAGCGACTGACGGGAAAGAAAGGAAGCAAGTAAGCCGAGACAAAGCGACTGATAGGAAGGGAAGGAAGTGGTCGAGGCATTGAAGCACCCAAAGTTTTTGTGCAGTTCCCCCAAAATCGAGCATCCCTGTTGGCACATATATTGAGAGAGTGAGATTACTGTAATAGTGAGACTAGTTGATGAAACATACACTAACAAATAGAAGCACCCTCATTATCTTATGGGTAGAGTTAGCAACATAGTAGTCTTGCTTAAAGAGAGGTATTACTTTATTTAATCAGTTCCAGTTAGCTCAACACTCTAAGCATTGCCATGTATCATAGGTTGCAAAACTTTAACGTGCAAAGATAAAGGAGTTTCTCATGACAGTAGCAACACAGTGGCATGATACATATATAGGTACAGTAAACTAATATGGCTGGAGGCCTTAGGCCGGTACCAACCTGAGAAAAAAAGCTTATTCAATTAGTCCCAGAAGAGATGATAAAGCACTCACTGGAATCACTCAATAGTATATATTTTTGTGCACTTCAAATGTATTGTTGAAATAACTCTTGTTTACGAGTGGTGAGATTATATCGAAAGATTATCAAGAACTTCTAGCAGAGTTGAAGCACTAGCTAGGATACAGTTCATTGTATTCTCTTGTGCAGTTCCACTAAAATGTATGATTGTCACAACATGATCCCTGTTTGCACAAGTAGGAACAAGGTGCAACCTTCATTAGCGTAGTGAGAAAGGATAGAAAGATAATAGCATTATTATGTCATGACACTACCAAGATTCCCTCCCTGCTCCACCACATGATTCACCTCCACAGACATAGATATACACGTACATGATTCAGCATAGGGTGCCACTAAAGATTTGTTTAACTCCGACAGGAAAATTATGCAGTAATAAATTAGTGCTACTTAAGTAGTCCTGATTAATTAAGTGACCTTGCAGGAGAGACAGCAGAAGTGGAAGGGCTCCCTCGAGGATCGTCTCACGTGTAAGGGAGATGTTGCTGGAGCCCTTGAATGGCCTCGACCAAGGCCTCGGCTTCAGCAAGATCACCTTGGCACCGTTGATCGTGTAGAGCTGGGTCACACATGCATCTAGAATCCAGTTAATTAGTATGATGTGTTGGTAAGCCAAGTACTACTCTGCTGCATTTCTCTATCTATCTCTACTCTATTATATATTACTCTTATACTCTTACAAAAAACCGAGTTGGTGATCTTGCTGTTAAGTGCATCTCGATGTTACGTGCAACGAACGAGCATCTTGCTAGTCTTCCAAGTAAATTAAGACTAGTAGCAACACAGCAATACAATAGCACTAGCAAGATGTCAGGATAACAAAGGACGGTACCATCGAGTGATCTTATTCATTTCCTCATTCTTCGTCTTCTTCTTCCTCTTCATGCTCTATTTCTGTTTCTCCTCACCAGTTGCTGTAACCAAGTACACCTTCTATTTCAGAATTGGTTTTGTCAGTGAGGGAATATAAGTGTATTAGTAAACAATAGCATTACTTTCTCATGGCAATCCAAGATAGAGATGAACACATGCATTAAATATCATTCTTAACTAACGGAAGGTTATGGTGCCAATTTGGATGATCAAGATTGGAACACAGATCTCCCTTTGTGCAGTTCCACCGAAATGAACCAACATTTCCACTCTGACATTCCAGTTAAATAGCAAAAAAGTCACTTATTTTAAGAAGTGTTTTGTGCAGTGCACCAAAAGGTCGCAATAGAAATGAGGTGAAATGGATATCCCTATTTGCACAAAAAGCAATAGAGGAAACAGTCAGAGTCTCAAACAATTACTCGCGAAAAAATTGACTAAACTTGTCATGGCTTATAAAAGTGGCATGGCTTCATTTTACCTTGGGCATTGGATTAAGAACATCTAAATATTTGCTATAAGGGCATGGGACAGTGGGTGCACCAGCAGTCCAGCACCATGTACATAAACCGGGGCATAAAGTGGTGATTCAGAGTTTGTTGCCCCGAGAAACAAACATCCAAGAAACATATCTAGGTTGGTCCCATTTTTTTCACTCTAGCCACCTATCCTATGTGTGGATAGCAAATCTAGTCCTGGTCATACCATTGTGTAAACAGTTTTCCCTATATTTCCCTTTTCGACCAAGAGACGGGTTGGATGACCAGTCTGTACTACTTTCACCCCCTTTCCTTCCTATTTGTACCAAGTCTGATGTACATACTAAATTCCCCCCCTTTATTTTTTGTTTGAACCAAGTACAAGATTCGACTCCATGAAGTAGCTTTACCTCTAACAATAGGAAAAAAAATTAGGTGACGTTGGACCATCCAATCGAGAGGGGCTGAGAGGTAGAAAATGATGCACAGGCAGTGACATAGCGAGTTGGGGAAGTAGAGGTAGGTCGGTTTCGAAGGAAGATATACCTGAAGGTCGTCGGGATGTGGATGGGTGGGCGGAGGGAGGCCGGATCTGCCCACACTAGGGCAGCGACGAAGGGATCGGAGGACCTCCCGTGCCGGTGCTCGGCCAGAGATAACGGTGCGGCTGGAAGTGGGTCTCCTCCCTCGCTATCGACGACAGCCTAAACACTGCCCCTCCTCCCCTTCGCTGGTGGAGGGGGATATGTTAGGATCTGTAACCAGCAGCAAGGATAGAAAGGCTGTGTTTACCACCGCTATTTTGTTTAGATCTGGAGAGGCTGAGAGTGTGTGAATAGAGCAACCCTAGCAAGCAAGCGCGGAGGCTCCGGCCTATATATATACATATAGAGGGGTAGTTTTCTTTTTTCAATCCATCAAAACAATCGTTTAAAATTGTGTACGTGCCAGGTCACCTTTTTTGAGTTGTTAATTGTTTTTTGAGATAGCTACCCACTTATTCCAAGTGGTGTTACAGTGTGCCAGGTCGCACTTTGTATCTTTCAAGTCTCATAAAATTTGTCAACATGCCCACCGCTAAAATTATCGAAAACATGGGCTACCCCAACATGCATTATTATTTCTATTTTCTATGTGGGGGTATCCTCAAAAAAATGTGAGAGTACAATCTTTATTGGGCCCCTTTGTAATTCGTGCTAAATTTTGACCAAGGATTTAACTGACAAAATGTTAGTGCGTGTTAACAAAAATTATATCCTTTGGTTCATATTTGAACATAGTTTTCACTGATGTAATTTTGTGACATGCATGAACATTTTGTTAGTTAAATGTACAGTCAAAATTTGGCACGGATTTATCATCGGGACCAATAAACCAGGACGGAGTACTGTAGATGACTAGCCGCTCTATCTACATGCAAGACATCAAAGCATCCGGGCCCGCGTGTCATCCACCAAATCACAATGAGGTGCTACAGCCGAGACTCACCGGTCACCCCGGTGTGGCCATCATGACCCGTCATATCACAAAACCCACACCTTTACCAACAGTGGTAAAGTGACCTCGAAGTTGGACTGGACAAATCAACCATCATTTTACTGGAACGCTCATTGAAGCCGTTTCTTCCCTTGAAGAAAACCTCACTCCAGGCTACTCACTTCTGCCATTTTTCTTCTGTACCGATGAAGCAAAGGTAGGCGAATCAGTGATGTTGCTATATTTTCATTCAAAGAATTTTCTTTTTGCCAAGCACCGACCGATTCTCGCAGCGTATTCTTTTCCCGTTTTCATTGCGATTGTGGTTTCCTTTCGATTGCTTTTTGTTTGTTAGTGTATTGATGAATTCCTCCATAGGAATACGATTCCATTCCTATAAACCAAAAGGCTCTACAGAAATTTTTCCTATAGAAATCTTATCCTATGGAATTCCTACAAGATTCCTCTAAACCAAAGGAGGCCTCACGTTAATAGCCGGCAAAATTGGCACGTACTTGCAACATGCACGAATGTGTATTTTTTTGTAGAAAGCGTGAACGTGTAGTGATGCATACTTTCGGAGTGGCTACAGAGAGTGTATACGTGTGCTAGTGGGGTTGTCGGATGGAGAGAGATCTAGAGAGAGAAAGCCCTCTTTCTACTCCAAACCGTTAGATTGACAAAGGATATTGTCACATCCCTAGCTTCTGGCAATGCACTAGTGCTAGCCTTTGGTGATGCATCATGTTTACTTTTTACAGAAAGTTGAAATGGGGATTGCCTAAACCCTAGCATTAAAGGAATTCACTAGGTTCACCTAAAATATTTTCAATAAGTCCAAATGGCTTTCAAAAAATTTCATCATTTCTGGAAAATACTGTAAACAGTAGCCAGAGGTGATGCACATTTTTCCATGATATATTTGGGCTCTGAATTAAATCATACTCTATTTGAATTTGGGCATTTAAATACTATAAAATATTTAAAATGTCCAAATAATCCTAAACTGAAATGTTCCATTTTGGATATATTGCAAACAGTGGCCATGAGCAGTTTTGTGGTTTTTGAGTGTGCCTAAGTATTTTTAATAAAGCCATCAAGTTGCAGAAGAAATAGAAAAGATAAATAAAAATAGGAAAAGAACAGAGGCTCACCTGGAACTTACCTGGCGCCCACCAATGCTCACCTGGCCGGCCCGTTTGGCCAGCCCAGCACACCTCCTCGCGCGTCGTCTTCCCCATGCCTTCTGGCATCATGCGTGGCGTGCGCACAGCCGAGCCGCGGCCACCTCCTGCTTCCACCTCCTGCTTCCTCCCCGCCCCCATTCAAGCGCCCGGAGACGCCCCGTGGCCCTCGCTCCTCTCCCTCACTCTCTACATCTCTCCCCATCCTCTGTTCTCCCCACCGAGAGCCGTTGTCGCCGACGCTCACCATTGTCGCGCCCAGAGCTACCCCCTCGCCCCTCTAACGTGCCTAGGAGATCTTCCTCTGTCGTCTACGCCTCCTCGATGAGCCAAGCAACGGGGGACGCGCCGTATCGCCGCCATCAACATCATCTTCAAGCTCCAGCTCCGACGATCGTCGTCATCGCTCCGTCGTCTGTAGACCTCCCCTGAGCCCGCTGAGCATCTCATCATGATCGCCGTGAGCCCCTCTTCCATTCCCCTCTCTCCCTGCCGTCGATTTCCTCCTCTAGCCTCACTAGCCACCGCGGCCGAATCTCACCGCCGCCGTGCCTCGTCGCCGTCGTGGCTAGAGCCATAGTAGCTCGAAGCCAACCACACCACTGTGCTCAGCACGGCTCCAGGAGCCCGTACCTCCCACCGGCTCCTCCTCCCATGCACCGTAGCACTGAACCCGTCGTTGCTCGAACTCCGGCGGCCGCAAAAGAGCTCTCCGCCGTCAGCCCCGACCACCCCAGTCGCCGCCGCTTGTTGCTTTGGATGCGCCTCACTCTCAGGAACCCGTAGCAGCAAACCCCGCATCGAATGGTGCTCCGTAGCAAGCAAACGGTGCACCTCCGCCGTCGGCTGTGGTCGTCACCGGCGACAATCCGGCGTGCTGACGTGGCGCCGTCATTAGGGGCTAATGACCCAGCTAATTAGCCCTCTCTCACACTAACAGCCGGGTCCCATTTCCTAACTAAACACAGTTTATTTTCTGTTAATGCTTAACTAACCCCAGTGGGCCCACGCGTCAACTTTGACCAAGCTGACGTGGCCGTTGACTAGGCCCACACGTCAGCGACTCTAGCCAGCACCGTGACACTGACCAGTGGGACCCACCGGTCAGGTTTGACCCAGGCAGCCCTGTTGACCTGCTGAGGTCAGCATGACCTAATGCTGACATAGTAAACATTTTCTAGAATTAAAATAAATCAGAAATGATTTATAAATTTCAGAAAATGATCTAAACTTCTAAAAATCATAGAAATTCAACCGTAACTCCAAATTAAATATTTTATATATGAAAAATTATCAGAAAAATCCAGTCTATCCATCTATGCTGGTTTCATGCATGATAAATCAAACTAACCTTGCTGTTTAGTGCAAAACATGATAAGGCACTATTTAAATTCATAAATTGAGCTTGGGATTGAACCTTTGGTTCAAAATGACCCAAACCCATCTGGTTGTAGTTGCATTAGGCCAACACACTCATATTGCCATGTCATGATCATGCATCATATTGTGCATTGCATTGATTGTGTTTCCTTCTGTGTTGCCGGTGTTTGTCCCCTCTCAGTAGACGACGTACCGACGATGAGTTCGATGACACCGATGAAGAACTATACTATCTTCAGAAGTTCCAGGCAAGCAAAACTCCCTTGTTCATTTTGAGACAATCCCACTTTCTCGCTCCTGCTCTCTTTTACTGCATTAGGACAACAACGACTCATGTGTTACTTCTTGTGGTAGTTGAACCCCTATCCCTTTGCATGACCTGTCATTGCCACAGTAAATAGATGAAACCCACTAGCATGAGTAGGATTTGTTTGAGCCCTGATGTGCCTACTCATGCATGCTTGTTTGTCATGTCTGCTACTGCTTAGAGTTGAGTCTGGTCTGATTCATCGGGGATGAATTGGAAGGTTGTGAACATGTCCTGCTGTGTGTGAGCTAAGTGTGTGAACACAACTTGGTAAAGGTAGCAGTGAGAGGCCATGTAGGAGTACGTGGTGGGTTGTCTCATTGAAGCTGTCCTCAGGAACTGAGTTCTATGTTTGTGATCCATGAAACAGCTATTACCATGCATTGGGCCCTGAAATATGACCCCGCTCGACTTCTTAACCACCCTAGGCCTCTGTCCTGGAGTTGCAAGTAGTTTCTGGTGTTTGTAGTATGCTGGAGGCCGTGCACAACGCTGACCCGAGGGGTGGGCTGTGATGCGGTAGGCACGTGGCACGATGTACCGGGCACCCATTTGGTGTCTCGGGAACCCTGCACACATTGTTCGGGCCGTATGTGGAAACTTTGTCTGGACTCACTACGGATGGAACCTGAATAGGCAATAAACCTGGACTAGAGACTTGATTGTTTAGGTAGGTCATGGTCTACACCCACGTCGGCTTTTGCTTGAAGTCTGTCGAGCAAATGTCGTGTGCAGACGCTAAGTGGTGGAAACATGTGTGAAGAAGTACACCCCTGCAGGGTTATAAATAATCTATTCGAATAGCCGCGTTCGCGGTAAAGGACTTCTGGGTTGCCTATAACAGTTCATAGACAAGTGAAAGTGGATACTCTAAAATGCGCAAGATAAGCGTGAGTGCTATGGATGGCGTTCTTGTAGGGAGATGGGAGCAGATCCACAGTGGTGTATTGATATGGTGAATATGTGGACTCGTGTGCGCCACCTCAAAGAGTTACTTGCAGTCATAGTTCAGGATAGCCACCGAGTCAAAGCTAGCTTGCTACAGTTAAATCCCACCATCCCCTTTGTTGATAATGATGCATATGTAGTTAGTTCTGATGTAAGTCTTGTTGGGTACATTTGTACTCACGTTTGCCTATTTTATGTTTTTGCAGAGAGACTTCAGTCTCACTAGTAGTTCCGCATGGACTTCGACGTTTAGCTTGTTACCTCAGCTACGATCTTGTGCCCTCGGCAGTATCTGGTAGATAGTCAGGCTTCTCAGCCTTTTTCATTTGTAGATGTCTGTATTTAGACATGTTAAGCTTCCACATATGCTTTGACTTGTATGCTCTGAATGTTGGGTCATGAGACCCATGTTTGTAATATCTCGCTCGTCGGAGCCTATTGAATAAACTACTTGAGTTGTAGAGTCATGTTGTGATGCCATGTTGTATTTGCACATATCGACCATATTGTGTGTATGTTATTGAAATGCTTGGTATGTGTGGGATCTGACTATCTAGTTGTTTATCCTTGGTAGCCTCTCTTACCAGGAAATGTTTCCTACTGCTTCCACTGAGCCATGGTAGCTTGCTACTGCTCCAGAATACTTAGCCTGGGCGGCATGTGTCCTTCTTCGTTCCTATGTCTGTCACTTCGGGGAAATGTCACGCGGTGTCTACCGGAGTCCTGTTAGCTTGCTATAGCCCGGATTCTTCGGAGTCCTGCTAGCCCAGCTGCTACAGCCAGGATTCACTCGCTGATGACCGACACGTTCAATGTTGGGTCATGTATGCCTGTCCCTGTAAGTTAGTGCCACTTTGGGTTCACGACTAGCCATGTCAGCCCGGGCTCCTTGTCATATTGATGCTAGCGACACTATCATATACGTGTGCCAAAAGGCGCAAACAGTCTCGGGCCTGGTAAGGTGACACCCGTGGGGACACCATGTGTGAGGCCGCAAAGTGATATGAGGTGTTACATGCTAGATTTGTGTGGCATTGAGTCGGGGTCCTGACAGCTTTGGTATCAGAGCCCGACTGCCTGTAGGAATACCAAGCCAAACTTGTCGAAGTTGAGTATAGAAATTCTTTAGTTATATAAGGGAATTGATTGTGGATGGGAACGTAAGGCTCTTTTTACTCTTTATGCCTTATGCCCTTCTGATCCGAGTCATCTTATTTTTCCTACGGGGTTAAGGAACTAGGCTTTCTCTTCTTTCTATCAGGATCACGTGTTACTAGTCTGTAGACTCATAGGAATGATGGATTTAAGTCTCAGTGTAGTTTCTTCTACCTCCGTGTGCTCATAGTTGGTCTCGGAACCTTGATATTGTGATGTTGAGTGGCTATGCCACCATCTTGCAGGACATCTCAAATCTTTTCGAGCATTTACAGCCGTTATGTTGTCCAAGTCATCCCAGGTTTCTAAATAGTCTGACGCATTTGCAAATCCTTTCCCTTTGTTTTCGATGTCCTTTCTGGCCAGGTTAACCACACTAAACAGTGAGTTGAGGTACTATATTTCCTCGACATATATGTTGGAGCTATTATTATGACCCTAGATGTCTAGAGTATCACCTAGTAATCTAGCCATGTTCTGTGTCCCAGTGTGATGATTCTGGCCATCATTCTCGAAAGCATCCCGTGATGCCATTTAGTTGGTAGGTATTCTATTCCTGGGCTCTTGATCCCAAGATTCACTATACCTACTTCATGTTGTTAGTGTTTGCTAGTTCCTTTAGGTTATTAGTAACCTTTGCGATAGTCCTTGAGGTCTGTGGTATTCCCTACTTCCAAATACCATGAACCATGTTGGCAGAAGTTCCCTTGAACCGAAAGATCACAACAAGAGTGCTCTCAATGAGTTTCCTATCCTATGTTGTGAATCTGCCAGTCACACCATTCCGCATGGGTTATCCGGAAGAAATGTTGAAATTGGTTCGACATATTAATCTATGCATCCACAACTCAGAAAATCATACGTTCTTTTGAGTTGGCCCTCTCTAGTTATTCTCTGTCCCTCGTCTATCAATTGATAGTCAAGAGAATGCGTGCAATCGTTCATCGATGCCTATTATTCTTGGGATAATTAATTTGGTGCCCTTAGTTGTGTCCCCCTCGGCAGGTTTGCCCCAAGTTTCCGAAAACCCTCGTTCTTGCCCGAACCAGTTTGGTTTTCTTATGCTTTTGCCCTTCCGTCACGGTTCCGTCCAGTCAGCGCCGTTTGACCACTACCACCGCTAGTTTTTGGACACGGCTTGCCCCTCGGTCGACCTAACCAACTCATTCCCACTCTCACTCTATCGTTCCCCATTCTCAGTCTCTTTCCCCCGTCAGAAACCCTAGTCGCCATTGGCAGCTCACCACCAGATCCACAAACCAATCCTCGCACCACATCCGTTTCCAGGCCAGGCAATGGGGGAGGATGGAGAAACCCTAGGTGGCGGCCGCGGGCGCCGCAAGAAGGGCACCGCATCGGCACGGGAGGGCGGCACATCGCAACGCAAGGGGCGTGGCTGTGCGCACGGCCAGACGGTGTTCCCATCACCATTGGATGGCGGAAATGGCGGCGGTGGCGTCGTCGATGGTGGCAAGAGCAGCGCATCGGCACGGGAGGGCGTTGAAGGCGGCTTTGGTGGCAGTCAGGGCGGCGAGGGCACCACATCTGCACGTCAGATCCCGGCGGGGTAAGTTTCAGTCTCAGATCTATTCATGCTTAGTGGATTCAGATAAGTTTTAGGCTAGCTTTGGTTCAATTGCTCATGGGAGATGGTATGCTAATTACTGTAGGATGGATCCAGAGGTTGCATTCTTTCTGTCTATTAGAATGGAGACGACAGTTATTGTTTCTGCTGGTACGGAAGGAAAGGAGATCGGATTCACATTTCCATTAGTTGTGGATAGCAGTAGTAGGTCATTTAATGACTCTAGGGCTCCTATTTGTGCCAAGTATCCATGGGGATTGTTTGATGCTGTTGAAATTAGATATTGGGATAGTTTAAAGGAGTGTTGGAACCCTCTACAGTGTGATGATGAGTTAGGTGTGATGTTTGCAAGTAATGCAGAGACAAGGTCATGCAATCTGGAAATAACAGTAATTCAGAGAAAGAGAGGAGAAAGGTGTGAAAAAACTGCTGGAGGGATAGGGGGTAGAAAAAGGGGTAGGCCATGTGGATCCAGGACAGCTGCTAGTACTCCTAGTGCTCCTAGAACTAGTGCAGCAAGTGCAAGTACCACTCTAGCTACTGCTGAATGTGGCACTAATAGACCAGAGGATCAGCCTGATCCAATTGTGGAAGAGGCACTAATAGACCACTCTAGCAAAGTTGACTATGTAAACAACAACCTTGCTGAATCATTCAACTCCAGAATCAAGAAATACAAGGGCCTACACCTAGTTGACCTGCTGGACAAGATTAGGCAATATATTATGGAGAAGTTTGACTTAAGAAAAAGAATTTGCATTGACCATTTCATTGGCCACTACATCTTACCATTAGTAATGAAGACATTAATGGAGAAAACTAAAGGTTTGGAGATGACTATTGTTAGGAGAAGCCCAACAGAAGCTGAGGTAAGTGCAACAGATAGAGAGAAGAGAGAATGGAGATACCCGGTAGACCTGCAAAAATGGACTTGCAGTTGTAGATAGTGGCAGGTCACTGGTAAGCCATGCATCCATGCTCTTTTCTTTATCACTGCTCTAAGAGGTGATGCTAGTGCTATTGACAAGTATGTCCATAAGTACTACTCTGTTGAGATGTTCAAACCTACATATGCTGAAAACCTACCTGCTTTGGAAGGCAAGCAACAGTGGGACACTGTAGATCCTGGTTTCAAATTATGTGCTCCTGTTCAGACGCAAGCACTAGGCAGGCCCAGAAAGCAAAGGATTAGAGCTAGCAGTGAAGGAAAGGGCCTTGGGCCTAGGAAGAATAAGTGCAAGAGGTGTGGAAGATATGGACACCAAGCCAAGGGCTGCACACAATCTGTAGATCCAGCATTTGGAGAAGAAGAACATTGGGGTGCTGAAAATGCAGATGATCATCCTACAGCTAATGAGCCAGCAGAAGCAGAAGTGCAAGATGAGGATGAGGATGAGCCAGTACCTGATGTTGTCCAGCAGCAAATGCCACCACCAAAGGAACCATCACATGAAGCATCTACACAAGCAAGTGTAGTAAGGTATGTCCAATTCCCAAATCCATAAATCTTATCTTAATGGATACCTTACAAATAGTGACATGTTTGCAATTGTTTTAGCCCTAGGAAAAACTACAAAAGAGCAGCAGATAGAGGAGCTTCTCCGAATTGTGTGAAAGAGAAGAGAGGTGAAGGGGTGCAACCAGCAAATACATTCTGCTCAGCTGCTGGAAGCAGTGTCGACAGCAAGGTTATTTCTCCTTTAAAGAAAGCACCAGTAGCATTTGAAGCTCCACCCACTGCCCCTAACCCAGCTAAGAACACTAGAAGCAAGGCAAGGGAAGCTCCAAACCTAGCCAAGAACACCAGGAGCAAAAAATTAAAGTTCTAGATGTTTAAGTATTGTGCTCTACTTGTTTTGATGCTGTTATGAACTAGATTTTGATCTGTGCACTTGACTATGTGAACTTCTGAGTGCTTAATGCACTGGCTATTATGCACTGACTATTATGCACTTGCTTAATATTTGTTGCTTGCTTAATGCATTGTTTGCTGCTTGCTGTTATCTCCATTGTCCATCACTATTTTGCTATTATCATCTTCATCTACCATCCACATTTGGACTCATCACATAAGATTTGTCATCGACGTCATCGACGACATAAGATAAAGTGACATCAATTCAACTGCAACTGCAAAGTTACATCAAACAAAGTAGGGTTCCATCAACATCTTCACTTCAGATACATCGATAAACTACATCTACCATACCAGTACAACAAACATAACAATTCCAACTAACAGCAATGCCCACACCAGCAACATCTCATCTCTCTCTCTAAGTTTCTTCTTCAAAGCCCTGTTCTTCCTTGCCAGCTCCATGTTTTCCTTCTTCAGATGGTGACATTTGATCCAACTGCCATCAACCTCTGCGTGCAAGTCTTCAAAAGCAAGGGCAACACGCAATGGAGGAGCTGGGTCAACCCACACCACCCATTCACACTCTTCTGGTAACTAATTGCAAGTCAGAGTAATCAACATTAGAGAGTACAAATCAAAAAAAACTAAATCTATCACAAATTCACAAAAACTTACATCTAATGGACAACCTAAAAAACGGCGGCCACTGCTAGCTCCTCCCCATGATACACGGCGGGCAGGGACAAGGCCATGGCCAGGGCAGCGATGCTTTGACAAAAACTCCAAGCCGGAATAGGACTCGTCGGGAAGATAAAACTCCGACGAATGTTGCACAATCCTGATCCCAACGACCTAAAAGATAGGTAAAATTTCCCCCAAATGTCACAAACCGTAGAAATCCCTAGATTCAAGTGGGATGGGGTGGAGGAGCACCAAATTCATAGATTCAAAGGACTACTTACCTCTCCGGTCGCCAGTGAGAAGGAGGACGACCCCGAGCTCGCCATG
Source organism: Triticum dicoccoides (assembly GCF_002162155.2). Classification (NCBI taxonomy): domain Eukaryota; kingdom Viridiplantae; phylum Streptophyta; class Magnoliopsida; order Poales; family Poaceae; genus Triticum; species Triticum dicoccoides. The sequence goes on along the minus strand of NC_041383.1, from coordinate 345,998,468 downwards.
TGCACCGCTCCCTCTCCCGCTTCCCGCTTCCCGCTCCAAACTTGTCGTGCCTTCCCTCCCTCTATTTTTCACGCGAGCTGGCTGAGGACGAAGGGGTACTGAGGGTTATTGGCAAGAGGGGTAAAAATGTCCAAAAACTACCGCCGGTAGCGGTCAAACGGCGCTGACTAGACGGAACCGTGCCGGAAGGGCAAAAGCATAAGAAAACCAAAGTGAGTTGGACAAGAACGAGTGTTTTCCGAAACTAGGGGCAAACCTGCCGAGTGTGACACAACTAAGGGTATAAAATCAATTTTCCCATTATTCTCGTGGTCCGTCAAGCCATTCTATTCCAGAATGACTAGGAGCAACAAACTCCAATACCTCATCCATATCCAGGATTGGGTCGAAGCAGTGGTATTCCGCATGTCAAATTGCTAATCTAGCTTTTGTTCTGTTCTACCTTGGAGTGTTGCCCTCTTCCATATCAAGTATGTCATGGGAATTGCACAATTTCTTATGACTTTGTGATGCAGTGATACTTCTTGCCATCATTGTTCATTCCTCGGGTTCCGTATTATTGTAACCAGAATGCCGACAAGTGAATCGTGGTGTGTGAAATCAATACTCCTAGCAACTCTGTTGCTTGGTAGTAAAATGGACAATAACCTCATTCTTAGTGAGTTGATTATTGAATCATCACCCTAAGGTTGATCGTGCTACCTAGTCCACTTTCCTGGTGCACTCCTTGATTGATGAGTTAGGATTGTGTCAATCTCCCGCTCTTTTGATCATATCGTCTTGCCCTGAAAAGCAAGATTGTTCTCGAGCTTAGTAACATATCGGTGGTTCGTGGTTTTACGAATTTCTTCTCGGAAGTGTCACCGGGTTGTCACCTGACCGCTATGTTGAGTTCGTGATCAAGTTGGTTTTCGAAACCAGCCTTTCTCCAAGAATATGTGTCGGATACCCTGAGCAAGTTGGTTAATCTAAACAACAACTTGAAGAGTTGGAAGATAAAAGCTTGTCTAACTCAGTTCATTCCAAGGGATATCCTGTGCGTGTGTGTTGAAGAAAGATGATATCTTCATTGATTGATCCTCGTGGTTAATTGCTGGGTCTATTGTCTTACCAAAACCTTTGATTTGCATATGGTCCATCATCAAATCAAGTGAGAACCAATGATATTCGTAATGTTGTCTTACTCGTGGTTGTTTCCTCGAGCATACACCATTATATCTTTGGGTCTGACCAATGCTATCACCTTGTTCACATAATTCTGGAATTTCACTTATATGGAAAACTTGGATGAATTGTTGTTGAGCCCATCAGCAACATTGTTATCTTCTCCATGATTTTTGTTGAACATTAAGCTAGTGTTGGAATCTTTTGAAAGCATTTCTTCATGCTAGTTCATGAAGCATATGCCCGGAAGAAAGAAGTGATTTCCTCTAACTCATGTGCACTTGATGCAAGTTGTTGCCATGACTTCGAGAAAGTCAATGTTGCTTCCTTTGGAATCATTCCAAATCAGTCATGCATGTGTGCAAAGTATTTTGTGGTCTGGAGACTTGCAACCCCCATTCTATATGTATCCCTAGCACACCAAGCCACTGGTTAATTTGTTCAAGGAGAAGAAGTTCCTTCTTAAGAATCATGACTTATGTTAGGACTTCGCTATCCTCGATGATGGTTCCCCTTCTAAACTTGGTAGTGCTTTGTCATAAGACTACCATGTGGTCATGCTTGTCTGGGACAGCGTGTTCACATGTGTTTGTAGCAGAACCAGCTCATGTTTTGGAGCTTACTATCGCAGTTCATTCTCCAAGAATCTCGCAACGTCATATCGTCGATTTGTGTTGCAAACTTTCACTTTTCCTTCTAGACTTGATGAATCTGGAATATTCTGACACCAACCAGATCTGAATCTTAGGCAGATATGATGGTTGGAATGTTTCCCAAGAACTATAATATTGGTCTCTATGTAACCCGGTAAAATGGATGTCATGGCCAACACACCCAGCCGGAAGACCCATTAATGTAGTATCTTGTTTGAGGAAGTTGGCCACCTCCCCATAAGGATTTCGTAGGATTTACTTCCTAGTTGTTCCTTATGGATTTTTTTGCTCCTGAAGTCCGACCTTTTACTTGATGTTCTAGATACCAAACCATTACAATAAATGGGTTACGCTAGCACATCAAGGAGAACATTAGAAGCGGAGTGCTAAATGTCTCTCGGTCGATCATCCAGGTTTTGTCCCCTTGGCCTTGCTAAGGTGAAATCTGAGAAAGTGTTATCTTCCTTAGCATCTACATCCTCCACCGTTATTCATCATGGTAGTATGTTGTGTTGCCAGGATCCTTGACACAGATATTGGTAAAACCTTGATGAATATGGAAATGCTGAAGTTCATGAGAGCACGCGCGAGCACTAGGTGTTATCATCGGCACTAACTGGGATTGCTTCCAGTTTCCTCGGTTATGCTATAACTTTTCTAACAGTGGACACACTCTCTACTGTTGGGTTTATCCCCAGTTACTAGAATCATTCCAAGCATTTGCATCTTGTTCCTAGATTTCACCGCCATTGTGACATCCTACTATGGACTACCCTTCTCAATAATTACTGATCAAGATCATCTTCAGAAGTAGTCCTACCATGGATTTCATCATTTCTGGTGATAAGCAAAATCATCCATTGCATTGTCTTCAACAAGGTAATCCACATCATGAAAGAACTAGTCCGCTCCAGTCCAGCAAAAGAATGTCAACTCCATTCTAAGAAGTGTGTGTGTATCCTCGCATCATGATATTTTATAGTATTATGATCATATTTTCTACATGTTTCTTACCCATCTCTCTTTTAGAAAATAAGGTTAAACGATAGAAGACTTCCTCCATTGGGATCGTATTCGAGGAAAATATCTTGATGGAATTCTCTGTGCTCCAATGCTGATGTAAGTACCTGTTGTATATCACTATATTTTTACATCAGCATGTATTTTGTTAATTGGCGTGAATCTAACCATTATCTGATCTAAAACTAGTTGTAGCAAAATGTTAAAGGCGCCAATGTTGATTTTTGTAAGTAAAATTGCCTGGTAGTTTTGCATACTGAGCTACATGAGTGTACTATCTCATATCATGCACATTACTGAATTGTAGTGCTGCTCTGGTTGCCCATTCATTCATTTTGTCAATGTTGCTTTCGTATTACCTTACTTGGCTAATGATAGCTGTGCCATATTGTGTTAATTTGGTGTAGTCTAGTTGCCCAAACGTTTGTTGTGTCAATGTTGCTTTCCTATTATCTGACTTGGCCAATGATAGCAATGCTAGTGTGTTAATTTGGTGCATGTAGGACCTTGAAGTAGGTCTAGAGGGGGGTGATTAGACTACTTGACCAATAAAAACTTAACCTTTTCCCAATTTTAGAGTTTGGCAGATTTTAGCTATTTTAGGACAAGTCAAGCAATCATCACACAATTCAAGCAAGCATGCAAAGAGTGTATAGGCAGCAGAAATTAAAGCATGCAACTTGCAAGAAAGTAAAGGGAAGGGTTTGGAGGATTCAAACACAATTGGAGACACGGATGTTTTTGGCGTGGTTCCGATAGGTGGTGCTATCGTACATCCACGTTGATGGAGACTTCAACCCACGAAGGGTAACAGCTGCGCGAGTCCACGGAGGGCTCCACCCACGAAGGGTCCATGAAGAAGCAACCTTGTCTATCCCACCATGGCCGTCGCCCACGAAGGACTTGCCTCACTAGCGGTAGATCTTCACGAAGTAGGCGATCTCCTTGCCCTTACAAACTCCTTGGTTCAACTCCACAATCTTGTCAAAGGCTCCCAAGTGACACCTAGCCAATCTAGGAGACACCACTCTCCAAGAAGTAACAAATGGTGTTGATGATGAACTCCTTGCTCTTGTGCTTCAAATGATAGTCTCCCCAACACTCAACTCTCTCTCATAGGATTTGGATCTGGTGGAAAGAGGGTTTGAGTGGAAAGCAAATTGGGGAAGGCTAGAGATCAAGATTCATATGGTAGGAATGGAATATCTTGGCCTCAACACATGAGTAGGTGGTTCTCTCTTAGAAATGGTAAGTTGGAAGTGTAGGTTCGTTCTGATGGCTCTCTCCACGAATGAAGAGGAGGTGGAGGGGTATATATAGCCTCCACACAAAATCTAACCATTACACACAATTTACCAAACTCGGTGGGACCGAATCGTTAAACTCGGTTGGACCGATTTAGTAAACCTAGTGACCGTTAGTGATTTTCGGTGGGACTGACATGCATCTCGGTGAGGCCGATTCGGTTAGGGTTAGGGCATAATGTAATCTCGGTGAGACCGATTACACAAACTCGGTGAGACCGATTTGGTAATAAGCTTTCCAGAGAGTTGGTCAGGTAAACTCGGTGGGACTAATTTGCTCTTTTCGGTGAGACCGAAATGTTACAAAAAGGAAACGGAGAGTTTACGTTGCAATCTCGGTGGGACCGATCGCTCACTTCGGTTAGACCGAAACGTTACGAAGGGAAACCGAGAGATTGCAACCCCATCTCGGTGAGACCGAGATCCCTATCGGTAAGACCGATTTGCTTAGGGTTTGTGGCAGTGGCTATGACTTTTGGAATCGGTGGCGCCGGATAGAAAGAATCGGTGTGACCGATTTTGGCTTTAGGTTTAGGTCATTTGTGGATGTGGGAAAGTAGTTGAGGGTTTTGGAGCATATCACTAAGCACATGAAGCAAGAGGCTCATTAAGCAACACCTCATCCCTTCTTGATAGTATTGGCTTTTCCTATAGACTCAATGTGATCTTGGATCACTAAAATGTAAAATGAAGAGTCTTGAGCTTTTGAGCTTGAGCCAATCCTTTGTCCTTAGTATTTTGAGGGATCCACTTTCATCATCCATGCCATGCCATTCATTGAGCTTTCCTGAAATAATAGTCTTGGAATAGCATTAGCTCAATGAGCTATATGTTGTTATGAATTACCGAAACCACCTAGGGATAGTTGCACTTTCAATCTCCCCCTTTTTGGTAATTGATGACAACATATAGATCAAAGCTTCGACAAATGATAATAAAATTTAAATAACATCGTCACTTTGAGAAGTATGTGATAAGCAAGAGCTCCCCCTAAATTTGTGCATAGTTTTAGATTTGCTTTGGACTACAAATGCACAATGAATCAGGCTCATGGGTTACTCTTCCATGTCACATACATCTTGGTGGAGCGCTCAAAATAATAAACAATGAATACATGCACTCATCACCAAGCATAGTGAGTGATCACATAAGATAGATAGGATAATATCAAGCATGCATAAGTGTAGCTTATGATCAAACGCATGATCATCAATGTCTCACAAGCATAGTATCTCAACCAAAAGCAAACAAAGATTGAAAAAACACCAAATAAAGCAAGAGAGAACAAAAGCAACACACTCTCTCTCGAAGCCTATGATCTATACATTTTCTCCCCCTTTGGCAACAAGTTACCAGAAAGTTCATAGAAAATGCATAGTGCTAGATCGACTCTCAGGCTTGATCTTCTGGTGGTGGTGTAGAGATGGCTCCTTGGATGAAGGCTTCAGTTGAAGTGGATGGAGCTGGAGGAGTTGGTGCTGGAGCTGGTTGCACTGGAACTGTAGGGGCAGTGGCTGGTGCTGAAGTTGTTGCTCTAGTGTCTGTCACTGGCACTGCAACTGACCTCTGGGCTCTGGGCACTCTGGCAAACACATTTGTGGTAGTCTTTCCCTTCCTCTCCTGCATGTCATCCTGCAGCTGCTCCACAACTGACTGAATCTTAGTTACCTTGACATCTAGATCATAGAATTTTTGTTCCATGATTCTTTCCAGGCTCTCCTGGTTTTGAGTTAGGGTGGCCAACCCCTTCTCAATCCTCAGAGATGATGCTATCAAGTAACCAAGCTGCTCCTGTTTGGTTTTCAAGAAATATTCAGATGCCTCCTCTTGAGTTGGCATCTTGGCAGCCTTCTCCCTCTTTGCCTTCTCCTTCTTCTCCTGAGCTTGAACTGATTGTGGATCATCTTCATTCATGACAACCTCATTGTCCTCAAAGTCTGGATAAAGTGGAAAGTGTTCCTTATCCAACTGATATTTTCCTGTGCCCATCTTTGAGTTTATCAATTCTTGAATCTGAGGTGCATATCCACAGCTCCTCTTCTGATCTGCTGCAGTCCTCTTGATTGTTTCAATGATCAGGCTCATGACTTTGAACTTCTGTGGCACATCAAACACATGCAACATGTTGATGGCATGCCCTCTGATCATGTTATGGTCACCAGACTTGGGCAACAAAGTGTGCCTCAGAATCCAATTTATGGTTGGCAACCCTGACAGCAGAAAGTGAACTGATCCAAACTTGTGAGTCTCTAATGCCTTGTCTGGAATTTCCTTGTACATGTGAGCCATTGAATTGTGACCCAACTTCTTCTTTGCATAAATGTCTAGGTCATCCTCATTCTCCTTGGGGGCATTGATCAGACTTGCCCATTCTTCAATAGTGGAGTGGTACCTTGTACCTTCAGACATCCAAACTATTCTTCCATCTGGGTAAAAGTGTGCTGTGGAGTAGAACTGCATGATAAGCTCATCATTCCAGTTGGTGAACTTCTGTCCAACAAAATCTGCAACTCCACAAGCAACAAAGCTGTCTTGCACTCTAGGATAGTGCTGTTCATTTTCCTTGATGAATTTCCAGTCAACCCACCTCATGTCACAGACTATGGGCTTCTTGTCCAACAGAATTGTTTCATAGAAGTCCTGCTGTTCCTTTGTGTGGAACCTGTAGTCAACAGCAGTTCTTCTTCTCGAAGCATATGGATCTTCCATTCTCCACAGTCTTAGCCCTGAATCCTTCCTGATTCTCATGTCCTCAGCCATAGGATGGGCATCACTGTGGTCTGGTATCTTGGGCTTGAGCTTTCTTAGAACCTGTCCTTCTTCTTCTGAATCTTCAGCAACATTGGGCACTGGGGCCTTGTTCTTCTCAGCAGCTGGAATACTCCTAGTATTCCTCTTTGGAACTTGCTTGGCCTTGGAGGCAGCTTTGGGTGATTCCTTGGGCTTGGATGTTGCAGCCCCTGATCTGATTGCATCTCCCATAAGCTTAGCTGCCTTTGGAGCTGGTGCAGCAAGCTCTTCCTCTTCCATCATGGAAGGTTGACCAACAATTTTAGCCATGGTCTTCTTGACCCTTTCCTTCCTCTTCTTTCCTTCAGCAGCTGGCTCTTGGGATCAGGCCTTTTAGACAGTTGAGTTGATGCTCTGGCCTTTGACATTGGTTGTCTTCCTGCAGGCCTTTTGGTCTTCATGCCTGGCTTTGTATTCTTTGCTGAGCCATATTCCTTCTTGAGCACCACTTTCTTGGAAGTAGCCTCATCTTCCTCAGCTTTGTAATCTTCATCCTCTGAATCTGAAGTTCTTTTCCTCCTTTGCCTAGTCGCAGCCTTATGCAAATTGCTCGGAGTACTTCTGCTCCCTTCATCTGAAGTTGAGGGACTAGTGCCCTCACTCAAGTCCATCTGCTCTTCTGACCTGTTCTGGCTGTCACTTTGATCAGACATACTGCAAAAGCTGACTGCTGACCATGTGAAGAGTTATAGATGAGATAGAAAAGATGAGCATCACAAAATGCAGAGGTTTTTGCAAAAGAATGACTCAAAAGTCAAGTCTTAGTTTTCCATAGAAAGCATTTCGGATCCACCGATTTTCAAACTCGGTGATACCGAAGCATTTTTGGAACCTAAACTGATGATCTCGGTTGGACCGAGTTTCAGTTCGGCGGTACCAAGACTGCTAGGGTTTCACAGAATCCTAAAATCGGTTGCACCGATTAGTAATTCTCGGTCAGACCGAGAGTCACTAGTGCAATGGCATAAGCCAAACCGGTGAGACCGAGTTTTTCAACTCGGTGGGTCCGATATGGTTTCGGCGGAAACCTAACCCTAAAAATTTGAATCACATCTAATCTATGAACTACTTTGGCTGGATAGAAGAGTTTCAATGGTGGCAAGAATCAATATGAAAACAATGTGCCCGGAATCAGACGTGGATAGCACAAAGATTAAGTCCATACCCTAACTTGGCGGTGGACTTGCTACGGCGGCAACGGCGGGGACGAAATCCGTTGACGGCGGCGGAGACCAGCGACAGGAGGCTGCTGGCGACGAGGAGACGATCCGGAGACCACGATGGCAGAGCGAGCTGTTGCGTGGGCGAAGGGTTTCAGAGAAATTTCCAAAATTTTGCCCGTGGCTATGTATATAGCTCGACCCTGTCGGTGTGACCGAGTGGAACAACTCGGTGGCACCGAGATGCATAACTGTGTTCAGTTACAGCAAATCGGTGAGACCGAAAAGTTCAAATCGGTTGCACCCAGATTGAAAACTCAGATCAACTTGATGATCTCAGTAGGACCGAAATGGAAGGATCGGTCAGACCGAGAATTACTAAGAGGTTTTGGAAGTTTAAGTCTATGACGAATCGGGGACTCCGAGTGCTTCTCACACAGAGTGGTTCGAATCTGACTTGATCAAATTTTGTGATGTAGCATGAATAGAGTTTGAGACGAGAAAAGCATAGATAGCTAAAGAAGGTTCTTAGGCATTCTTGTCCATCCACTTGGCACAAAGAAAAGAATCCAAACAAACAAAACAATAAGTGGATGTCCTTGAATGAGTAAAATATGCACCAACATGCTCACACAATAAGATGGCAATTGAAATATGTGGCAAAGCATGCACAACCAATTTTTGCATCTATCAAGCAATTGGCGATGACTAGGTCATCTATATATGAGTATATTGACTTAGGAGTCAAATGAGAACATTTGATCATAGGTCATACTCATCATTTAAGCTCAAGTGGGGTTACCACTTTTACATAATGCATTAATGTGTTCACACCATTAGAGTTGCTTTGACTCAATTCTTAGAGTTAATCTCCCCCTAGATGTGAGAACCCCCTTAGAGGGATGAACTAACCTTGGGTTTTGTCGATGATGACTTCATGTAGGTGTTGAAGATGTAGATGCTCAATGTTGATGTAGATCATTTGGAGCAATCCTTTGGAGTGAGTTGCAGTTTCAACTTGCCTACATGGGTTAGTCCCACAAGGAACAAACAATAATATCCATAGACATAGAGTAATGCACACACAAGATGATGTCCATGAAAACATTAGGTTACCTTGTCCCTTGCCTTACCAACATGAGGGTTTGTGACTCCTTGAACTAGTGCAAGATGTGAAAGTTGATTGCACTTGTTCTTGCCAAAATGATATGAGTGAAGAATGTTGGCGGAGTCACCCTCAAGAACTCTCTAGTTCTTCTTCTTCGGGATCCACATCATCTTGATGGGAATCCTTGGAGTTGTAGTTGTACTTGATGAAGTAGAACTTGACGTAGTCTTGGGGACCCACTTGAACGAGGCTTTAGGTGCTTCTTCAAATGCATCAATCTCTTCTTGAAGCTTGTCCTTGCCTTTGTTCTTTTGGTCTTGTGGTGGAAGATCATCTTGAGCTTGTGTCCCCTTGAAGGAAGTAGGATCATACTTCTCTTGTTGAGGAACAAACTTTGTCTTGGGGTATTGATCTTCTTCCCACTCGACTCCATTGGCGTTTAACTTTCGTTCAAAACCAACACCTTGATTCTTTCGGTGCCTTCCTTGCTTGTGTACAATTTCCTCGAATTGCTTACTCACGGCAAGGCTCTTGTAAACACCTTTCTCTATAATTCCCTTCAATAAACTATTTTCTTGCTCAAGTGTAACTTGGCTAAGAGAATCATTAGTGGAATCAAGAGAACTACTAGAAGCAACAACATTGGATTTGACATTATTATTGTTACTACTAGAGGAAGTATCTTTCTTGTACTTGTTACTAGACTTGACTTGAGGCATGTAAGTAGATAAGAGTAAACGCTTGGCAATGTAAGAAGAACTTTTCTTGCGGAGATCATCATTGATTGCCTTTAAGAACTCATGCTCTTGCTCAAGATTGAGCTTTTCCAAGCGTAACTTCTCATGAGCCCTTAAAAGTTCTCGATGATCTTCGAAGATAGTTTCATGAGCCAACTTAAGAGTGTTTAGTTCTTTAGTTAGAAGCTCAATTTTCTCCTTATCATTGTCATTCGTTTGATTAGCACGATTAATTGACGTTTCATCATAGTATTCATCACTAGAGTTGTCAACAAGTAAATCATCATCCACAAGCAAGTCATCTTCATCACTATTAAAATCAACATACTCGGGATGTGTTACCTTTGGACCTTTGGCCATGAAGCATCTTCCAACACCTTCATTTGGTGAGTCAAATATGTCGTAGGAGTTGGTTGACACAAGTGCTAGACCGTCAACACCTTCATCTTGAGTATATTCGGAGTCGGAGTGATAGCTTCTCTCGGAGTGATTGTCAGAGTCGGAGCCGGTAACCGATTCACCAACATGAGCTTGATATCTTCGTTTTGTGTAGCTCCTTGATGACTTGTCCTTTCTTTCCGAATACTTATTTCTCCATGAGGGTCTTCGTTCATAACGATCATCTCTACTCCTCCTCTCTCTTGGTGGTGATTCTTCTCTTTTGCTCCTTCTTCTTGGAGAATCTTCTCTTCTTTTGTAGGGTGTCGTACACTCATTGGAGTAGTGTCCGGGTCTCCCACAATTGTAGCAATTGCGCTCTCGACTAGAAGATCTCTTGTCATTGTAAGACCTTGACTTGGAGCTTCTTTCTTTGCTTCTACTTTTGTAGAATTTGTTGAAGTTCTTCACCATTAAGCTCAATTCTTCATTGAAGGTTGGTTTCTCACTTGATGATGTGGGTGCTTCACTTGAGGCTTTGTAAGCACCACTTGACTTGTTGTGAAGTTCCTCCTTATCCTTGAGTGACATCTCATGACCAACAATCCTTCCAATGACTTCCGTTGGCTTGAGATCTTTGTAGTTTGGCATCATTTGGATCAATGTGCACACGGTATCATACTTTCCATCCAATGCTCTTAGGATTTTCTTGATGATGAATTTGTCGGTCATCTCTTCACTCCCTAAGCCGGCAATCTCATTTGTGATAAGAGCAAGCCTAGAGTACATTTCAGCGACACCTTCACCATCCTTCATTTTGAACTTGTCAAGCTGACTTTGGAGCACATCCAACTTGGATTCCTTGACAGACTCGGTACCTTCACGCATATAAATCAAAGTATCCCAAATTTCCTTTGCATTCTCAAGACGGTTGATTTTGTTGAATTCTTCGGGGCACAATCCGTTGAAGATGATGTCACATGCTTGAGCATTGTATTGCAGCATCTTCAATTCTTCCGCATTAGCTTCACGGTTCGGTTCTCTCCCATCGAAGAATTCACCTTGCAAGCCAATACAAATAATTGCCCAAACGGCGGGGTTATGTCCAAGAATATGCATTTTCATCTTATGCTTCCAACTAGCAAAATTAGTACCATCAAAGTAAGGACCTCTACGGTGATAATTTCCCTCGCTAGACGCCATACTCTCCTAGGTTGTGAAACCAAGGCTATGACCACCAAAAGCTATGGAAATCAATGCAAATGGAGACCAATGCTCTGATACCACTTGTAGGACCTTGAAGTAAGTCTAGAGGGGGGGTGATTAGACTACTTGACCAATAAAAACTTAACCTTTTCCCAATTTTAGAGTTTGGTAGATTTTAGCTATTTTAGGACAAGTCAAGCAATCATCACACAATTCAAGCAAGCATGCAAAGAGTGTATAGGCAGCGGAAATTAAAGCATGCAACTTGCAAGAAAGTAAAGGGAAGGGTTTGGAGCATTCAAACGCAATTGGAGACACAGATGTTTTTGGCATGGTTCCGATAGGTGGTGCTATCGTACATCCACGTTGATGGAGACTTCAACCCACGAAGGGTAACAGTTGCACGAGTCCACGGAGGGCTCCACCCACGAAGGGTCCACGAAGAAGCAACCTTGTCTATCCCACCATGGCCGTCGCCCACGAAGGACTTGCCTCACTAGCGATAGATCTTCACGAAGTAGGCGATCTCCTTGCCCTTACAAACTCCTTGGTTCAACTCCACAATCTTGTCGGAGGCTCCCAAGTGACACCTAGCCAATCTAGGAGACACCACTCTCCAAGAAGTAACAAATGGTGCGTTGATGATGAACTCCTTGCTCTTGTGCTTCAAATGATAGTCTCCCCAACACTCGACTCTCTCTCATAGGATTTGGATCTGGTGGAAAGAGGGTCTGAGTGGAAAGCAACTTGGGCAAGGCTAGAGATCAAGTTTCATATGGTAGGAATGGAATATCTTGGCCTCAACACATGAGTAGGTGGTTCTCTCTCAGAAATGGTAAGTTGGAAGTGTAGGTTCGTTCTGATGGCTCTCTCCACGAATGAAAAGGAGGTGGAGGGGTATATATAGCCTCCACACAAAATCTAACCGTTACACACGATTTACCAAACTCGGTGGGACCGAATCGTTAAACTCGGTCGGACCGATTTAGTAAACCTAGTGACCGTTAGTGATTTTTGGTGGGACTGACATGCATCTCGGTGAGGCCGATTCGGTTAGGGTTAGGGCATAACGTAATCTCGGTGAGACCGATTACACAAACTCGGTGAGACCGATTTGGTAATAAGCTTTCCAGAGAGTTGGTCAGGTAAACTCGGTGGGACCAATTTGCTCTTTTCAGTGAGACCGAAATGTTACAAAAAGGAAACAGAATTTACATTGCAATCTCGGTGGGACCGATCGCTCACTTTGGTTAGACCGAAACGTTACGAAGGGAAACAGAGAGATTGCAACCCCATCTCGGTGAGACCGAGATCCCTATCGGTAAGACCGATTTGCTTAGGGTTTGTGGCAGTGGCTATGACTTTTGGAATCGGTGGCGCCGGATAGAAAGAATCGGTGTGATCGATTTTGGCTTTAGGTTTAGGTCATTTGTGGATGTGGGAAAGTAGTTGAGGGTTTTGGAGCATATCACTAAGCACATGAAGCAAGAGGCTCATTAAGCAACACCTCATCCCTTCTTGATAGTATTGGCTTTTCCTATAGACTCAATGTGATCTTGGATCACTAAAATGTAAAATGAAGAGTCTTGAGCTTATGAGCTTGAGCCAATCCTTTGTCCTTATTATTTTGAGGGATCCACTTTCATCATCCATGCCATGCCATTCATTGAACTTTCCTGAAATAATAGTCTTGGAATAGCATTAGCTCAATGAGCTATATGTTGTTATGAATTACCAAAACCACCTAGGGATAGTTGCACTTTCAGTGCAGGCTGCTGAAGATAATAAGACAAACTCTGGAAATAGCAAGACAACCCCATTGTTTCTTTCCAATAAATCTAGGCCAGGTAATATGGCAATAACTCATGATTGATATGTTTGGTTCCCCTCCTAATTTATGTTATGATGCAGTGGTCGAGACACTCTCCACTATCAATAATACAAGCCTGCCAAAATCGCCATTTGAATCTGTTCAGTATCCTCTGTCTCGAATGCAATGGATAAAATGTATGTTTGTGAACCGATTAATGGCTGAAGCAATGATGGAAATGGTGGAGGAATCAGAGGTGGAGAGTCGAGCCACACAACAACTGATTAATGGCAGTGTAGCAAAGCAGCAAGAACTTGACCACATGCTTATGACGTTGAGGTTGCAGATTGTGACGTTGTAGATCGTTAGGTTCTGTTCCTTTTTTTGCACTGAAATCAATTTTGATTGTCCAGTGGATGTAATTTCCTGTAATATATGCTGGACGTGCAACGTTTTTCCCTGTATGCCGTACCTTTGCTTAATCGGTTTTGGTCCTGTGCATAATTGCTCGTCGTAATGGGTTCAAATTATCTAATTTGGCCTAAAGATATGTACGAACTTCAGTGGGCCCATTAAGTTAATGGGCCGTTACTAGGCCGAAAGTTACTGGTTGGCCCTCTTACCTCCCGGGTCGTTAACAGGCCGACATCGAAGCGGGCAACAGGTGGGCCCAATTGATTTCACGGGCCGTTAACAGGCCGTTACTAAGTTTGGGCTACATATGGCCCAACTATACTGTAGGCCTTTAGTAGGCCGAAAGAGACAACAGGCTTGTACTGGACCATGAAGAGCATGGGCCGCTAAGAGGCCGAAAGTCAGGTCGTATTGTAAATGGCCCAACTGTGTTGTGGGCCTTTAGCAGGCCGAAAGAGAAACCGGGCTGTTATTGGACCATGAAGGGCATGGGTCGTTAAAAGGCCAAAACTAAGGTCCAACTACAACTGGCCCAACTCATTTATGGTCCGTTAACAGGCCGAAAGGCACACAGGGCCGAGAATTGGCCCAACACTTAAATGGGTCGCTAAAAGGCCAAAACTAAGGTTCGACTACAAATGGCCCAACTGATTTATGGGCCGTCAACAAGCTGAAAGAGACACCGGGCTGGAAATTGGCCCCACACTTAAATGTGTCGCTAAAAGGCCGAAACTCATGTCCGACTACAAATGGCCCATCTGATTTACGGGCCGTCAACAGGCTGAAAGACACACCGGGCCGGAAATTAGCCCAACATTTAAATGGGTCGCCAATAGGCTGAAAGATGTACATCCTGGAAATTGGCCCATCCAATGAATGGGCCATTAACAGGCCGAAATCTCATCGGGCCGATATTGAGCCCAAATATATAACGGGCTGTTAATGGGCTCGAACTGACGATGGGCTGCAATGCTGTCAAATTTTTAACGGGCCGTTGACGGGCTGAATTCGCACATCTCGTATGGGCTGTGGGCTTAAATGGACCTGACACAATGATAAGCACATTTCATATATATAATTTTGGCACACAAACACACCATTTATTGTGATCCGACGATCCATTCTTGCTGTGAACTATGATATATTTGAATGAAAATCATATAAAAGATCATTTACTCGTCATTGATTATTTTGCAGAAAAGTGCGCAAAGGCACTATAATCTTCAAGATTCGGACGAATTGGCCATTGAGAAGAGAGAAGGGCAGGAAAGAGGTGAAGAAAGGGACCTGAGCATGAAGGAAAGAAGAAACCGGGGGCCAAAACTAAAGATGGAGGGGATCGACTTGGGAAGAAAGAAGGAACGAAGGAGGGCCAAATTGCAATATGGGCTGATCAACCGTGGGGTCAAAATCCCAAGATGCCTTCATCCCCAAAGGAGCCCGGCATCTCCATCTCTCACCCCCTCACCACTTCTTCTCCCACCTTCGGCCGCCGTCGCGGCCAGACCATCGTGGCGGCGCGCCTCTGGACTTCGCTGCTCCACCAGCACCTTCACCCACCAGCACCACATCATCCAGCCACCACTCCACTTCGTTGCCGCGCCTGGCGCGCCCGACCAGACGGGTGTCTGGTTCCCCGCGCCACCTGCTGCTGCTCTCTCCCTCTCCGCTGCTCCTCCCCTCGTCTCCACTTCCTCTGCTTCTCTTCTTCTTCTCCTAACCCTGCTATTGCTCTTCTTCTTCTCTCAACGCTCCTGCTGCTCCTTCTACTTGCATCCCCTTGCTGTTGTTGCCTCAACCTGCTGCTTCTTCTCCAATCCCCACGCTGCTCCTATTCCCTTTCCTTGCTGGTGTTCCTTTACTGAAGAAAACAACCTGCTGTTGTTCTTTACTTGTTGCTGACCCTGTACTTCTCTGAATCCCGAACTGCTGCTTCTCTCACTCTTTTTCTTGCAAAAAGATTGTACGACGCCTTGTTAGAATTGGTGAATTGTCCAGTATTAAAGTGGTTTAGTAATATTCTGTTGATCTGCGAGTACTAGTTTAGTGGCTTGTGTAATTTCGTTTGTGTTATCACTTGTGTAACCTGAACCTTGGTGTAGTACCTTGTGCCCATATGTGTGGCTATGTGTGTACTGTAGTTCCTACGTCAACTATGTTCATGTGAAAATATATATGTTTGTGCTGTGATATATATTTGTCCCTGTCATATTATCTTGTTTCTTTCCTTTGTTAGATGTTTGATAGTTATATATCTGTCTTTGTCATGTTATTTTACTTTTGTTTTAGTCTCTAATTTCTCCTTCCTAATAAAATATCAAAATAGAAAACTAGTACTCTCTCCTTACTGTTTGTCATTTTTATTTGTCACTGTCCTTGGTTATTTTAGGTTTATTTTCTGGCATTCATAATCTGAATTGTGTCACCTAGCTTTAGCCGAGCGTTGTTGCCGTCGCCTAGTCCCTGTGGAGAACACGACACTCGCAGTTTGGGCGTAAAAACCCCGCTGTACTTTAATTGATCATTTTGGCGCCGTTGCCGGGGACTATCGTCGAGCGATTGTGAGAATCTATAGACTAGGCTTAGTATAGTTTTTGTTTAAATTTCCAGTCAAATTTATTTCTGTGTTTCTTTTCCCTTTTTACTTTTTGTTGCTTTGGCTTATTAGGATACTAACCCTCTCACCAATGTTTGATGTTTGTGAGCGTGTGTAGGATATCTTATTATTTGTAGGCTGATTGACAGTTGCACTTGAACATATGGCTTTAGTACGTGGTCTTTGGTTGCCAAGTAGTTTGGACATGATGACAGGGCCAATTTGGCCATCTATTGAGGCCGAAAATTTTGAGTTGAGGCCTGGACTTATTGCTCTCGTCTTGCAGAATCAGTTTAGAGGATTACTCAATGAAGACCCTCATGAGCACATTAGTAATGTTCTGGAGTATGCTAATACAGTCCAGTATCATGGCGTTTCCCAAGATACTATCAAGTGTATGTTGTTCACATTCTCTCTCAGAGATGCTGCTAAGGACTGGTACTATTCTTTGCCATCAAGATCATACACTTGGGGTGATATTTCACAAGCTTTCCTGCATAGATATTTTCCACTTTACAAGCAAGCTGCAATTCGTGACCAGATCCTCAGTTTTGCGCAAGATGGTAGTGAGAGCTTGTATGCAACTTGGGAGAGATATAAGTATTTGCTTAGAAAATGTCCTAATCATGGGCAAAAGGATTGGTTAGTGCTTCAGATATTCTATAGAGGGATGACACATGCTTCAAGAGATCTTATTGATATGTCAGCTGGTGGAACAATCATGAACAAGACCGTCGAGGGTGCAATTATTCTCATTGAGAGCATTGCCTTCCACCAAATGCAATGGGGTTATGAAAGGCCTAGTTCAAATCCGAAGGTTGCAAGCCTCGTGCAATCAGAAGCTGTGTGTTCCATAAGTGAACAGAAATCATCCATGGTGCCTAATATTCAAAACCAACATGTGTCATTCCGGGGACAACAACATTTTAGAACTGAATTAGATCCTCCATATAGAAAGATTGATCTTACTTCAATTATCCTTGATGATGATTATGATATTTTTCAAGATGATGAAACTACTGCAGATCAGATGGAAACCACAGTAGCAGATCGAATACCTTATGGCAATGAAACTGTCCAGAATGAGTCAAAGTTGCAAGAAGATGTTTATGAGGAACCTACTCTGATTGATGCTAAGTTGAGACAGCAAGATATGGAGAAATTCACTTGTGTTAGTCAACTATGTGACTGGTGGAATTTAGTCGTGTCACCAATTGCCCACACTTGTGTTACAACTGTATCTGGGATATTTGTCAAGAAGAAATCTTTAGCTCCACCGGTGGTTGCCTCTATCTCAGTTAAAGAGAGTATCTCAGAGAAGAATAGTGAAGATGAGATTCCAACTCCTGCACATACATCTAAGCAAGTCGGAGACATTCCAAGGAGAGAGATACAAGAGGTTGAGTCAAATTTAGAAGAGTTGATACTTCAATATCCTGAGAAGATCCCACGTGTTGCTGAGCTGCATGACTGGTGGAAGTCATCAGTGTCATTGTTGAAACTTAGCAGTGATGGTGATGAGGAGAATATTGCTCAGAAAGACAGCGAGGTAGTGATCTCAGCACCCCTACCAGATCATGTTAGTGCATATTCTTAGATGGGGACACTTCAGACTCAATTAGGTGTTGCTGGTATTAGCACCATAGAAGATCCAGAGGAAGAGAGATCTCAACTAGAAGAAGAAATACTCGAAGACGAGGAACAAGATGATCCAGAGCTCGAACAACCAAGTGATCAAGTTGAAGATTCATCATCTACTACTCCTGAAGAAGTAGAAGAAGCTGTTGTAGTTGAAGATGAAGAACCAGAAATTCAATTGCCTATCATCATACAAGAGTGTGAGATTGCAGGTTTATCTAATCCTCTCAATGGCATGTCCCCATATGAATTGTTTGCTACTACCTTGCATTGCATGATGCCATCTGTTAAAGTAGATTTGAAAAAGTATTTGCTTGGATATGATCATATATACCCTGTTAGTGGCATTACTCACATTAGTGATGATCACAGTTACTTTCCTCGTGCTAGACCTATGCTTTATGAAACATATCATTCACATGCTAGTCTTGAGCTTAATGATAAATATCATCCTCATGTTAGTGTTGACCTTGCTGATTTCTACCATCCTAAACATGTGCTTTATAGCTATGCTTATGTAATTGGATATTCGATTGATGACTTGGAGGGTATTATCCCTACCACTTGCATTGTCTCTTTTGTTGAGAGTGCTTTCAGGTTTTTGCTTATGCACGATCCATTACATGCTGACCAGGTTCGAGGTGACATTCCTTGGGACCCTGGTGGACTCAGAGCATGGGGATGAGGAGAAGCAAGGGGGCACACACGAGGAAGGGAGAAGCTGGAGCAGGCATGAGGATAGAGAAGCAAAAGGAGAGGAGCTGCAGTTGGTGAGGTGATCGAGCGAGTGCTACTTCATTAAGACCGGTGAGCTG
Organism: Triticum dicoccoides; assembly: GCF_002162155.2. NCBI lineage: Eukaryota > Viridiplantae > Streptophyta > Magnoliopsida > Poales > Poaceae > Triticum > Triticum dicoccoides. Next base: position 345,979,675 of record NC_041383.1, on the reverse strand, counting down.
TTTCATGACCCATTCTGAATATCATAAATACATGCTGAATTCAATTGCTAGTTGGGTTGCTTGAGCCAGTTATTACTTGTTGTCAAGCTGAATTTCACCTTTGGCATTGTGCTTGATGTGAATTTGTGAACTTGATTTTTGAATGCCTTGTAAACTAGTGATCTACACCATGCATGCTTTGCTGAAATTAGTGAGAACTACTACTTTGGAGTGCTCAAATCCCTAGTACACTAGAAAACTTCGTCATTTTCTGCATTTACTATGATACACCTAGATCACCATGTTTAGAAGCTGAATTTGTGCCAAGTGTGTTCCCATTCAGAGCAATCACCTAACCACTATGGATTAGCATGCTATGTTCCCTGGATCGGTAGCATGTGAACCAGACATGGAGAAGTGAGTATTCCTGTTTTTTGTGCTTATGCATTGTTCATTTAAAAAAAGGTATATCTTATAATGAATAAGTCTGGTCTACCTACAGTAGCACGTCATGTTCTCGGGATCGGTGGCATGTGAAATTTGGTAGCTTGGACAGTAATAAATAAATAATAAAAATGTAATTGTCAAACCAGGTGTATACCATGTTCTCGGGATCGGTGGTATGTTCCTTTGGGGGAGACAAACAAAAAAAAACCTAACAATTGGTCGAGCCAGGTGTATACCATGTTCTCGGGATCGGTGGTATGCTCCTTTGGTGAGATCGAAAATATATTATCAAGTGCGTTCCAATTTCAATAAGTGGTTCAACCACAATGTTATATTTCCGCAAATAAGTGATTTAATTCAAGCTCCTTTTGTTCTCAGGATCATGCTCTCTTTAGGAACCTTTTGGCACAGTCAACATTTGAACTTGCTAATCTTCGTTTATCATTGCAAAAGTTTAAAATGGTCGAGATTACTAGTGTCCTATTGATATGTAGCACTCTTAACCATTAATTTTCACTAGGCAAGTCCAAATCATGCACTGTTTAGAGATCTACTTCACTTGACATTCTCTAGTCAGTTCACTGTTCATGTTCTTGCTTTTGTCATATGCCTTTGCTTGAGGACAAGCAAAGATTTAAGTGTGGGGGAACTTGATAAGCACATTTCATATATATAATTTTGGCACACAAACACACAATTTATTGTGATCCGACGATCCATTCTTGCTGTGAACTATGATATATTTGAATGAAAATCATATAAAAGATCATTTACTCGTCATTTGATTATTTTGCAGAAAAGTGCGCAAAGGCACTATAATCTCCAAGATTCGGACGAATTGGCCATTGAGAAGAGAGAAGGGCAGGAAAGAGGTGAAGAAAGGGACCTGAGCATGAAGGAAAGAAGAAACCGGGGGCCAAAACTAAAGATGGAGGGGAGCGACTTGGGAAGAAAGAAGGAAAGGAGGAGGGCCAAATTGCAATATGGGCTGATCAACCGTGGGGTCAAAATCCCTAGATGCCTTCATCCCCAAAGGAGCCCGGCATCTCCATCTCTCTCCCCCTCACCACTTCTTCTCCCACCTTCGGCCGCCATCGCGGCCAGGCCATCGTGGCGGCGCGCCTCCGGACTTTGCTGCTCCACCAGCACCTTCACCCACCAGCACCACATCATCCAGCCACCACTCCACTTCGTCGCCGCGCCTGGCGCGCCCGACCAGACACGTGTCTGGTTCCCCGCGCCACCTGTTGCTGCTCTCTCCCTCTCCGCTGCTCCTCCCCTCGTCTCCACTTCCTCTGCTTCTCTTCTTCTTCTCCTAACCCTGCTATTGCTCTTCTTCTTCTCTCAATGCTCCTGCTGCTCCTTCTACTTGCATCCCCTTGCTGTTGTTGCCTCAACCTGCCGCTTCTTCTCCAATCCCCACGCTGCTCCTATTCCCTTTCCTTGCTGGTGTTCCTTTACTGAAGAAAACAACCTACCGTTGTTCTTTACTTGTTGCTGACCTGTACTTCTCTGAATCCCGAACTGCTGCTTCTCTCACTCTTTTTCTTGCAAAAAAATTGTACGATGCCTTGTTAGAATTGGTGAATTGTCCAGTATTAAAGTGGTTTAGTAATATTCTGTTGATCTGCAAGTACTAGTTTAGTGGCTTGTGTAATTTCGTTTGTGTTGTCACTTGTGTAACCTGAACCTTGGTGTAGTACCTTGTGCCCATATGTGTGGCTATGTGTGTACTGTAGTTCCTATGTCAACTATGTTCATGTGAAAATATATATGTTTGTGCTGTGATATATATTTGTCCCTGTCATATTATCTTGTTTCTTTCCTTTGTTAGATGTTTGATAGTTATATATCTGTCTTTGTCATGTTATTTTCCTTTTGTTTTAGTCTCTAATTTCTCCTACCTAATAAAATATCAAAATAGAAAACTAGTACTCTCTCCTTACTGTTTGTCATTTTTATTTGTCACTGTCCTAGGTTATTTTAGGTTTATTTTCTGGCATTCATAATCTGAATTGTGTCACCTAGCTTTAGCCGAGCGTTGTTGCCGTCGCCTAGTCCCTGTGGAGAACACGACACTCGCAGTTTGGGCGTAAAAAACCCCGCTGTACTTTAATTGATCACACAAGTAGGCCTTATATGGGTCGGCCTGCTAATTTTTATTGGGTCGGCCTTTTTCACCGGAATGGGCCACTATTGGGCTGTGCCACATGTCGACCTATCATAGGCGCCTCCTACCCAACGGTGAGGCAACACGTGTTTTCTCCAACCAATGATAATTTTACATGTGGAAAATCCCCATTGGTCCGGGCTGTTAACGGGATATCAGATTCAAAACCGGACCCGATAGCTTAACGGTGTTCTGTTATGGTGGATGCCACGTGTCGGTCACCCTTGACGAAAGCACTTCCGTGACGCGCGATTTATCATCATGGAAGTGGACACTTCTGTGAAGATAATTTTTGGTAATGTCATGGAACACTTCTACGACAGCACATGTATGACTATCTTGATTCTGTCATAAATTGTCATGGATGTTCATGCATGACATAAAACGCGACCTATTGTGACAAACACGTATCATCATGGAAGTGTATTTTTTTGTAGTGATGGGACAAGGAATCAAAGAAGAAGAAGAAGAAGAAGAAGAAGAAGAAGAAGAAGAAGAAGAAGAAGAAGAAGAAGAAGAAGAAGAAGAAGAGGAAGGAATATGATTCTGATGACAACAACAAAAAAGAAATCGTCAAAGTCGTCTTCAAAGTCTTCATCAAAGTCTTCGTCTCACAAGAAGACCTCATCAAGTAAGGTTGGTGTATTTATTGGCAAGTAGATGGATTCAAAGGAGGAGTCTGCTACTGAGGAGGCGGAGGTGGAGTCTCAGGAGGAGTCTGATTCAGGCGTGGCAAGCCTGGCTCTATGTCGCAGGAAACCACAACCACCTATGGGACCAGGGACGCCCCTTGCTGGTTCGGCTGGGGGGAGACGTGTTGCACAAAGAGTAGACCAATGTGAGGCAGCACGACAAAGATCACACGGGAAGTTTACCCAGGTTCGGGCCACCGCTAGGCGTAAAACCCTACTCCTGGTTTTAGTGGATTGATGGTGGAAATGTGGTGGTGGAGCATAGTACACTTGCCCGGCAAGGGTTGCCTCAGGGCGGCAGCAGCTACGCGCGTATGGGGGTGTGAGTTATCGAACCTTCTAACCTCGTCTACGATTGCCAAGGGCCTCCTTTTGTAGATCAAGGGGTCACCACAATGGCAAAGTAGTCATTATGCATTGATATGATAGCAAACAGTGCTATCATAACTAACTCCGTGGGCTGACAGTGTGCATTTAATGCACCGCTCAATGTCACATCGTTGGTTGCCCGGCAGGGTGACCATCTTGTCAGCTCCATGCCTGCTTGTTCACGTCGTAAGACGGGTGTCATCTATGGGTTTTTCCTATAAGGAGAGGCTGCCATGTGGCGAATAGCTGCCACTTAATCACACCGTGGCTTGACACCACACTGATCGACGACGGGACTCATGGTGGAGTGGTTGGTGAGCTTATTTAGCCTACGCAAGTCTTGGTTTGCCCTGCCGGGACGCCTTGGTCATCTTCTTCTGGGAGTAGCCTCGTCCCTTGCCGGGCTCGCCTGCCCGGCAAAGGAGGCCTTTCTCTTGACGATATCTTGCTTCTCAGGTTTGGTCTTGGTCCCTCTGATCTGCTTGTTGGTCCTTAGAATCTCTTGGTTTCTTGTACTCTATGTTGGGTTGGTGCTTCAATCTTGATCTCGTGCTTGTGCACAGTCAGGGCAACAGATCAAGGGTTTGTTGTACCGACAGAAGCCCCAGGCCTGCCCCAAACGCACTGCCGAGCATCGTCGGGGTAGGGCCTAATAAGTGCACAAGCAGAGTTGCCGAAGAGGCTGGTCCATTGGGATCTTCTTTGCTTCTTCATTAGTCTCGATTCCGAGCTAGTTTCCGGTTTCCCCGCGCGTCGTGCGCAACATTATGGGAAAATCTCGGATCGTAGCCTGCATGGCGCTAGCATCCCACGATCATGAGGTGGAAACTGCCATCCCACTTGCTTTCGTGCTTCAGGTTCATCCGCCACGTGTCCACCATGCCTTAGGAAGGGTAGGTGGTGGATGCAAAGGGCACATGTGTTAGTGCCACGACGCGAAATCAGGTGTCGCTGGTTGGAGCAGCAGGCTGGCCTTGATTCCTTGCACCTCTGGATGGTAGGGGAGGGCGCATTGGATCAGCGGGGCAGCTGTTCTTGAGGTGAGAGGCCAGCCCCCAGCCCCGCCCCTCTATAAAAGGGGCAAGAATGGTGCCCTTCCATACGCACCTCTTTCTCTTTCTTTCTTAGTAGTCTTCCTTCACTCGCCATGGTGAGGGGCGAGGGCGCGCTGGTACTCCAATGGCAGAGACGAGGGATTCTACTCGACAGTGCATCCCTCCTCCTCCGGAGCTTGTGGTGGAAGATCCCTCCATGAGAGGAGGAGGGAGGGGGCGAGGACGAGGTCATCGTGGTGCTCGAGGGATAGGACGATGGGGTGGCGCTCTGGTTGCTCCTCCGCTGGCGGTCCCTCCCCCATGGAAGGCCACGTTGGAGACGAGCCTGAGGAATTCTTCATCAAGTTGTACAGGCCTTTGTGCGGCCATCTTCGTCTTCCTACCCCGTTCGCTCGAGAAATGGAGCTTGATCCGCTGCACGCTTTGAGGCTGCACAAGAGGGGTTGCGAGAATGGCGACCTGTGGGTTGACGTCGACTTCCCCGCTCCTCATGTTATGTACCCTCCGCCGTGGTTGGAACACCTTTGCCCATGCACTTAGCTTGTTGGAGGGGCACATTCTCCAGTTCAAATTAATGGAGAGCGGCCTGCTTTCCGTTAAGGTCTTCGGGCGCTCGGGAATTCTCTTAGGGTGCTACGTGGAGAGCTCAACCGATGAGGAAAGCTCCTCCTTGAGCGAAAGCGACGAGGAGGACAGTGATGGTGACGACGACGACAACGGGTGGGAGGGCGACGACTCTGACTCTGGTTGATCGCTGCCAGCACCATCTTCATCAGGCGGCAGCACCCTCATCTGCATCCGCACCTCCTTCTCGGCAATATGATTTGCCAGGGAGTTGGATGCAAAAGTGGGGATGGCGCTCCCGGGCTCCTCCAGCAGCCTTCAAGTTAGACCTCAACAGGCTTCCTCTCGGGCTGCAGCTCCGTTAGCCCTATCGTACCCTGCTGGCCCTGGTGGCAGTGGTCGACGGATCGCCTCCGCCGTGCTCTCCATTGATGCATTCCTCGGTGTCCCCTTTTTGCGCTCTTCGCCTTCACCCGCCATGCCTGGGAGGAGAGGGAAAAGAAAGGGTATTACAAGGCACTTATATTTTTTCAATCTTAAATCTGTAGGCACTTGCCAAATTTTAATTCAAATATTGTAATCCCTCGAGTCCATGTTTTTGTTCAGCAATGCTAGTACTTGTATAAGCATATTAGTCAAAAAGATAAACCATGTCGGGAACCCGTGAATGTATATGTCCATGTAGAGGCGAGATGCCCCCTTTAGTGTAAATAAACGAGTTTTCCCGGCAGGCTATCTTGTCGGCCCCCTTTTTGTCTGACGGAGAGTCACATCTGCTGGGTTACGGA
>NC_041383.1:345912702-345973340 GCF_002162155.2 Triticum dicoccoides | reverse complement strand
CAGGGATGGGAGCATCTAAGTTTAAGAAGAGTGGCGAGGTTTTCTATTGCATAAGTTATAGCTTACAGAACACAAATGGAAAAGAGGTAGAACTTATCTGTTTGGCTTGCTAGGGATCACAGCCTTGGGCCATCTTCTCAACTCCTTGTCGAAGCCTAGTTCACGGCGAGAACCTACAACTTCATGCAGATGAGAATGAATGCAAGATGTGATCCTATCTATATGCATATGCAGATGCTCATGAAATGCTTATGCAGTGATCTTGGAATGCTCATGCATGCATGCAGTCTAAGTTGGGGGGCCCATACAACGCTTCTTTATTTTCTCTTTCACGGGGTCATTGCCTCGGCTTTGTACAAGGGGTTACATGTAACTAAGGCAAGGCCTGTGCAAATGGGTGGCTGCCAGCAGGGCCCGACAGCCTCGCGCCTTACGGGTAGAACTTGCGGAGATGCTCAATATTGCATGAGTTTTACAATTGAGTGCCATCTCCGGTCTCCAGATGGACTGCACCGGGTTTTGTGACTCGTACTACCCGGTAAGGGCCTTCCCACTTTGGTGAGAACTTGTTTGTACCCTTGGCAGACTGAACGCGCCTAAGGTCAAGGTCACCTTCCTCAAAACACCGGGCATGAACCCTGCAGCTATGATAGCGACGAAGGGCTTACTAATAGCGTGCAGGACGTGTAGCAGCCAGGAGACGGTTCTCCTCGAGTAGCACAACATCATCACGCCGGTGCTGATCTTGCACTACTTTATCGTAGGTAGGCACTCGAGGCGACCCATAAATGAGTTCCATGGGGATAACTGCTTCTGCCCCATAGACCAGGCAGAAGGGAGTATGCCCGGTACCTCGGTTTGGTGTCGTTTCGAGGGGCCATAGAACTACCTGCAGCTCCTCAATCCACCACATGTCGTGCTTCTGCAACGTATCAAAGGTTCTTGTCTTGAGTCCAGGCAACACTTCAACGTTCCCCCTCTCAGCTTGTCCATTGCTCTGGGGTGTGCCATAGAGGCGAATGAGATCTTGCATCCGAGGACATGAACAATTAAATGAAGGCGTGACTCATGAACTGGGTGTCGTTATCGGTGATCATCCTTGCCAGAACTCCAAAACGACAGACCAGATCTTTCAAGAACTTGATAGTTGACTAGGCAGTCACCTTTCTCATGGCAGTCACTTCCGGCCACTTTGTAAACTTGTTGGTGGAAACAAACAAAAATTCAGAGCCCCCGATTGCTCGGGGAAGGGGCCAAGGATATCGAGCCCCTAGACCGAAAATGGCCATGAGAGAGGGATTGTTTGAAGAGCTTGGGCAGGCAGGTGGGTTTTCTTGGAATGGAACTAGCAGGCTTCACACTTAGTGACTAGCTCAACCGCATCTTGGAGGGTTGTGGGCAAATAGAATCCTTGTCGAAATGCTTTCCCAACTAATGCCCTTGATCCAATGTGGGAGCCGCACATTTCTTTGTGTATGTCAGCCAACAGTTCCTTTCCTTCTTCCTAGCAGACGCACTTCAATTTCACACTGTTGGGCCTCCTTCTATACAGAGTGTCATCGACAAACTGGTACATACTGACCCTCCGGGCTACTTTTTCAGCTTCGTCTTGGTCGTTGGGAAGCTCTCCAGTTTGGAGGAAGCAGACAATGTGCCTCGCCCAAGTTGGAGCCTCGGGCTCGGCACTAAGGACTAACGGCACCTCCTCTGCTATGGGAGCACATGCCTCGTACGCGAGGTCCATGGGCCCGGCTAGGGGGGTGGTCCGGCAGGCTGCAAGGAGTTGTTTCGGCACGGTCTCTGCCGGGAGGGGACGGCTCTACCAGGAGAGGCTTACCAGTGTCCAAATTTCACCTTTTCCGGGCCATCGTTGCTGGGTATACTGAGGGCTGAGTGAGATGGAGAACAAAAGTTCCTGGTTCCCTGCACATCACACTTTGACAGATGATCAGCTATGCTATTTTCCACACGGAGTACGTGCTCTGTTTGCAATCCGTCAAAGTGCTCCTCCGTTTTTCTCACTTCCTCGATGTATGCCTCCATCAATGGACATTGGTAATCCTTGTTGACTTGTCTCACCACAAGTTGTGAATCTCCTTGAATGATCAGCTTCTTAATTCATAATTCTGCTGCAATCTAGAGCCCGGCAAGGAGCCCTTCACACTCTGTTGTATTGTTAGTTGCTTCTTCCTGGGAAAAATGCATTTGGATGACGTACTTCAAGTGCTCCCCGGAGGGGTCGACAAGAAGCACGCCAACCCCTGCACCTTGTAGGGAAAAAGCACCATCAAAATACATAATCCATTCTTGGGGCGATTCCTTGCCAGGGATAACTATCTTTGTCACTTCCTCGTTTGGGTTGGTGTCCATTTCGCAATAAACTGTGTCAACGCCCTGCTCTGGGCAGTTGATGTGCTTTCAAACTACGAACCAAAGCTGGATAGCACCAAAGCCCACTCCACTATTCTGCCAGTGGCCTTAGGGTTTCGGAGTATCCGTTGCAACGGGAAACGAGTGACAACCGTGATCTCATGGGCTTAGAAGTAGTGGCGCAGTTTCAATGAGGCCATGATGAGATCAAAAAAATCAACTTTTGCACGCCAGAGTACCTCGATCTAGCCCCCTGTAACAAGGAGTTGACGAAGTACACTGGGCGCTGCACCACTTTCTTCCTTGTCACGTCCCTGGGGTTGCCCTTGTTGTCGTGCTCATTGTTGTCCTGATCCTTATCTGACTCTACCGGTCTCTACTCACTCTTTGACTCATCCACATCTCGCTGTGCTGCCAAGGCAGCACTGACCACTTGGTTGGTTGCCGCTAAGTACAGCAGCAGCAGCTCATGGGGTTTGGGAGCAACCAAGATAGGCACAAAAGACAGGTAGGTCTTTAATTTTTGCAAAGCTGCATATGCTTCTGGGGTCCACCTCATAGGACCTGCCTTCTTCAAAATTTTGAAGAACGACAGGGCACACTCGGTAGACTTGGAGATGAATCTGCTTAGAGCGGCAACACATCATGTTGCGCCTCACATCCTTAACTATCCTTGGTGCTTGGATCTGCTCAATGGCCTCGATCTTGTCGGGATTAGCTTTGATTCCCCTGTGGGACACAAAGTACCCAAGCAGCTTGCCGGAGGGAACACCAAATACACACTAATCTAGGTTGAGCTTTATGTTGATATTGCACATATTTGCAAATGTCTCCTCCAAATCCTGTATAAGAGTTGCTCTGTGCTTGGTTTTGACCACAATGTCATCCATATAAGCCTCAATGTTTCTACGCAGCTGATGTTCAAGACCAATCTAGACTGCCCTTGCAAAAGTAGACCCGACACTCTTTAATCCAAATGGCATGCGGATAAAGCAGTACATACCACACGGGGTGATGAATGAGGTCTTCTCTTCGTCTTCCTTGGACATGAAGATCTGGTGAATGAGAGCAAATCACAGCCTGAAGTGGAATCCATAATCTGATCGATACGCGGCAAGGGAAACTGGTCCTTTGAGCAAGCCTGGTTGAGATCTGTGAAATCAATGCACAGCCTCCACTGCTCGTTTGCCTTCCGGACCACCACTGGGTTCGCTAGCCAAGTGGGATGTAGCAGTCCTCTGACCAAACCGGCCTCCTCAAGCTTCCTGGTCTCTGCTGCAACAAACTGCTGCCTCTCCAATGCCTGCTTCCGGACTTTTTGTTTAATAGGTCTGGCGTGTGGGCAGACAAAAAGGTGGTGCTCGATTACCTCCCTGGGAACACCGGGGATATCAGATGGTTGCCAGGCAAACACATCGATATTCGCCCGCAGGAAGGCAATGGGCGCCCTTTCTTATCTGTCATCGAGGGTGGCGCTGATGGTAAAGGTACCATCAACGCCGGCCAGCTCTGTCGGGACCTTTTTCATGTGTGGAGCAGCAACCTTGGATCTCTTGCTGCTGGAACACTCCGGCACGTTGTCAACGGGTGTCGTGCACTTGGTGGGGGCACGCTTCCTAGACTCTTTGCCAGAGGTCCTATAATCCCTCTTCATTCCCGTACTTCCCTTGGCGGGAACTGCTGCTGCCGCATCCTCTGCCGCGACCGCGTCCCGGTAGATCTTGTCCACACAAATGATTGCATCTTTCTCATTTGATGGGACGGTGATAACTCCTAGTGGCCCAGGCATCTTCTGGGTGTTGTAGGCATCGTGGGATGCCGCCATGAATTTAGCCAGAGCCGGGCGTCCAAGAGTCCCATTGTATGGCAGGGGGAGATCAACCACGTCAAACACAATCTTCTCAGTCCGTTAGTTCAGTTCTCCCCCAAACGTTACTGGCAACGTGATCTTTCCCTTAGGATGACTCCTGCCGGGATTATCTCCTTGAAACATGCCGGTAACCTCTAGCTCTTCCTCTGCTATCTGAAGCTTGCTGATAACTGCTGGGGAAATCAGATTCAGCCTGGCCCCGCCTTCCACCAAAATCTTCATGACCTTGAGGTTGCGAATTGTTGGAGAAACCAACAATGGCAGGCACCCTACCACAGTGGTATAGCTAGGATGATCCCCCTCGTCAAAGATGATGGGCGTACGGGACCATTTGAGCGGCTTCCGGGCCTCTGGTGCTGGTTCCACGACATTGACTTCTCACGCCCGCAGCTTAAGCTGGCGGTGAGAGGTGTGTACAGAAGCACCCCTGTCAGCGCACACGGCATTAGTAGACTTCTGAAACTCTTGCTCACTGGTTTCCTCTTCATCCCCTCCATCACTCTCATCATCACAGGCTTCCTTCACCTAACCCCTGGCGGGTTTTCCTTTGCTCCGAATGGGTTTGCCGGGGCGATTTGCTTCACCGCCTTGGCTCTTCCTGCCACCAACATTCTGACCTGATAACCCACAATTATAGGGGATCAATTGTAGCCGATTTTGATAAGTAAAAGTGTCGAACCCAACGAGGAGCTAAAGGTAGAACAAATATTCCCTCAAGTTCTATCGACCACCGATACAACTCTACACACGCTTAACGTTCGCTTTACCTAAAACAAGTATGAAACTAGAAGTATTTTGTAGGTGTTGTTGGATAGATTTGCAAGAATATTAAGAGCACGTAAATATAAACTAGGGGCTGTTTAGTTAAAGAAGCAATAAAGTTAGTATAGCGAGTGTGGAAAAGTGGTGGCAGGAGTTGCGCAATTGTCCCTAAGCAATTGACTACTTTACTAGACTGATAGCAAGTTTTATGTGGGAGAGGACACTGCTAGCATGTCATCCCTGGCTTGGAATTCTATGCACTTATGATTGGAACTATTAGCAAGCATCCGCAACTACTAATGTTCATTAAGGTAAGACCCAACCATAGCATTAAGATATATTGGTCCCCCTTCAATCCCATATGCATCAATTTCTATGCTAGGTTCTGTCACTCTTGCCCTCCAATACATAGTCCTATCAACACACAACTAACCCTATGGTGTGATCCATGCGTGCGCTCATATGATGGGCACCAAAGGACAGCAACATAACCACAAGCAAATTAAACCAATCATAGCAATTCACCAATTACCGATAGGACAACGAAAACCTACTTAGAGATCATAGGATGGAAACACATCATTGGATAATAATATGAAGCATAAAGCACCATGTTCAAGTAGAGGGTACAGCGGGTTGCGGGAGAGTGGAGCACTCTAGATAGATGGGGGAAGGTGATGGAGATGTTAGTGAAGACGACGGAGGTGTTGGTGTAGATCGTGGTGATGATGATGGCCCCGGCGGTGTTCCGGCGCCACCGGAAGCGAGGGGGAGAGAGCCCCCCTTCTTCTTCTTCTTCCTTGACCTTCTCCCTAGACGGGAGAAGATTTTCCCCTCTGGTCCATGGTCTCCATGGTGTGGGAGGGGCAAGAGCCCCTCCGAGATTGGATCTGTCTCCCTGTCTCTCTCTGTTTTTGCGTTCCAGATTCTGCCCTTTCACCGTTTCTTATATTCTAGGAGATCCATAACTCCGATTGGATTGAAACTTTGAACACGATTTTTTCCCGGATATTAGCTTTCTTGCGGAGAAAGAAGGGCAACAACCGCCTTACGGGGTATCCACGAGGGTCCCTCGAGCATCGTCTCGCGTTGATATCACTTCTCAAAATTTAGATATATTCCAAAAAAAATTCTCCGTTCATTTTCATCCCGTTTGGACTCCGTTTGATATGGATTTTCTATGAAACAAAAAACATGCAAGAAACAGGAACTGGCACTGGGCACTGGATCAATATGTTAATCCCAAAAATAGTATAAAAAGTTGCCAAAAGTATATGAAAGTTGTATAATATTGGCATGGAACAATGAAAAATTATAGATACGACGGAGACATATCAGCATTCCCAATCTTAATTCTTGCTCATCCTCGAGCAGGTAAATGATAAAAAAGATAATTTTTGATGTGGAATGCTACCTAGCATAATCTTGATCATGTAATCTAATCGTGGCATGAATATTAAGACACGAGTGATTCAAAGGAATAGTCTATCATTTGACATTAAGACTATAATACTTCAAGCATACTAATAAATCAATCATGCATTTTCAAAATAACATGGACAAAGAAAGTTATCCCTAGAAATTCATATGGTCTGGCTATGCTCCATCTTCACCACACAAAGCATTTAAATCATGCACAACCCCGGCTTTAGCCAAGCAATTGTTTCATACTTTAGTATTCTCAAACTTTTTCATCTTTCACGCAATACATGAGCATGAGCCACAGTTATAACACTATAGGTGGAATAGAATATGATGGTGGAGGTTGTGTGGGGAAGCCAAAAAGGAGAAAGTCTCACATCGACGCGGCTAATCAACGGGCTATGGAGATGCCCATCAATTGATGTCAATGTGAGGAGTAGGGATTGCCATGCAACGGATGCACTAAGAGCTATAAGTGTATGAAAGCTCAAACTGGAAACTAAGTGGGTGTGCATCCAACTTGCTGGCTCATGAAGACCTTGGGCATTTGAGTAAGCCCATCATCGGAATATACAAGCCAAGTTCTATAATGAAAAATTCCCACTAGTATATGAAAGTGACAATATAGGAGACTCTCTATATGAAGAACATGGTGCTACTCCCAAGCACAAGTGTGGTAAAAGGATAGTAACATTGCCCCTTCTCCCTTTTTTTCTCATTTTTTATTTTTATTTATTTTTATTTTTTTATTTTTTGGTGCGCTTCTTTGGCCTCTTTTTTTATTTGTGCTTCGTTGGCCTCTTTTATTTTTCATAAAGTCCAGAGACTCATCCCAACTTGTTAGGGAATCATTGCTTCCATCATCCTTTCCTCACATGGGACAATGCTCTAATAATGATGACCATCACACTTTATTTACTTACAACTCAATATTACAACTCGATATCTAGAACAAAGATATGACTCTATATGAATGCCTCCGACGGTGTACCAGGATATGCAATGATCTAGCATAGCAAAGATATCAAAAAACAGACAAGCCATGAAAACATCATGCTAGCTATCTTACAATCATGCAAAGCAATATGACAATGAATGCTCAAGTCATGTATATGATGATGATGGAAGTGCAAGGCAATATATCTCGGAATGGCTATGGAAATGCCATAATAGGTAGGTATGGTGGCTGTTTTGAGGAAGATATAAGGAGGCTTATGTGTGATAGAGCGTATCATATTACGGGGTTCGGATGCACCGGCGAAGTTTGCACCAACTCTTGAGGTGAGAAAGGGCAATGCACGGTACCGAAGAGGCTAGCAATGATGGAAGGGTGAGAGTGCGTATAATCCATGGACTCAACATTAGTCATAAAGAACTCACATACTTATTGAGAAAATTTATTAAGCATCAAAACAAAGTACTACACACATGCTCCTAGAGGCAGGGTTGGTAGGAGTTAACCATCGCGCGATCCCGACCTCCACACAAAGGATGACAATCAAAAAAAATCATGCTCCGACTTCATCACATAACGGTTCACCATACGTGCATGCTTCGGGAATCACAAACCTCAACACAAGTATTTCTACTAATCCACAGTTACTCACTAGCATGACTCTAATATCATCACCTTTGTATTGCAAACTATTGCAAGGAATCAAACATATCATATTCAGTGATCTACAAGTTTATGTAGGATTTTATGACTAACCATGTGAATGACGAATTCCTGTCAACTCTCTAAATAGATATAAGTGAAGCAAGAGAGTTTAATTCTTTCAACAAAAGATATGCCCACGCTCTAACAAATATAAGTGAAGCAAAAGACCATTCTACAAATGGCAATTTTATATGTGAAGAGAAACAGACAATTCAAACTTCAAATGATATAAGTGAAGCCCATGAAGCATTCTATAAAGACATACTCAAAAGTTTTAAGTGAGGTGCAATGAGCATTCTATAAATCAACCATGGACTATCTCCTACTAGCATGGTGCATAAAAGAAAAGTGAAAACTAAATGCAAAAGACGCTCCAAGATTTGCACATATCACATGAACGAAACAAATCCGAAAACATACCGATACTTGTTGAAGAAAGATGGGATGCCTTCCGAGGCATCCCCAAGATTAGACTCTTGAGTCTCCTTGAATATTTACTTGGGGTGCCTTGGGCATCCCCAAGCTTCAGCTCTTGCTTCTCCTCCTTCTCCTCACATGGAGACCTCCTCGATCTTCGAACACTTCATCCACACAAAACTTAACCGAACTTTTAGTGGCGGGGTTAGTGAATATGGCAATGAAATCCCATCATGTACTGCTGTAACATTATTTTATAATTATAAACAAACATTACCCACAGTATTCTATCACAATTCTATGGCCCCAAGTCAAAGAGGCTTCAACGAGAATTCAAACATACGCAAATAATGAAACTTTAACATCAATCTATGAAAACAGGACAGTGTGTAAAGAGTCGAACATCCACCATACTTATGTAACCCAAAAAATTCTGAATAAAATAGGACAAGTAAACAATTTGTATAGAAACAGAGTTCAAAAAGTTTCAGAACCATTTGACGTTCCAGTAAAAAATGCAAAATCGCGCATTATAGCCAAAGTTTCTGTCCTGCACCGCACAAACCAACAAGCATTGTAAACATCCTAAAGGCAAACCTTGGCACATTATTTTTAGTATATAATGGAATTGTACAAGGGGATAATTTTTCTTTTTTTGAAAAGTTTCTGTAATCAAGATTCACAAAGTTTCCGTGCTATGAACAAAGTTCAAGGCTAGCTCCCACTTTAACAATGCTCGTCTTTCTCACTTTCGCTTTTCTTTTTGAAAAAGTTTTGGGTTCCCCTCTTTTTTTATACTTTATGAAAGCACACAACAGAAATAAATGATTCTCTATAATTTCCGGGTTGTCTCCCTGGTAACACTTTCTTTAAAGCCATTGAGCTAGGCATATAGTGCTCAAGTAATGGATCAACCCGGATCCCAAGGTATATCAAAGCCACTTTTAATTAACAATGATTTGTGATTTAGTAGTGAGCACAAAGTAACATATATCATGCAACAACGAAGTCTAACTCTCTTCCTATGCATCGGCATGTCATAAAAGAAAAAATCATGCAAACCAAGAGTTGAAGATATTACGACTGAGTGTCAACCGCCCAGGAGGGGCCGGTTCACGCTCCACTATGCTGAAGCCCATGAAGATAAGAAGATGGTGCTTTACTGATGAAGTTTAGAAGCCCAGAGCCCAGAGGCGGATTAGGGCCCATAGTGGTAAACCACCGTAGTTGTATACTTGTACTATAAGTTAGGGAAAGGGAGAGACCGAGCCGAACACTTGTATGAGTCGGCCTCGGGACTCTATAAACCAGCCAGGCGTCAACCTGTGTATATAAAGGGACGACCCGGCGGCGGTTCAGGGACAATAGACAACAACTCGAGACCCATGCAAGCGTATTTGCTCCCTGGTCATCAAAACCCCAATAATCCCATCACAATTAGACGTAGGCTTTTACCTTCATCGAAGGGGCCGAACTAGTATAAACTCCCGTGTCCCTTGTCCGGTTTAACCCCTTCAGACTAACCTCGTCGCGATGGCTCCATGACTAAGTCCTTCTGCTAGGACATCTGACGTGATATTTCCATGATAGTTGGCGCCCACTGTGGGGCTATCGCACGATGGTTTCGAGTTCCTAAAGGGCAAGTTTGAAGGACTCAAGGGGTACATGGTTGGCCGGATGACCAAGAGTCGTCGCGGCAAGCTCTACATCGACGATGCAGGCTGGGGCCCCGAGGCCGGCTCAATCGAGTACGGGTACCAGGTCCCCTTCAGCGGAATTCACATTATCATTAGCAAAATCGGCGAACCGGGCCCTGAGCGGACATCTCCACCACCCTCGTCGAGATGGCTCAGCGTGCAAGTCCTGCCCGGATTCAACCTGCCGTGAGGCGTGCATTCGTAGGTTTCATCCATGGAGCGGAATCTGAACCGGTGTCCGATGGTGAGACGGCCGTCTACTCAGATGGTGAATCGTCCACTGGTGAAACTGAGTCACTATACCAACTGCACAATGACCGGTTTGAGGGATACTCCGATGGCGACAGTATTACGGGTCCCCTTGAACCGCCAAACCGGGTTGCGATCTTCATGGCCGGTATGCAGCCCACCGTGCAATCTTCATCTACAACAGCGATGGTCTCCGGATCGGTAGCCGCGGTAGGAGGCCCGGCGCGCCGGCCGACTCAAGTTCTTGCCGGTTTGCTAGATGATTTGACAGCATTGTTGACCACGGCGGTGACTCCAGAGACTCAAGTTCAGCATAATGCGGATGTCACGAAGCTAAGGGATCAGATAGCTCAGGCCAAAGTAGACTTGGCAGCTGAGGAGGCCCGGATGGATGAAGAGCGGGCCGCTTTAGATGCCCAATCACAGCAGATCTAGGCGCAGAATTACCGGCTTATGTTGGATCAGAACGCATCAAACGATGTCATGAGAAGGAAGTACCAGTCTCGACTGCCGCAAATTTACGAGGGTCTGAATCTCTTCAGCACACCAGGAGCTGGGCATAGCAATCCGGCAGGAGCAAACCAGACCGAGGCACCTGGGGTGGCACCGGATCAGCCACGGACAATAGACCCGCCTCGACGGACGGACAACCCACCACAGTATGTCGCAACACCACCGGGTCACTTTTCTAGTCCTTTGGATAACATGCTTGCCGCAACATCATGTTTGGTGGCTATACCGATGGAGGGTGATTCCTTAGCAGCGATTGAGACTCGACAAGCCAGGGATCTTCTTCAAACCGCCGTTGTACAGCAGCAGGCTCATTCCTACAGCCAAGACAGAATACATTCAACCCCTCGTCCGAGTAAGAGTTATAGCAGGCGCATAGACGAACCGGCCGTGTCAAGCAGTGCACGGCGTCGTGATGCCCCTCGAGGACCTAATCCAGCGAACGACGGTTTGAATGCTCAGGATGTGGTGGATAATGGTAGAGCACAGAGGGAGGCCGCCTTAGCGGCACAACACGTGGGTCGTCATCAACCTGCCCCGGTTCAGCCAGCGGCGTCAGTAGAGCGAGGGACAGGGCTTGCCTTCAGCTCTTGGGGAGTGCCGTGCCTCATCCCGGCTCTCCGTAATGTGCGGTTCCCCAAGGATTTCAAAGGGCCACGCAAGGTGCCTAATTATACTGCTGATCAGCCCCCCGAGGTGTGGGTTGAGAGTTATGAGATGGCAATGGAGATGCTAGATGTAGATGAAGCGGCGTGTGCAAAGTACTTCACCATGATGCTAGAAGGAACGGCTCGTACCTGGTTGAAGAGCCTGCCTGCTAACTCGATCAATTCATGGGATGAGTTGAAGGCCAAGTTCATAGCAAACTTCAAAGACACATGCAAGCAGCCTATGTCCATTGTAGATCTGGCGGCTTGTGCACAAGGAGAGAATGAATCAACAACCCATTGGGTGCACCGGGTTTCAGAAATTTTGCAATCATCAAGCCGCATCAATCCGGATACAACAATTGTGACGTTGGAGGGCAATTGCCGGTTTAAGTCACTTAAAATGAAGTTGAGATGGCTCAAGTGTCACTGCAATGATATGTGAACACTCATGGCGGCTCCGGTTAAATATGCTGATTCTGATAATACCAAGGACCCTGATTCTGATGAAGAGAAACAGGAGAAAGGAAAGAAGAATGCCGGTTCAAAGGGGCGGCATACTCAGGCGGGCCATGGAAACAATGGTAAGCATAAAGCGGACAATTCTGATTTTGTGGCTAACACCAATGTGCAGGGTAATATGCAGCATCATAGGGGTAAACCGCCCCAGCGCGATGGAGGAAAGAATCTGGAACGCCTGTTAAACTAGTGCTGCCCAAAGCATGGGACAAAGGAGGCTCCGGCCACACACCTTTGGAAGGATTGCCACATCATGAGGGAATTCAAAAACTCTGATCTTTTCCGGTATGATCAGGGTCCACCTGGTGGTTCCGGTCCAGGATTCCATGGGTTGGGTTACGGTGGTGGCGGTTCAAGCTCAGGGTTTCAGAATAATCAGGGCAATCAAAACAACCAAGGTGGTAACCATCAACAGGGTAATCAGGGGAATCAATAGCAGTCGGGTTATCAGAGCAACCCAAAGCAGTTAAACGGTGGACAGTATCATGTTTTCACCACTAGCTCTTGCAAGCGCGATCAGAAGCTCCATAAAAGGGTAGTGAACTCTGTTGAACCAGCGGTGCCCTGTTATTTATGCTGGTCTGAGCAGCCTATTGTCTAGAGAAGGGAGGATCACCCGCCCCGGGTTGACAATCCAGGTCACCTAGCTTTGGTGGTTGCACCTCAGGTGGGAGGTTATAAGTTTACCAAGGTACTCATGGACGGAGGGAGCAGTATCAATATCTTGTACTATGAAACCTTCCAGCGTATGGGGTTGACAGATAAGAATCTTAGACCATCAAACACCATTTTTCACGGAGTAGTGCCTAGTAAATCGGCTTACCCAGTTGGTAAGATAGCTCTGGAGGTGGTTTTTGGAGATGATCATGATTCAAGGTCTGAGACGCTGACCTTTGAAGTGGTCAAAATCAGAAGTCCATACCATGCTTTATTTGGACGGCTGGTTTATGCTAAATTCATGGCAAGGCCATGCTATGTTTATCTGCAACTCAAGATGCCGGGCCACAAAGGGACCATTACGGTTCATGGTAGCCGTAAGATTGCTCTGGAGTGTGAGGAAGGTGATGCGGCATATGCTGAATCAGTTTGTGCAATGGAGGAGTTAAAGTTTTATAAGGACAATGTTGATCCAGCAGACATGACTTCCCTAAAGAAGCCCTCTACAGAGCATGACCCGACCCTGAAGTTCAAACCAGTTGATGAAACTAAATTTGTTGATTTTGTTCCTGGCGATTCATCCAAACAGTTTAGTATGAGCACAAATTTGGATCCAAAATAGGAAAGCACGCTCATCGAGTTCATCGGTGAGAACCGGGACATTTTTGCATGGAAGCCTTCTGACATGCCAGGTGTACCGAGGGAACTCGCTGAGCACACTCTCAATATTGATCCCAAGTTTAAACCGGTCAAACAGTTCCTTCGTTGCTTCAACGAGGAACGACGCAAGGCCATTGGAGAAGAGGTGGCCCGGTTGTTGGCTGCTGGTTTTATCATTGAAGTATTTCACCCAGAGTGGTTGGCTAATCCGGTACTGGTACTTAAGAAAAACGACACTTGGCTTATGTGTGTGGATTACACAGATTTGAACAAAGCTTGCCCAGCTGATCCCTTCGCCCTCCCTCATATTGATCAAATCATTGATGCTACGGCGGGTTGTGAGCGTTTGAGTTTTTTGGATGCTTATTCTGGTTATCATCAAATCAAGATGGCAGTTAAGGACCAGGAGAAGACAACTTTCATTACTCCCTTTGGAGCCTTCTGCTATGTGTCTATGCCCTTTGGGATCAAGAGTGCCCAGGCGACTTATCAGCGTTGTGTGCAGAATTGTCTTCATACTCAGATTGGGCGCAACATTCATGCCTATGTAGATGACATTGTGGTAAAGTCCAGGAAGAAGGAGACATTGATAGAGGACCTCAAGGAGACCTTTAACAATCTTCGGGTTTATAAAATGATGCTCAATCCGGACAAGTGTGTTTTTGGTGTTCCGGCAGGCAAACTCTTAGGCTTTCTGGTGTCTAAAAGAGGCATTGAGGCTAATCCGGAAAAATCGAGGTGATTACATCTTTGGCTAAACCGGCGTGTATCAATGATGTTCAGCGACTGGTGGGTCGTATTGCCGCTTTGAGCCGGTTTATCATCCGTTTGGCAGAGAAGGTTATTCCTCTGTATCAAATGTTGAAGAAAAGAGACAAATTTGTCTGGAGTGACGCGGCTAATGCGGCATTTGAGGACTTAAAGCGGCAGTTGGTTGAACCGCCGGTTCTTGCTGCTCCGGTTGATAAGGAGCCACTGCTGTTATATGTGGCTGCTAATGCCTATGCTGTCAGTGTCGCCATTGTGGAGGAGCGCAAGGAGGCTGGGAAGGAATACCCGGTTCAAAGGACGGTTTACTATATCAGCGAAGTGCTCATTGAGTCAAAGCAAAGATATCCACATTGGCAGAAGCTGGTGTATGGGGTGTTTATGGCAAGTCGGAAGCTTAAAAGTACTTTCAAGGTCATCCCATCACAGTGGTCAGTTCTGCTCCTTTGGGGGATATAATTCAGAACAGGGAGGCAACTGGTCGGGCTGCTAAGTGGGCTATTGAGCTTGGGCCACATGGTTTGAAGTATATGCCTCGCACAGCCATCAAGTCCTAGGCTCTTGTGGATTTCATCAATGAATGGACCGAGTTACAGGCACTAGAAGACAAACCGGATAGTACATACTAGACTATTCACTTTGACGGGTCCAGGCAATTGGAGGGCTCGTGGACTGGAGTTGTCCTTACTTCCCCTCGAGGTGATAAAATTCATTATGTTCTTCGCTTAATGTTCCCTTGTACTAAAAATGCAGCTGAGTATGAAGCTTTACTCCATGGTCTTCGAGTGGCTAAGGAGATGAACTTAAGCCGTGTATGGTGCTTTGGAGACTCGGACTTGGTAGCCCAACAAGTTTCAGGTACTTGGGATTCCAAGGATCCACTCATGGTGGCTTACCGACGGGAGGTGGATATTGTGGCTGGTCACTTTAAGGGTTATCAAGTGGAGCACATTGATTGGCGCAAAAACAAAGCAGCTGATGCTTTAAGCCGACTAAGATCTCAGCATAAACCGGTGCCACCCAATACCTTTTTGGACGCCTTGCATAACCCGTCGGTTCAACTACCTACAGAGGAGGACCTCGCTTTTCCTGATCCGGAGGCACAGTTGGTGGCCGCTTTACGTATCATTCCAGATTGGACGGTTCCATACTTGACATATATGAACCGGGGCGAGTTACGTGATGATGAAATTTTGGCCAGACAGATAATCCGGTGGTCCAAGTCCATGGTTGTTCACAACGTCGAGTTACACCACTACAGTGTTTCTGGTGCGTTCCAGCGCTGTGTTTCTCCTGAAGAAGGCCATGAGATTTTACGTGAGATCCACGAAGGAGACTGTGGTCATCACGCCAGTTCAAAATCCTTGGTTGCTAAAGCTTTTTGTCACGGCTTCTATTGGTTGACGGCTCATGTTGATGCCGAGGACTTGGTCAGACGGTGCGAGGGCTGTCAAAAATTCTCAAGACGAGCTCATGTTCCGGCTCAGGAGCTACGGATGATTCTTATCACCTGGCCATTTGCAACTTGGGGGCTTGACATGGTAGGGCCTTTCAAGCGATCAAAAGATAAGAAGACCCACCTGTTGGTGGCGGTTGACAAGTTCACTAAATGGGTTGAAGCGGAGCCAGTAAGCAAGTGTGACGCAACCACGACGGTTCAGTTCATCAAAAAGGTGATCTTCCGTTTTGGTTTTCCACACAACATTATCACAGATAATGGCACGAACCTCTCTAAAGGCGAGATGGAGGATTTTTGTCAACGAGAGCACATCCGGCTTGATGTAGCGTCTCTGGCTCATCCCCAATCCAATGGTCAAGCTGAGCGAGCTAATCAGGAAACTCTAAAGGGTATCAAGCCCCGGCTTATGGTACCTTTGAAGCGTACGCCGGGTTGCTAGGTGGAAGAACTACCATCTGTGTTATGGAGCATAAACACCACCCCAAACCGGTCTACAGGTTATACGCCTTTCTTCATGGTTTACGGAGTAGAGGCGGTACTCCCCAGTGATATTCGTCATGACTCGCCTCGCGTTGCCAATTATGTTGAAGCGGACAACGAGCAAGCATGTCAAGAAGCACTGGACCTGTTAGATGAGAAGCGGGATATGGCATTGGCTCGTTCGGCGGTTTACCAGCAAGACCTGCGGTGTTATCACAGCCGCCGGGTTAAAACAAGAACCTTTCAAGAAGGCGATTTAGTGCTCCGGCTCATCCAGGATCAGACCGGCATGCACAAGGTATCCCCACCTTGGGAAGGGCCCTTTGTGGTCAGCAAGAATCTACACAACGGATCATACTACCTCATTGACGTCCAAGAAGACTCACGCAGTTCTGAGGAGGAGACCCGGCGGCCGTGGAACATAGCTCTCCTTCGGCCGTACTACACCTGAGCCATAGGCTCTCATTATGTACATATTATGACAATGTATATATTATGCTCAATATAATAAACCGGCATCCTTGCTACAAGCAGGGCCTCTGCCGTTCTTCCAATATTTCTTGGTTACAAGGGGGCTTCTGCTTTCAAAGCGATGACCCGTTTTTTCCATTAAACTGGCTATCATGCCATCATACAGCTTGGGATCTTCACACCCAAGGGGCCAAAGAGAGTTCTGTTGCTAAAAAGCACGACTCAAACATAGGCACCCATTGAGCACTACTCACAAAGTTACTTGGGGGCTCTTTGTGTAAATTAACAAAGAGTTTGAAAGGACTCTTGTAATCGTGTATCGACCCACGGCTTGGAAGGCTGGTATATTCACCTAAAACCCCGGGTTAACATGCCTTCATCAAGTAAGCCACTCCTATCCAGGTAATCCTGGCATGACCCGCCGAACGTTTGACAGTTACTCTCATTGAGACCCTGAACTTGTCAAAGTTAAAACGACGATTGGTTCGTTGGAGGCCTATCTTAAAAGGCTTTGTCAAATGGTTTAACTCAGCGGCCTGGCAGCCCACAAAAAGCCTCGAATTTGGGCCTAGTAGCCCTCGAAAAGCCTCGACTACAAGTTTTATTTGCCTTCGCTTTTTACAAGTTTTATCTTTATTGATCAACTTTTTAAGCAAACCGGCGTCTTTTGACCCGGCCAGACTATATGTCTTAATCTTAATCCGGCGTTTCTTAACCCGGTGTGGCTTATAGATATTAGTTGTTAAGCATATAATCTAGGGTGAACCAATATCTTTTGATCCGGTCTAGTATTGACTATAAGTCACCAGAATGATCATCCATTGTTTATCAATATCGGTATGGCTTGTTATGCACCAGCATAATATGGTGGGTACCTTCCAACACCCAAAGTTCAGGTTTTCACCCTTACTAAATAAGTTGGCGGACCAACAACAGTGATTTAATATCACAGGTATGATATGATTCATATTTCATTACCTTATCACCATGTTATGAGGATTCTGTTTCTGTATTGTGTATCATAACCCGTCCGGTGGTAAACCGCCAGGACGTGTTTAAGTATTTAACATGCAGATAGCAGGACTTATATAGCATATCAAGACAAATAAAGCATAGCAATATCATGCCGGATTAAAATATCTAGGGGCATTGCACAAGGGCAGCAAATCAAACTAGCCTATTACAAGGCGCTTTAAGGCCCAAAACAAGTGATTGTTCTTCACACAGAACACAAGCTGTGAATATAAACCCAGTTGCCGGATTAAGACTCATTGCCGGGTTGGCGAGAGGTTGATGGATCTTCTGGTGTCGGTTCAGCCTCCTCCTCCCCAACCAGTGGCTGGAAGTCAACGGTGGTCCAGTCAATCCGGGTTAAACCTTGAAAGACAGCCTCTTCACTTATAAGTTCGGACGAATCAACGTCAGGGGCGTAAGTGTGCTTACGGATTGGCAGGATAAGATTTTGCACTTCCTTCACAGCAGTGTAAATCCGTTGGTTGTTGGCATCATAGAAGGACCGGTGAACAGTCAAATTAGC
Source organism: Triticum dicoccoides (assembly GCF_002162155.2). Taxonomy (NCBI): domain Eukaryota; kingdom Viridiplantae; phylum Streptophyta; class Magnoliopsida; order Poales; family Poaceae; genus Triticum; species Triticum dicoccoides. The sequence continues at coordinate 345,955,185 of NC_041383.1, read as the reverse complement.
CTCTTCCGCCAATTGACTTGCCAAAGGATGCATCTCCTTTGTTAGGGCTTTGAGGGCTTCATTATCAAATTCTGCCATGTATTCTTGTTCATCGGGATAGCCCTTGGCAATATCAACTGGATCCAGATCAGCTATCCATGCTTTGGCTCGAGTAAGTGCCAACAAAGCGCCAGCCCTGGCAGCAGATCGCTTCATCTCCTCTATCTGCGTCGGTGCCATTGATAGCCTTGCTAGTGTGTCCTTGATCAATGCTGGTGCCGGTTTGTTGTATGAGACTGCACAGATAACCCGTTAGGCACCGGTATACAGTTGCTCTATCAACGTATATGCTGCCTTCAGCTTCATCCGCATGTCAGCGCCCAGATGAGCAACATGGCCACCTATAACGGTTTAAGACATTGATGCTAAACCGACAATTTCAAAGATGGTTATTCAAGAGATCTTGACTAGATTATTTACCAAATATTACAGAGGTCATGGCATTTACTTGGCGCTTCAACCCAGTTAGTTCTTCCGCCACCGGTTTAAGAGCTGCCTCGGCGTCCTCAGCCCGCTTCAACAATGTTGTCTTTTCTGTTTCCCAGCTAGCACGATCATTCTTGAACCCTTCTTTTCTGTTTTAAGCTCATCCTTGGCCCTAGAAGTTTCTGAAGATCGGCAATTTTGGAGTCTTTGTTGTTTATATTGGCCTGCAAAGATCAGATGATGATGATATTTTTCTCAAAGTCCCAAACATATAACCAGTTATACACTTGGCACTTGGGGGCTGATGCGGAATGCTTTTCTCCTACTATTTATTTAAAAGTCCCAAGGCTCAATACAAGTATGAATCTTGGCACTTGGGGGCTAATGCATATTTGATCAAAAAGTACAAAGACGAAAGGAGTTGGCAAATTGAATATTGGATCATGAAGTCCCGGGTCACCTTGATAAGGTTAAACCGGCCCTAGGGGGATACCCATTTGAAACACTTTATTTACAAGTCCCGGGTTGTCTTCAAGAGACAAATCGACCCTTGGGGGCTACAATGGAGATATACAGAACAAGGCAAGATTAAAATATGTGGAGAGTTACCTCATAGCGCTCCTTCATCATGTTCACCAAACCGGCCTCGTAATCTCGGCTTGTGTAGAGGCGATGTAAGAAACCGTAATGAAGCTCTTCAGCAGAAAAGTTGACATAGCTGGATAAGTCTGTCATTTCTTTCCCCTTGCCCATAGCAGCAAATTCTTCCTTGGCGGTATGCTTTGCCAGGACAACCGGATTGCCGGGGCTGGTGTGACCTGTGCCAGTGATAATAACATCATCATCACCACCTTTTGACGGACTTGGCGGATTGACGGTATCCCTAGCTGGGCTCGGCAGATTAGCAGCTGGGCTCGTTGGATTGGCAGCTGGGCTCGGCAGATCAGCAGCTAGTCTCGGAGGTGTAGCATGTGGGCTTGATGGATCAATATGCATAGCTGGATCAGCTTCTGGTGGATTAGCATTAGTGGCTGGATCTTGTGGGGCAGAATCATCCATGACAACCTCAGTGTCTCTACCAGCATCTTCTGGGGTCTTCTTCGGTTCAACTTCATCAGTGGGGCCACTGGTCTTGGCTTTCTTGCTCAACCATCCCTTGGCACTGTAATATCAAAACAGAAGATTAGTATGGTAAACCGATGCATGAAGAAAAAAGTTAAAGGGTAGTATGCTTACCCAGCAACGGTCTTGAGGGGAGGCAATTGTGTGGTTGATGAGTCTCCAGATGAAGAGTTAGAAGTTACCTCATAATTTGAATCAGACGGATTAAGTGGGTATTGCAAGCAACCCACCAAGGGACAAGGTTTATTAAAAGAGGAAGAGACCTCTGGACGACGTTTCCGAGGTGGAGTGTCTGGTAAACCGGAGGAAGTGACTTGTTGGCCACTGTGCTGGGTTGTGCGAGGACCTTCATGTTGTTGTGTCTTCAAAGAAAATTGTGGATCCAAATAAGCAAGTGGGTGAGAGTGTTTTACATTCCGAACTGCACGACGATATTTTTGAACCGGCACGTGATCTGAACCGGAGGAAAGGGAGATTACCTCAACATGATCAGCGTGGCTGGCTTCCGCATCATCCTGGTAATAGTCATTGTTAATAAGGTGTATGAAAAAGGAGCCAAGGGAGTCAAGTTCTACCTCTTGATCCGATTCCTTGATATCTTCGGGCGGATCAGCAGACTCGCCGGTTTTCTTTTTGGCCGGTTTCTTTATGACTTTGCTTTTTGCACGAGGGGCCCTTGCCGGTTTATCTTGAGCTTTCCTCTTCTAGAAAGTATCTTTGGCCTGTAAAAAATTAAGACAAAGGGTTATTATAGCAATGTTAAAGCGGAGACGGATCAAAGAAAAGCACAAGGTTAAAATTTTACCACTAGCGGTTTATTGAAGGCATAGAAAGGGTGCAGCCCAGTTTGGCTGCATGCGGCGATTGGTCCATCAAGCATCTTCTTCACACATACAGTGACTTCATCATCAGTCATCTCTATCTCATTAAACCTTTGAGGATCCTTGGCATTGCCGGTATACTCGTGCATCAATCCGGAGCGGCGGCTTAAAGGAAGGATATGCCATGCAACCCAGCAGCGAACGAGGTCAACACCAGTCAAACCGTTGGCTAGGAGAGCCCGGAGCTTGGCGAGTTGAGGTGCATAAGCCTGTCGCTCCTTGGCAGTGAGCCGTTGAGGCATTGGATGGCCATTGCTAAGCCGGTGAGCGCGGTAACCCGGCAAAGGATTTTCTCCAGCAGGGGCAGTGTTCTGACAATAGAACCAGGTTAGATTCCAGTCTTTCGGATGGCTGTGTTGTTTGGCATGAGGAAAATCAACTTCTTTCCTCTTCTGAATCGACACACCACCAAGTTCAGTATTGGGGCCGTCAGAGAACTCAGTTCTGCAGTTTAATTAGAAGAAATCGCGGAAGAGCTCAACAGTCTTGAAGGTAAACTTCGCAGAACACTTGGAAGTTGCATATGTTGGACACAGAATTTGGTCCAATGTCCTGAGGATGGAGTTGAAAGCTAGCAAGGACATCCCGGAAAAACTTTGATCCGGGAGGGTTGAATCCCCTGTCTAGGTGTTGCATGAACACGATCACTTCCCCATCTTGAGGTTCAGGAGGGCACTCAGGGCTAGGGACACACCAATGAAGGACATTTTTTGAAGCTAAAGCGCCAGTTACAACATATCCATTGATTTGCGTTTCCGTAATTCGAGAAGGAGCCTAGTTGCAAGCAGAGAATTGCTTGGTCATCTTGAAAAACAAACTGTAAAAGGAGAATGAAGGTCGGTTTACGATTGAAGGTTGATGTGCACTAGTCAGTGTTAAACCGAGGAATTTAATCAAGGCATATATGTGAGTTAAACCGGCAATTACTATTCAAGTCAAGATGGCGGTTTAAGTGAGGGCTAATGGCATATGGCGGATTATCAACTACTAAAGGTTAAACCGCCCTTAAGTAGAAAAAGCAGAGCTGAAATCAACTAAGTGGTTACAAAAACATGTTTCACAATATGGCAGTATAATTTTGGATCTACCGTGGTTTAATAAAGAAAATTTTTCTGAGCCCTACAATGGCGCTAAGGGGAACAGAGAAGGTCCAGATGGAGTTTTGTTCAGGAACAGCAAGATGCTGTGGTACGGCGGATTAAAGCTATGGATCTACCGCAAAAGAAAAACAGTCAGGCATAACTAAGATTCAGTAGAGATGCCAAGGGAAAAGTGGATAAGTATTGACGAACGTCGATGAACAGGGAAGAACACGAAGCGCTAATGGAGATCTAGGGTTATGGAAAGAAAGCTTACCAGGGCCACGCAGTAGTAGAGGAGTATCGCAGGAGCTCTGGTCCGAACAGGGTGATGCAATGGCCTAGTCGGTGCAGGTTCGAGGGTCGATGGCGGCGGCGGCGGCGCTCGAGCTCTTCAGGTCGCGAGGAGGAATACGAGAGGCAAGGGGGTAAAATGGAAAGACCTCCATCCCTATTTATAAAGGCAAGGGGATAAAATGGCAGGCGCGAAAATCGAGGGGCCTGAAGCGGCAAAAGAGGACGCAGCTGTCGCCTCGATCTTCGGGAGCAATTAATGAAAGGAATCTTTTTATATAGAGATGACTTCATGACGATTTACTGCAGTGACAGAAGATGACATCATGGCGGTTCACCAAAGCTTACAGGGAGAGGACAACACGGCAGTTTACGGAGAATCATTAGAAGGTGTTCATGGTTTCCTAAGTATTTGAAGATTGACATGAACAGGTTCAAATCAATATGGGGCCTAATGTTGAGGATATTACGACTGAGTGTAAACCGCCCAGGAGGGGCCGGTTCACGCTCAACTATACTGAAGCCCATGATGATAAGAAGATGGCGCTTTACTGATGAAGTTTAGAGGCCCAGAGCCTAGAGGCGGATTAGGGCCCATAGTGGTAAACCGCCGTAGTTGTATACTTGTACTATAAGTTAGGGAAAGGGAGAGACCGAGCCGAACACTTGTATGAGTCGGCCTCGGGACTCTATAAACCAGCCAGGCGTCAACCTGTGTATATAAAGGGATGACCCGGCGGCGGTTCAGGGACAATAGACAACAACTCGAGACCCAGGCAAGCGTATTTGCTCCCTGGTCATCGAAACCCCAATAATCCCATCACAACTAGACGTAGGCTTTTACCTTCATCGAAGGGGCCGAACTAGTATAAACTCTCGTGTCCCTTGTCTGGTTTAACCCCTTCAGACTAACCTCGTCGTGATGGCTCCACGACTAAGTCCTTCTACTAGGACATCTGACGTGATCTTTCCACGACACCAAGTAAATGCCAATGCATAGTATAAGAAGTTTCTTGCAATTCTATTGTGTTGGAAACATAAAGAGGTGGAGATGTAGTTACTCTCTCATAATAATTGCAAGTTGGAGCAGCAAGCACATGCATATTATATCTATCAAAATCATCTTGTGCAACGGTAAAATGCAACCCATCAACATAATCCTTAATAAGAGCAAACTTCTCCAATATAGTGTGGTTTGGAGAATTCAACAAGATAATAGGACTATTATGTGTGGGTGCAATAGCAACAATTTCATGTTTAACATAGGGAACTATAGCAAGTTCATCTCCATAAGCATCATTCATATTGGCATCATGGCCACAAGCATAGCAAGCATCATCAAAAAGGGGTATTTCAAGAGAATAAACGGGATCATAACAATCATCATAGCAATCATCCTTCGGTAAGCATGAAGGGAAATTAAACAATGTATGAGTTGAAGAGTTACTCTCATTAGAAGGTGGGCACGGGTGATCAATCCGCTCTTCCTCCTTTTGTTCTTCGCTCTCCTCCTCATCTTTTTCATCCAATGAGCTCACAGTTTCATCAATTTCTTCTTCCCTAGATTCCTTCAAAATATTAGTCTCTTCTTGGACAGCGGAGACTTTCTCAATAAATTCATCAATATCATAATTTTATTTATAATTCTCATAGAAATATTTAACGATAGCTAAATTTTCAGGTCTGTAAGCAGCATCATAAAGATTTTCACACACTTTAAACAAAGATTCAATTTCATAAGCACCCATAAAAGAAACGAATTCTTCTATTTGTTCCACATCATAGTAATCATATATACCATTAGCATAAGAAGCTAAGGTTTTATTATCATTAAATTCGCATGAAAAGGGAAGGTGTGGAGCCTTCATCCTAGAGCAACAAGTATAATCATATCTCAAGCACAGTTCCCGAGCATACCGATGCAACATATGAATTTGACCCCATAATATTTTCCCTTTTTGAGTCAAGTGATAATCCCTAAAGTACTCACATTGATCCAACGTTACTCCCACTATAAGTTGAAGGGGTTTTCTCACGATTATCAAAGTAGTACAAAATATGTTTCACATAATGAGCATCGAGGGTTTTAGGAGGTTCCCCATCTCCATGAGTAGCAAGTACACCTAATTTTTTTGATATTTCGTGTTCCATATCCATAACTAAATATAGAGAACAACTTAGAACAGCAAATAAAAATTACTTAGTGATAAAGCAAACAAGCACACATGAGAATATTCACCCCACGCTATAACTCCCTCACAACGGCGCCAAAAAAAAGGTCTTGATAACCCACAAGTATAGGGGGTCAATTGTAGCCTCTGTCGATAAGTAGAAGTGTCGAACCCAACGAGGAGCTAAAGGTAGAACAAATATTCCCTCAAGTTCTATCGACCACCGATACAACTCTACGCACGCTTAACGTTCGCTTTACCTAAAACAAGTATGAAACTAGAAGTATTTTGTAGGCGTTGTTGGATAGATTTGCAAGAATATAAAGAGCACGTAAATATAAACTGGGGGTTGTTTAGATAAAGAAGCAATAAAGTTGGTATAGCGAGTGTGGAAAAGCGGTGGTAGGAGTTGCGAAATTGTCCCTAAGCAATTGACTACTTTACAAGACCGATAGCAAGTTTTATGTGGGAGAGGCCACTGCTAGCATGTCATCCCTGACCTGGAATTCTATTCACTTATGATTGTAACTATTAGCAAGCATCCACAACTAGTAATGTTCACTAAGGTAAAACCCAACCATAGCATTAAGATACATTGGTCCCCCATCAATCCCGTATGCATCAATTTCTTTGCTAGGTTGAAGCTTCTGTCACTCTTTCCCTCCATACATAGTCCTATCAACATACAACTAACCCTATGGTGTGATCCAAGCGCACGCTCATATGATGGGCACCAAAGGACAGTGACATAACCACAAGCAAATTAAACCAATCATAGCAATTCACGAATTACCGATAGGATAACGAAAATCTACTCAGACATCATAGGATGGCAACACATCATTGGATAATAATATGAATCATAAAGCACCATGTTTAAGTAGAGGGTACAGCGGGTTGCGGGAGAGTGGACCGCTGTAGATATATGGGGGAAGGTGATGGAGATGTTGGTGAAGACGACAGAGGTGTTGGTGTAGATCGCGGTGATGATGATGGCCCCAGCGGTGTTCCGACGCCACCAAAAGCGAGGGGGAGAGAGCCCCCCTTCTTCTTCTTCTTCCTTGACCTTCTTCCTAGATGGTATAATGGTTTCCCCTCTACTCCATGGTCTACATGGCATGGGAGGGGCGAGAGCCCCTCCAAGATTGGATTTGTCTCTTTGTCTCTCTCTGTTTCTGCGTTCCACATTCTGCCCTTTCACTGTTTCTTATATTCCCGGAGATCCGTAACTCCGATTGGATTGAAACTTTGAACACGATTTTTTCCAGATATTAGCTTTCTTGTGGCGAAAGAAGGGCAAGAACCGCCTTACGGGGTGTACACGAGGGTTAGGGGCGCGCCCACCCCCCAGGGGCACGCCCCCTGCCTCGTGGGCCCCTCGAGCATCGTCTCGCGTTGATTCCACTTCTCAAATTTCAGATATATTCCAAAAAAAAAATCTCCGTCCATTTTTATCCTATTTGGACTCCGTTTGATATGGATTTTCAGCAAAATAAAAAATATGCAACAAACAGGAACTGGCACTGGGCACTGGATCAATATGTTAGTCCCAAAAATAGTATAAAAAGTTGCCAAAAGTATATGAAAATTGTATAATATTGGCATGGAACAATCAAAAATTATAGATACGACGGAGACGTATCATGACCCTTTTCCTTATCACGCTTCTCATACTCAGCTCTTTGTCTCTTGACCAACTGCTCAACCTGATAGCCCTCTTGAAGTTCATGGCCCTTGGTCTGATGGATGTTGCGGTATGGCCCATCACCCTTCCTGGCCTTCTCGGCAGCCGCAGCTTCCCGGCAATGAACGCACATGGTAGTCTCCTTGCCGGGGACCTCATCCTTGGCGGTCTTGCTGGTACTAGGGATGCCCGATCCTTTAGCAGCCATCACTTCCTTATCCCTCCGCTTCTTACTATGCTTCTTGCTCTTCTTCTGACTGGTTGATTCATCATCATCCTCTGAATCAACATTGATGCAATCTTCCTCTCCAGGCAACTTCCTTCCCGCCTCCAGCCGAGCACACTTATCCACTAATGTGTAGAGCTCCTTCACAGTCTTGGTCAACCGCACATTCATCTTAGAACGAATTCGGCGGTTGCACACATTGGACTAGAAGGCAGCTATCACAGCTGCTAGATGGATATTTGGAATATTTCTATGAACTTTGTTGAATCTCTGTAAATCACTACAAAAAAAGACACATCCGTGACATTTCGGGTCGAACGAATTTTTTTCTATCATGCTTATGACACTTCTATGACGATAATTGTGACAAAACCCGGTATCATCATAGATGTGGTGGGCTCCTAGTTCTATGACAAAAACCATGACAGAAAATGGGCTTTTCGTCCTGGGCGGGCCGGAGACGCACCTGCATGACATTCTTTGGGCCATCCATGACAGAAAAAATCGTGATAGAAGTGAGGGCGAGGAAAATTTTGGGGACTTCCCGGTTACGGTGGGTGGTCGGGGCCGAGCGATGCACGGAGGTTTGCGCGTTTCTCTCTCGTACACGTACGGGCATGTGTGCGAGGTGTTACGCTCTAACTGAACCCGAGCGAGGCATTGGCTCTAACTAAACCGGAGCGATTGCACTAGCTACGTTACAGAACCCCGATCGATCCCTTGCTGTTAACTGAACCCGTGTGATTCCTTCGCTACTGCTGCTAACTGAAGCCGATCGAAGCTACCTCTTGATGAACAGTTCCTGGTGGGGGTTGGATGAACATGATCCGACGGTAGTAGAGGCTGTTGCCCCTGCATTAAAAGACCTCGATCGAGGAGGTGGGGGTGGATGAACAGTAGCCGGTGGAGGCACCCCGTACGGGGAGGGCTGGTTGAACAGTAGCCGGTGGAGGCTGGATGAACTGGACCTCGTGGAGGGCTGGATGAATAGTAGCCGGTGGAGGCTGGAGGAAGTCGACGGTGGATGAACTGTAGCAGGTGGAGGCTGGAGGAAGTCGATGGTGGATGAATAGTAGCCCCGTGGAGTCCCATTTTGCGGTATGCCACACCCCTCCCAATGAACAGGACCCCCGTTTCGACCGTAGGAGGTCGAAGAGAAGTCTGTTTCCTCCGTTTTATGGTATGTCACACCCCTCCTGATCAACAAGAACCTGTTTCGACCATAGGAGGTCGAAGAGAAGTCTGTTTCCTCCGTTTTACGGTACGCCACACCCCTCACAGTGAACAGGATCCCATTTTGATCGTAGGCGGTCAATCAGAAGGCCGTTTCCTCCTTTCTATGGTGCGCCAGGCCTCGTTTCGGCTGTTCCGTCCAAGCCGGTTGGCTCCCGATGAACACGCTGTATTCTGTTGCCTCCCGATGAACATGACGAGGTAGTTTCTCTGTTCCGACCTAGCCAGTTGGCTTCCAATGAATAGGATGCCATTGCTGGCATCCCTGGCCTCTCCATGTACATGAGCCCTGGCCCTACGTATGCGTGAGTACGCGTTCGAGACCCCGCCCGTATGTACGTACATGGCTATATTTTTTGGCATCTAGCTCTACGTGCGTGTACATGGTTTGGACTAGATTGCATGAACCGCTACCGCTCCTTACTCGGCGAAGGTTCATCGTGGAAGACAGACGATCGACCGGTATGTACATAGACAACGCTATGTACGCTTCGACCGGGTGGGTCCCACTTGTCAGGGAGGATAAGGGCGCACTTCCTTGCGTGCGAAGATATAGCTGCTGGGTCCCAGCTGTTAGGGGGAATCATTTTTTTGCCCGTAATAAGGACGCACTTCCTTGCGTGCGAAGATGTACCTGGTGGGTCCTAGCTATCAGGGGGAGTAAACATTATTTTAAGGGTAAAAAGGATGCAGTTGCATGCATGCGTCCATGGGCGTGTGCATCCCCACTGTCAGCCTCTCACGTACAGTCATCTTCCGATGACTCTCGTTTGTTGACAATGTTGACCACACCGTGCCGAGCGCACCAAGGCCGGTGGACGACGGCGAGGCCCCGGACTGGAATGACCCGGAGATGGGGAATACACATAAGTGGAGTCATAGATGGAGAGGAGTGGGAAACTTGACTGGTTTAGGTGTGCGGCATCACTGCCGCCCACAGGAGACAGGAGCAAGAACAGAGGTTGAAGAAGCAGCACGGCTATTGGATTAACCTCCAATAGTCTAGCTGCTAGAATCATTTGTTGATTAAGTAAACAAAGCCCTGCGTACGTGTCAGCTTAGTAGGCCCACAAGTCAGCCACCAAATCTGCCGGGTCCCAGCTGTCATCGGGAGGAATAGTTTTTTTGCATAACAAGGAGGCACTTCCTTCCGTGCGAAGATACAACTAGTGGGCCTAGCAGTCAGGGGAGGAAACATTTTTTCAGCTTAATAAGGAGGAACTTTCCTTGTGTGCGACCATGGAACTCATGGGTCCCAGCCGTCAGGCTCTCCATGTACAATCCTCTTCCGATGACTCTCGTTTGTTGACCACACCGCACCGGGCGCAACGAGGCAGAGGATGACGGCGAGGCCCCGGACGGGAATGACCCAGAGATGGGAAGACGTGGCAGAGGAGTCACAGATTGAGAGGAGTACAAGGGTTATAACTGGCTCTCGTGCGGCATGGCGCTACAGCCAGTAGAGAATAATGGGAGGTGTGGAGGGGTGGAGGGATACCCTAGCCGGCGGTTGGGTAGCGCTTCACAGCAATGCGTGCTAAGCAGAGCCGCTAGCCGCTGGAGGTCAGAACAGGCGATCCCGACGATGCTGGAGGAAGAAGACGAGAGATTGAAGGTGCATGTTGGCCGTTGGATATAAATCCAATGGCTTTGGATGTCAGAATCATTTGTTGACTAAGTTGACAACACCATGCGTAGGCTTGGACCTATTGGCCCACATGTCAACCTACAAAAATGTGGCATATATTTAAACCATGTTTTCTAGAATTTATAGTCCACTTGCTGGGCTGGGTGAACAAATAATTTCATGTCAATGCGACCCATTTAATATTTTCTAAGAAATCCCAGCCCATTTGCACTTTCTTGAGATACACAAATTAGCTTGGCTTGTTCTATATATAATGTTAGGTTAGAAGGAGCAATTAATATCAAAAAATAAACCAGAGCGACACATTTTTAATTTATAAAATTAACAAATTAGCGAGTTATTGGTCAAAAGAAAAATGAGCGCGTTATTATCAAATGGGTCCCTAAAATCTTCGCAAGCTTTTATACGCAATCACCAGGATTTTCCTTGCCCGTGAGTCAAAAATAACCAGGATTTTCCTTGCCAACTTCTGTGAAACATTTACTTTTATAAGTTAATAAGATGTGGGATGTTTTTATAATGTATATATAAGTCTATTAAATGTACGATAATAGTAATAATATAAATATATATAATGTGGTTAGAAGGGAAAACATAAATTGGACATAGCATTATTACTCTTATGTATAGATAAATAGAACAGAGATCTGCGTTTTATTCAAAAAATACATTGGGTTGTTGATCTTTAAGAAAAAGTAAACCTACGCTGGGAGGCCCATAGGCCGGTACGTACATGATGGACCTCAAAAAATAAGTTGAAAGCACTGTCTCGGTATGTCGTGAGCTACGCATGTTAAAAAAACCTAGGCCTAGCTGATACTTGTTCGCCCTCTGGAAAAAAATGATACCAGCTAGATCCCCGATACCCCTTTCCCGCAACAACAACAACAACAAAAAGATCCCCGATACACTTGGGAAAAAAGCTCCCCGGTGACATTGTTGGAAATTTATTTCGTTTATTGACTATAGGTTGACAAACCCGTGGGCCCCAACGTCACTATACAATTAGGAGGAAGCTTTTTTACAGTGAGGCACTTGCTTGCGTATGGCTTGGACCTGGTAGGTCCCCATTGTCAGTCTGTCGGCGTACAGTCCTCTCATGATTCCTCTCATTTGTTGAGCATGTTGACAACGGCATACGGCGGCGCCACGACGAGCGCACACAGACGGGAAAGAACCGGAGCCGGGGAAGACGCATTCATTCTTTCGAACATACCGCACTAAGCCGGTGGCTGCAGCCCTCTCACCCAAAAGTTGTATTGTCCGGGTTCGATTCCAACTGGTGCGTTGAAAAATATCCAACACTAACCAAAAATCCATCCCTGGTTTACCCAGTTTTTCACACACTCAACATTGTCTTGCCATTTTGAAAATAGCATATATTTTTGACTTTGCATCATATGAAGATGTGCTATACATGAATATTGATCAGCATGATTTTAACTTGTTGTTAGTTCCATTTTTTACCATGAATAAAATTTCCAACATTATGTTATTCATGTTTGAAAAGTGCCTATTGATTTAAATGCTTTGCCTCTCAAACATGTAGTTTCTTATCTGAAAATCACTTGGACAAGCAGCCATCAGCGGTGTTGGATTCGATGCCGCACTTCTTCAATCCCCCGGAAGCGCGAGGGGGAAATAAACTTCCGTCCCGTGCTGCAGGTTGGGGAATGGAGCGAACTGGATTAAAGAGGGGGCCGGCGGCGCGACTGAAGAAGCACATCAGACGTGATTTTTTTAGTGGATGGCTCTCGATGGTGTTTTTTTACTTGCCTCTGCACCATACAACTTGTATTTTTAGCCTCCCAGTCCATGGTGGACCAGCAACCCATTTGTTGGGCAGGCTAGCCTACACAAAGCACCACTCGGTTTTTCATCAACCCCCAAAACAACACAATACTATGTTAGTTTTGAGGCCGAAAACATTACGGCATGGGTTGAGCGGGGGAGGTGGAAGACAGAGCAAAAAGATAAAAAAAGTTGATGCGTCGTTGCTACCCTAACAAGAAAGTGCAATTCTTCTCAGGAGGTGTGCCGTTGACACCCACATGTCACAACTCCCACATCAAACATACTAACAAGTTCACACACAAGTACAACAAAAAATGTAAACATTCGTATCAAACTCGGTTCACATGACACATTCACATTCATAGCCAACATTCACAATCAACAACTCAAAAGATTCATATATACACAAGTTCAGCATGTCTATGCATCCAAATGGTTGATAGATCACAAGACAATGTTCATAGATATTTCACAAAAAGATTCAGATATACTCATGTTTAGTATGTTTATGCATCCAAATGATTGAGATCACAGCGAATATCATCCATGGACAAACTTTAATTACCTAGGGTACAGACTGGTAAATGGTGTTCAGTTCGAGGTACTTCTTGTTAAAATTAATGCTTGTACGAGTAAACTTTCGAGTACATAAGAGGCAGCACAGACAATCTAAAATTTGCTTGTAGGTTTATTCTCGAGATAGTGGCCTTGATGCGGAGGGGCAAGGGAGGTTTGAGCAACTTGGCCACTACTTTCATCCAACTTATTTATTGGCTCATCTTGGTCCTGTTGCTCGCCAAAATTGTACATTGCAGACAAGAAAGGAGGCGGTCGATAAAATGAACCACCCAAATTTTTTGTGCAGTTCAACTGAAATGGAGCATCCTTGGCATGCAGACTGATTAGGTGCCAGATTAATATACGCATCAACCTACTTGTCTAGAATCTTTAGACTCCATGCCATAAAGTTCGCTACCATATGTGCCGATAACCAAAAGTTAGAAGTTGGGACCAAATACTAGACATCTTTTTTCTCGGCTATGAGCCAAGCAATATTTTTGGCGTTCACTCCTAATACTTGGAGTTTGACAACTGGTTGACGCCGATTGATACTCGAATGAATATACGCACTTCTTCTTGTCAACATGGATGCTTGTCTGAGTGAACTTTGGAATACATAGCAGCAACATAATTATGTGTCCATCAGATCTTTTTGTGCAGTTCTACTGAAATCGCCCAATGTAATGATTTGCCTGGAAGTTCAGGCTCCAAATTACTTCTTTATGAAATCAGCAAACAGTAGCACAATACCAAATTACCAATACATATGACAAGCACAATAATCAGGGTAAAGACCGGTACCAACCTGTGTGAGGTAGCATATCAATTACTATTTCCTTTGACTGGAAGCCGAGATAAGCGACTGACGGGAAAGGAAGGAAGCAAGTAAGCTGAGACAAAGAGACTGATAGGAAGGGAAGGAAGTGGTCGAGGCATTAAAGCACCCAAAGTTTTAGTGCAGTTCCCCCAAAATCGAGCATACCTATTGGCACATATATTGAGAGAGTGAGATTACTGTAATAGTGGGACTAGTTGATGAAACATACACTAACAAATAGAAGCACCCTCATTATCTTATGGGTAGAGTTAGCAACATAGTAGTCTATCTTAAAGAGAGGTATTACTTTATTTAATCAGTTCCTGTTAGCTCAACACTCTAAGCATTGCCATGTATCATAGGTTGCAAAACTTTAACATGCAAAGATAAAGGAGTTTCTCATGACAGTAGCAACACAGTGGCACGATACATATATAGGTACAGTAAACTAATATGGCTGGAGGCCTTAGGCCGGTACCAACCTGAGCAAAAAAGCTTATTCAATTAGTCCCAGAAGAGATGATAAAGCACTCACTGGAATCACTCAATAGTATGTATTTTTGTGCACTTCAAATGTATTGTTGAAATAACTCTTGTTTACCAGTGGTGAGATTATATCAAAAGATTATCAAGAACTTCTAGCAGAGTTGAAGCACTAGCTAGGATACAGTTCATTGTATTCTCTTGTGCAGTTCCACTAAAATGTATGATTGGCACAACATGATCCCTGTTTGCATAAGTAGGAACAAGGTGCAACCTTCATTATCTTAGTGAGAAAGGATAGAAAGATAATAGCATTATTATGTCATGACACTACCAAGATTCCCTCCCTGCTCCACCACATGATTCACCTCCACAGACAGATATACACGTACATGACTCAGCATAGGGTGCTACTAAAGATTTGTTTAACTTCGACAGGAAAATTACGCAGCAATAAATTAGTGCTACTTAAGTAGTCCTGATTAATTAAGTGATCTTGCAGGAGAGACATCAGAAGTGGAAGGGCTCCCTCGAGGATCGTCTCACATGTAAGGGAGACATTGCTGGAGCCCTTGAATGGCCTCGACTGAGGCCTCGGCTTCAGCAAGATCACCTTGGCACTGTTGATCGTGTAGAGCTGGGTCACACATGCATCTAGAATCCAGTTAATTAGTATGATGTGTTGGTAAGCCAAGTACTACTCTGCTGCATTTCTCTATCTATCTCTACTCTATTATCTATTACTCTTATACTCCTACAAAAAACAGAGTTGGTGATCTTGCTGTTAAGTGCATCTCGATGTTACGTGCAACGAACGAGCATCTTGCTAGTCTTCCAAGTAAATTAAGACTAGTAGCAACACAGCAATACAATAGCACTAGCAAGATGTCAGGATAACAAAGGATGGTACCATCGAGTGATCTTATTCATTTCCTCATTCTTCGTCTTCATCTTCCTCTTCATGCTATGTTTCTGTTTCTCCTCACTAGTTGTTGAAACCAAGTACACCTTCTATTTCAGGATTGGTTTTGTTAGTGAGGGAATATAAGTGTATTAGTAAACAATAGTGTTACTTTCTCATGGCAGTCTAAGATAGAGATGAACACATGCATTAAATATCATTCTTAACTAACGGAAGGTTATGGTGCCAATTTGGATGATCAAGATTGGAACACAGATCTCCCTTTGTGCAGTTCCACCAAAATGAACCAACGTTTCCACTCTGACATTCCAGTTAAATAGCAAAAAAGTCACTTATTTTAAGAAGTGTTTTGTGTAGTGCACCAAAAGGTCACAATAGCAACGAGGTGAAATGGATATCCCTATTTGCACAAAAAGCAATAGAGGAAATAATCAGAGTCTCAAACAATTACTCGCAAAAAATTTGGCTAAACTTATCATGGCTTATAACAGTGGCATGGCTTCATTTTACCTCGGACATTGGATTAAGAACATCTAAATATTTGCTATAAGGGCATGGGACAGTGGGTGCACCAGCAGTCCAGCACCATGTACCTAAACCGGGGCATAAAGTGGTGATTCAGAGTTTGTTGCCCCGAGAAACAAACATCCAAGAAACATATCTAGGTTGGTCCCATTTTTTTCACTCTAGCCACGTACTCCTATGTGTGGATAGCAAATCTAGTCTTGGTCATACCATTGTGTAAACAGTTTTCCCTATATTTCCCTTTTCGACCAAGAGACGGGTGGGATGACCAGTCTGTACTACTTTCACCCCATTTCCTTCCTATTTGTACCAAGTCCGATGTACATACTAAATTCCCCCCCTTTATTTTTTGTTTGAACCAAGTACAAGATTCGACTCCATGAAGTAGCTTTACCTCTAACAATAGGAAAAAATTAGGTGAAGTTGGACCATCCAATCCAGAGGGGCTGAGAGGTAGAAAATGATGCACATGCAGCGACATAGCGAGTTGGGGAAGTAGAGCTAGGTCGGTTTCGAAGGAAGATATACCTGAAGGTCATCGGGGTGTGGATAGGTGGGCGGCGGGAGGCCGGATCTGCCCACACTAGGGCAGCGACAAAGGGATCGGAGGACCTCCCGCGCCGGTGCTCGGCCAGAGATAACGATGCGGCCGGCAGTGGGTCTCCTCCCTCGCTATCAACGACAGCCTAAACACTACCCCTCCTCCCCTTCGCCGGTGGAGGGGGATATGTTCGGATCTGTAACCAGCAGCAAGGATAGAAAGACTGTGTTTACCACCACTATCTTGTTTAGATCTGGAGAGGATGAGAGTGTGTGAATAGAGCAACCCTAGCAAGCAAGCGCGGAGGCTCCGGCCTATATATATACGTATAGAGGGGTAGTTTTGTTTTTTCAATCCATCAAAACAATCGTTTAAAATTGTGTACGTGCCAGGTCACCTTTTTTTGAGTTGTTAATTGTTTTTTGAGATAGCTACCCACTTATTCCAATTGGTGTTACGGTGTGCCAGGTCGCACTTTGTATCTTTCAAGTCTCGTAAAATTTGTGAACATGCCCACCGCTAAAATTATCGAAAACA
Source organism: Triticum dicoccoides (assembly GCF_002162155.2). Taxonomy (NCBI): domain Eukaryota; kingdom Viridiplantae; phylum Streptophyta; class Magnoliopsida; order Poales; family Poaceae; genus Triticum; species Triticum dicoccoides. The sequence goes on along the minus strand of NC_041383.1, from coordinate 345,938,202 downwards.
TGGGCTACCCCAACATGCATTATTATTTCTATTTTCTATGTGGGAGTATCCTCAAAAAAATGTGAGAGTACAATCTTTATTGGGCCCCTTTGTAATTCGTGCTAAATTTTGACCAAGGATTTAACTGACAAAACGTTAGTGCGTGTTAACAAAAATTATATCCTTTGGTTCATATTTGAACATAGTTTTCACTGATGTAATTTTGTGACATGCATGAACATTTTGTTAGTTAAATTTACAATCAAAATTTGGCATATATTTATCATAGGGACCAATAAACCAGGACGGAGTACTGTAGATGACTAGCCGCTCTATCTACATGCGAGACATCAAAGCATCCGGGCCCGCATGTCATCCACCAAATCACAATGAGGTGCTACAGTCGAGACTCACCGGTCACCCCTGTGTGGCCGTCATGACCCGTCATATCACAAAACCCACACCTTTACCAGCAGTGGTAAAGTGACCTCGAAGTTGGACTGGACAAAGCAACCATCATTTTACTGGAACGCTCATTGAAGCCGTTTCTTCCCTTGAAGAAAACCTCACTCCAGGCTACTCACTTCTGCCATTTTTCTTCTGTACCGACGAAGCAAAGGTAGGCGAATCAGTGATGTTGCTATATTTTCATTCCAAGAATTTTCTTTTTGCCAAGCACCGACCGATTCTCGCGGCCTATTCTTTTCTCGTTTTCATTGCGATTGTGGTTTCCTTTCAATTGCTTTTTGTTTGTTAGTGTATTAATGGATCCTGGAGCACAAGGCAAAGAGTTGTTGGCGGACAACCCACTCGAGGAAGAGATCTCCAGGAAGCGACCACCGACCCGGAGATCGATTCTGATGCCGCTGTCCCTCCTATGGACATCGCCCCAGAGATCAATTCTGACATCGCGGTCCATCTTGTAGGCATCGCCCCAGAGATCAATTCCCATGCCACATTCCGTGCTGTGGTCATTACCTGAGAGATCGATGACAAGAAATAGTTGGTCGTGCTAATCCTTCAAGGTACTTTGCATTGTGTTTAATTACCAGAATGATGCGTGTTATCAAACCATCTTAAGGCTAGTGCACTATCTTGTGTGGGCGGTACTTGCACCTTTTATTTCATAGTGAGTCATCCAAACCCCCTGCGAGTTATGGAAACAGATGTATCCTCAACAACTTTTGATGTAATATATGGCATGCTTAGATGTAAGTTTGACAGGGCTTGTTTGATGATTCTTGGTGTTAGTAGGCTAGCTACTGTGCAAGCTATAGTACTTGCAAAACACTCACCGAAGAGAAACATTGGGGTTGAGGAGCTCGTGGTACGCTTATAGGTCTGATCCGTCATCGATCGCCCAATAGCCAAAGCTCCTAAAATTGTGGGCTTGGCAGTCGATCAAACAATAGTCCACAATTATACATTAATTCACATCAAACTCAAAGAGTTGGTTCACGTATACATTCAGGCCTCATTCTGTTCATAGGGTAGGAAAATCGTAGCAATAGGAAAGTCATAGGAAAGGAGATGACATGTATCTTAAATCCTATGAGTAGGAATAGGAAAGGAGATGCCCTTTGATTCACATCATATGATTTTCTTTCCATTGAGTCTAGGCTAATGTTTATTTCCCTATGAAATGTGGAGGATAGGATGAATTCCTCCATAGGAATACGATTCCAGTCCTATAAACCAAAAGGTTGTACATAAATTTTTCCTATAGAAATCTTATCCTATGGAATTCCTACAAGATTCCTCTAAACCAAAGGAGGCCTCACGTTAATAGCCGGCAAAATTGGCACGTACTTGCAACAAGCACGAATGTGTATTTTTTTGTATAAAGCGTGATCGTGTAGTGATGCGTACTTTCGGAGTGGCTACATAGAGTGTATATGTGTGCTAGTGGGGTTGTGGGATGCAGAGAGATCTAGAGAGAGAGAGAAAGCCCTCTTTCTACTCCAAAACGTTAGATTGACAAAGGATATTGTCACATCCCTAGCTTCTGGCAATGCACTAGTGCTAGCCTTTGGTGATGCATCATGTTTACTTTTTACAGAAAGTTGAAATGGAGATTGGCTAAACCCTAGCATTAAAGGAATTCACTAGGTTCACCTAAAATATTTTCAATAAGTCCAAATGGCTTTCAAAAATGTTCAACATTTCTGGAAAATACTATAAACAGTAGCCAGAGGTGATGCACATTTTTCCATGACATATTTGGGCTCTGAATTAAATCATACTCTATTTGAATTTGGGCAATTAAATACTATAAAATATTTAAAATGTCCAAATAATCCAAAACTGAAATGTTCCATGTTGGATATATTGCAAACAGTGGCCATGAGCAGTTTTGTGGTTTTTGAGTGTGCCTAAGTATTTTTTTAATAAAGCCATCAAGTTGTAAAAAAATAGAAAAGATAAATAAAAATAGGAAAAGAACAGAGGCTCACCTGGAACTTACCTGGCGCCCACCAAAGCTCACCTGGCCGGCCCGTTTGGCCAGCCCAGCCCACCTCCTCGCGCATCGTCTTCCCCATGCCTTCTGGCATCGTGCGTGGCGCGTGCACAGCCGAGCCGCGGCCACCTCCTGCTTGCACCTCCTGGTTCCTCCCCGCCCCCATTCGAGCGCCCGGAGACGCCCCATGGCCCTTGCTCCTCTCCCTCACTCTCTACATCTCTCCCCCATCCTCTGTTCTCCCCACTGAGAGCCACCGTCGCCGGTGCTCACCATTGCCGCGCCCAGAGCCACCCCCTCGCCCCTCTGACGTGCCTAGGAGATATGCCTCTGTCGTCTATGCCTCCTCGATGAGACAAGCAACGGGGGACGCGCTGTATCGCCGCCATCGACATCATCTTCAAGCTCTAGCTTCGGCGATCACCATCGTCGCTCTGTCGCCTCTAGACCTCCCCCGAGCCCACTGAGCATCTCGTCATGATCGCCGTGAGCCCCTCTTCCATTCCCCTCTCTCCTTGCCGTCGATTTCCTCCTCTAGCCTCACTAGCCACCGCGGCCGAAGGTCACCGCCGCGGTGCCTCGTCGCCGTCGTGGCTAGAGCCATAGTAGCTCGAAACCAACCACACCACTGTGCTCAGCACGGCTCCAGGAGCCCATAGCTCCCACCAGCACCTCCTCCCATGCACCGTAGCGCTGAACCCGTCGTTGCCCGAACTCCGGCGGCCGCAAAAGAGCTCTCCACCGTCAGCTCCGGCCACCCCAGCCGCTACCGCTTGTTGCTTTGGATGCGCCTCACTCTCAGGAACCCGTAGCAGCAAACCCCGCATCGAATGGTGCTCCGTAGCAAGCAAACGGTGCACCACCTCCGTCAGCTGTGGTCGTCGCCGGCGACAATCCGGCGTGCTGACGTGGCACCGTCATTAGGGGCTAATGACCCAGCTAATTAACCCTCTCTCACATTAATAGCTGGGTCCCATTTCCTAACTAAACATAGTTTATTTTTTGTTAATGCTTAACTAACCCAGTGGGCCCACGCGTCAACTTTGACCAAGCTGACGTGGCCATTGACTGGGCCCACACGTCGGCGACTCTAGCCAGCACCGTGACACTGACTAGTGGGACCCACTGGTCAGGTTTGACCCGGGGCAGCCCTGTTGACCTGCTGAGGTCAGCATGACCTAATGCTGACGTAGTAAACATTTCTGGAATTAAAATAAATCAGAAATGATTTATAAATTTCAGAAAATGATCTAAACTTCTAAAAAACATAGAAATTCAACTGTAACTTCAAATACAATATTTTATATATGAAAAATGATCAGAAAAATCCATTCTATCCATCTGTATTGGTTTCATGCATGATAAATCAAACTAACCTTGCTGTTTAGTGCAAAACATGATAAGGCACTATTTAAATTCATAAATTGAGCTTGGGATTGAACCTTTGGTTCAAAATGACCGAAACCCATCAGGTTGTAGTTGCATTAGGCCAACACACACATATTGCCATGTCATGATCATGCATCATATTGTGCATTGCATTGATTGTGTTTCCTTCTGTGTTGCCGGTGTTTGTCCCCTCTCAGTAGACGACGTACCGACGATGAGTTCGATGACACCGATGAAGAAATATACTATCTTCAGAAGTTCCAGGCAAGCAAAACCCCCTTGTTCATTCCGATACAATCCCACTTTCTCGCTCCGGCTCTCTTTTACTGCATTAGGATAACAATGACTCATGTGTTACTTGTTGTGGTAGTGGAACCCCTATCCCTTTGCATGACCTGTCATTGCCACAGTAAATAGATGAAACCCACTAGCATGAGTAGGATTTGTTTGAGCCCTGATGTGCCTACTCATTCATGCTTGTTTCTCATGTCTGCTACTGCTTAGAGTTGAGTCCGGTCTGATTCATCGAGGATGAAGTGGAAGGTTGTGAACGTGTCCTACTATGTGTGAGCTAAGTGTGTGAACACAGTTTGGTAAAGGTAGCAGTGAGAGGCCATGTAGGAGTACATGGTGGGTTTTCTCATTGAAGCCGTCCTCAGGAATTGAGTTCTGTGTTTGTGATCCATGAAATAGCTATTACCATGCATTGGGCCCTGAAATATGACCCCACTCGACTTCTTAACCACCCTAGTCCTTTGTCCAGGAGTTGCAAGTAGTTTCTGGTGTTTGTAGTATGCTGGAGGCCGTGCGTAGCGCTGACCTGAGGGGTGGGCTGTGATGAGGTAGGCACGTGGCACGGTGTACCAGGCGCCCGTTTGGTGTCTCGGGAACCCTGCACACATCGTTCGGGGCCATATGTGGAAACTTCGTTCGGACTCCCTGCGGATGGAACCTGAATAGGTGATAAACCTGGACTAGAGACTTGATTGTTTGGGTAGGTCATGGTCTACACCCACGTCGGCTTTCGCTTGAAGTTTGCCGAGCAAATGTCGTGTGCAGACACTAAGTGGTGGAAACATGTGTGAAGAAGTACACCGCTGCAGGGTTATAAATAATCTATTCGAATAGCCGTGTCCGTGGTAAAGGACTTCTGGGTTGCTATAACAGTTCATAGACAAGTGAAAGTGGATACTCTAAAGTGCGCAAGATAAGCGTGAGTGCTATGGATGGCGTTCTCGTAGGGAGATGGGAGCAGATCCATAGTGGTGTATTGATATGGTGAATATGTGGACTCGTGTGCGCCACCTCAAAGAGTTACTTGCAGTCATAGTTCAGGATAGGCATCGAGTCAAAGCTGGCTTGCTGTAGTTAAACCCCACCATCCCCTTTGTTGATAATGATGCATATGTAGTTAGTTCTGATGTAAGTCTTGTTGGGTACATTTGTACTCACATTTTCCTATTTTATGTTTTTGCAGAGAGACTTCAGTCTCACTAGTTGTTCCGCATGGACTTCGACGTTTAGCTTGTTACCTCAGCTACGATCTTGTGCCCTCGGCAGGATCTGGTAGATAGTCAGGCTTCTCAGCCTTTTTCATTTGTAGATGTCTGTACTCAGAAATGTTAAGCTTCCACATGTGCTTTGACTTGTATGCTCTGAATGTTGGGTCATGAGACTCATGTTTGTAATATCTTGCTCGTCGGAGCCTATTGAATAAACTACTTGAGTTGTAGAGTCATGTTGTGATGCCATGTTGTATTTGCACATATCGAGCATATTGTGTGTATGTTATTGAAATGCTTGGTATGTGTGGGATCTGACTATCTAGTTGTTTATCCTTGGTAGCCTCTCTTACCAGGAAATGTTTCCTAGTGCTTCCACTGAGCCATGGTAGCTTGCTACTGCTCCAGAATACTTAGGCTGGCCGGCATGTGTCCTTCTTCGTTCCTATGTCTGTCACTTCAGGGAAATGTCACGCGGTGTCTACCAGAGTCCTGTTAGCCTGCTACAGCCCGGATTCTTTGGAGTCCTGCTAGCCCAGCGGCTACAGCCAGGATTCACTCGCTGATGACCGACACGTTCAATGTTGGGTCATGTATGCCTGCCCCTGTAAGTTAGTGCCACTTTGGGTTCATGACTAGCCATGTCAGCCCGGGCTCCTTGTCATACTGATGCTAGCGACACTATCATATACGTGTGCCAAAAGGCGCAAACGGTCCTGGGCCTGGTAAGGTGACACACGTGGGGACACCGTGTGTGAGGCTGCAAAGTGATATGAGGTGTTACATGCTAGATTGGTGTGGCATTGAGTCAGGGTCCTGACAACTTTGGTATCAGAGCCTGACTGCCTGTAGGAATACCAAGCCAAACTTGTCGAAGTTGAGTCTAGAAATTCTTTAGTTATATAAGGGAATTGATTGTGGATGGGAAGTAAGGATCTTTTTACTCTTTATGCCTTATGCCCTTCTATTCGAGTAATCTTATTTTTCCTACGGGGTTAAGGAACTAGGCTTTCTCTTCTTTCTATAAGGATCACGTGTTACTAGTCCGTAGACTCATAGGAATGATTGATTTAAGTCTCAATGCAGTTTCTTCTACCTCTGTGTGCTCATACTTGGTCTCGGAACCTTGATATTGTGATGTTGAGTGGCTATGCCACCATCTTGCAGGACGTCTCAAATCTTTTCGAGCATTTACAGCCGTTATGTTGTCCGAGTCATCCCAGGTTTCTAAATAGTCTAACGCATTTGCAAATCCTTTCCCTCTGTTTTCGATGTCCTTTCTGGCCAGGTTAACCACACTAAATGGTGAGTTGAGGTACTCTATTGCCTCGATGTATATGTTGGAGCTATTATTATGACCCTAGATGTCTAGAGTATCACCTAGTAATCTAGCCATGTTCTGTGTCCCAGTGTGATGATTCTGGCCATCATTCTCGAAAGCATCCCGTGATGCCATTTAGTTGGTAGGTATTCTATTCCTGGGCTCTTGAACCCAACATTCACTCTACCTACTTCATGTTGTTAGTGTTTGCTAGTTCCGTTAGATTATTAGTAACCTTTGCGATTGTCCTTGAGGTCCGTGGTATTCCCTACTTCCAAATACCATGAACCATGTTGGCAGAAGTTCTCTTGAACCGAAAGATCACAACAAGAGTGCTCTCAATGAGTTTCCTATCCTATGTTGTGAATTTGCCAGTCCTACCTTTTCGCATGGATTATCCGGAAGAAATGTTGAAATTGGTTCGACATATTAATCTATGCATCCACAACTCAGAAAATCATACATTCTTTTGAGTTGGCCCTCTCTAGTTATTCTCTGGCCCTCATCTATCAATTGCTAGTCAAGAGAATGCGTGCAATCGTTCATCGATGCCCATTATTCTTGTGGTCCGTCAAGCCATTCTATTCCAGAATGACTAGGAGCAACAAACTCCAGTACCTCATCCATATCCAGGATTGGGTCGAAGTAGTTGTATTCCGCATGTCAAATTGCTAATCCAGCTTTTGTTCTGTTCTACCTTGGAGTGTTGCCCTCTTCCATATCAAGTATGTCATGGGAATTGCACAATTTCTTATGACTTTGTGATGCAGTGATACTTCTTGCCATCATTGTTCATTCCTCGGGTTCCGTGTTATTGTAACCGGAATGCCGACAAGTGAATCATGGTGTGTGAAATCAATACTCCTAGCAAGTCTGTTGCTTGGTAGTAAAATGGACAATAACCTCATTCTTAGCGAGTTGATTATTGAATCATCACCCTAAGGTTGATCGTGCTACCTAGTCCACTTTCCTGGTGCACTCCTTGATTTATGAGTTAGGATTGTGTCAATCTCCCGCTCTTTTGATCATATCGTCTTGCCCTGAAAAGCAAGATTGTTCTCGAGCTTAGTAACATATCGGTGGTTCGTGGTTTTACGAATTTCTTCTCAGAAGTGTCACCGGGTTGTCACCTGACCGCTATGTTGAGTTCGTGATCAAGTTGGTTTTCGAAACCAGCCTTTCTCCAAGAATATGTGTTGGATACCCTGAGCAAGTTGGTTAGTCTAAACAACAACTTGGAGAGTTGGAAGATAAAAGCTTGTCCGACTCAGTTCATTCCAAGGGATATCCTTGTGCGTGTGTGTTGAAGAAAGATGATATCTTCATTGATTGATCCTCGTGGTTAATTGTTGGGTCTATTGTCTTACCAAAACCTTTGATTTGCATATGGGCCATCGTAAAATCAAGTGAGAACCAACAATATTCGTAATGTTGTCTTACTCATGGTTGTTTCCTCGAGCATACACCATTATATCTTTGGGTCTGACCAATGCTATCACCTTGTTCACATAATTCTGGAATTTCACTTATATGGAAAACTTGGATGAATTGTTGTTGAGCCCATCAGCAACATTGTTATCTTCTCCATGATTTTTGTTGAACATTAAGCTAGTGCTGGGATCTTTTGAAAGCATTTCTTCATGCTAGTTCATGAAGCATATGCCCGGAAGAAAGAAGTGATTTCCTCTAACTCATGTGCACTTGATGCAAGTTGTTGCCATGACTTCGAGAAAGTCAATGTTGCTTCCTTTGGAATCATTCCAAATCAGTCATGCATATGTGCGAAGTATTCTGTGGTCTGGAGACTTGCAACCCCCATTCTATATGTATCCCTAGCACACCAAGCCACTGGTTGATTTGTTCAAGGAGAAGAAGTTCCTTCTTAAGAATCATGACTTATGTTAGGACTTCGCTATCCTCGATGATGGTTCCCCTTCTGAACTTGGTAGTGCTTTATCATAAGACTACCATGTGGTCATGCTTGTCTGGGACAGCGTGTTCACATGTGTTTGTAGCAGAACCAGCTCATGTTTTGGAGCTTACTATCGCAGTTCATTCCCCAAGAATCTTGCAACGTCATATTGTCGATTTGTGTTGCAAACTTTCACTTTTCCTTCTAGACTTCATGAATCTGGAATATTCTCACACCAACCAGATCTGAATCTTAGGCAGATATGATGGTTGGAACGTTTCCCAAGAACTATAATATTGGTCTCTATGTAACCCGGTAAAATGGATGTCATGGCCAACACACCCAACTGGAAGACCCATTAATGTAGTATCTTGTTTGAGGAAGTTGGCCACCTCCCCATAAGGATTTCATAGGATTTACTTCCTAGTTGTTCCTTATGGATTTTTGTGCTCCTGAAGTCCGACCTTTTACTTGATGTTCTAGATACCAAACCATTTCAATAAATGGGTTACGCTAGCACATCAAGGAGAACATTAGAAGCGGAGTGCTAAATGTCTCTCGGTCGATCATCCAGATTTTGTCCCCTTGGCCTTGCTAAGGTGAAATCTGAGAAAGTGTTATCTTCCTTAGCATCTACATCCTCCACCATTATTCATCATGGTAGTATGTTGTGTTGCCAGGATCCTTGACACGGATATTGGTAAAACCTTGATGAATATGGAAATGCTGAAGTTCTTGAGAGCACGCGCGAGCACTAGGTGTTATCATCGGCACTAACTGGGATTGCTTCCAGTTTCCTCGGTTATGCTATAACTTTTCTAACAGTGGACCCACTCTCTACTGTTGGGTTTATCCCCAGTTACTAGAATCATTCCAAGCATTTGCATCTTGTTCCTAGCTTGCACCGCCATTGTGACATCCTATTATGGACTACCCTTCTCAGTAATTACTGATCATGATCGTCTTCAAAAGTGGTCCTACCATGGATTTCATCATTTCTGGTGATAAGCAAAATCATCCATTGCATTGTCTTCAACAAGGTAATCCACATCATCCATTCCAGTCCGAGTATGCCATTCTACCGGACTCTGCCAAACGATTGTTGGTGAATTGCCTCAGGCTGGTATGAAGGGTTACAATGAACTATGTATCAAAAGTAATTCTTTTTGCCACTTAAGGTAATAATTCTATGATTCTCCTCCTCTAAGACGTCTCATTATGGTATCATGGCAACTTAACTCTTCGCTACGTTGGCAACTGTTCACCACCCTCTTAGGTGTGGAATTGTTGTCTACCTAGTGAATCCTCGTCATCTGTTCAACTCCATCCATCTAGATGTGTGCTTCGTATCTCAGTTCGAAAGATGTTGCTATGTCTCATTCCGTGAATTGATCTTCTGATCATTAAGACGATCCATCCATGTAGACATGTTTCGCTCTTTTGTCCTCGTATTGGATGAAGATCTCGAAAGCAAGGACGTCAAGATCAACTTGCGTCAACAAATCAACAACCTCGAGAAGACAGTTGGATCATGAAGTTTGTGATACTTAGTATCCCCTTTGTCTTCTTACCTCAAGTTTTGAATCTTGGGACGAGATTCTTGTTTAGTGGGGGTGAGTTGTCACATCCCTAGCTTCTGGCAATGCACTAGTGCTAGCCTTTGGTGATGCATCATGTTTACTTTTTACAGAAAGTTGAAATGGATATTGCCTAAACCCTAGCATTAAAGGAGTTCACTAGGTTCACCTAAAATATTTTCAGTAAGTCCAAATGGCTTTCAAAAATGTTCATCATTTACAGAAAATACTATAAACAGTAGCCAGAGGTGATGCACATTTTTCCATGACATATTTGGGCTCTGAATTAAATCATACTCTATTTGAATTTGGGCATTTAAATACTATAAAATATTTAAAATGTCCAAATAATCCTAAACTGAAATGTTCAATGTTGGATATATTCCAAACAGTGGCCATGAGCAGTTTGGTGATTTTTGAGTGTGCGTAAGTATTTTTAATAAAGCCATCAAGTTGCAGAAGAAATAGAAAAGAGAAACAAAAATAGGAAAAGAACAGAGGCTCACCTGGAACTTACCTGGTGCCCACCAAAGCCCACCTGGCCGGCCCATTTGGCCAGCCCAGCCCACCTCCTCATGCGTTGTCTTCCCCATGCCTTCTGGCATCATGCATGGCGCGCGCACAGCCGAGCTACGGCCACCTCCTGCTTCCACCTCCTACTTCGTCCCTGCCCCCATTGGAGCGCCCGGAGACGCCCGGTGGCCCTTGCTCCTCTCCCTCACTCTCTGCATCTCTCCCCCCTCCTCTATTCTCCCAACCAAGAGCCGCCGTCACAGCCGCTCATCATTGCTGCGCCCAGAGCCACCCCCTTGCCCCTCTGACGTGCCTAGGAGATCCGCCTCTGTCGTCTACGCCTCCTCGACGAGCCAAGCAACCGGGGACGCGCCGTATCACCGCCAACAACATCATATTCAAGCTCCAGCTCCGACGATCACCGTCGTCGCTCCGTCGCCTCCAGACCTCCCCCGAGCCTGCTGAGCATCTCGTCATGATCGCTGTCAGCCCCTCTTCCGTTCCCCTCTCTCCCTGCCGTTGATTTCCTCCTCTAGCCTCACTAGCCACCGCCGCCAAAGCTCGCTGCCGCCGTGCCTCGTCGCCGTTGTGGCTAGAGCCATAGTAGCTCGAAACCAAGCTCACCACTGTGCTCAGCACGGCTCCAGGAGCCCGTAGCTCCCACCAGCTCCTCCTCCCATGCACCGTAGCGTTGAACCCATCGTTGCCCGAACTCCGGCGGCCGCAAGAGAGCTCTCCGATATCAGCTCTGGCCACACCAGTCGCTGCCGCTTGTTGCTTTGGATGCGCCTCAATCTCAGGAACCCGTAGCAGCAAACCGCGCATTGAATGGTGCTTCGTAGCGAGAAAATGGTGCACCTCCGCCGTCGGCTGTGGTCGTCTGATATGTCTCTGTCGTATTTACTTTTCCAAACACCTTTGCCCTTGTTTTGGACTCTAAGTTGTATGATTTGAATGGAACTAACCCGAACTGACACTGTTTTCAGCAAAACTGCCATGGTGTTTTTTGTGTAGAAAATAAAAATTCTCGGAATGTCCTGAAACTCCAGGGAACACCTTAGAAAAAATAAAGAAAAATCCTCGCAAAAGATGAAGACCAGGGGGCCCACACCCTGCTCACGAGGTAGGGGGCGCCCCCTGGGCCCCCTGGTGGCCCTCCGACACCAACTCCAACTCCATATATTGGCTTTTGGGGAGAAAAAAATCAGAGAGAAGAAATCATCACGTTTTACGATATGGAGGCGCTGCCAATCCCTAATCTCTCTCGGGAGGGCTGATCTGGAGTCCGATCGGGGCTCCGGAGAGGGGGATTCATCGTCGTCGTCATCATCAACCATCATCCATCACCAATTTCATGATGCTCACCGCCGTGCGTGAGTAATTGCATCGTAGGCTTGCTGGACGGTGATGGGTTGGATGAGATTTATCAGGTAATCGAGGTAGTTTTGTTAGGGTTTGATCCCTAGTATCCATTATGTTCTGAGATTGATGTTGCTATGACTTTGCTATGCTTAATGCTTGTCACTAGGGCCCGAGTGCCATGATTTCAGATCTAAACCTATTATGTTTTCATGAATATATTTGTGTTCTAGATCCTATCTCGCATGTCTATAGTCACCTACTACGTGTTATGATCCGGCAACCCCGAAGTGACAATAATCGGGACCACTCTCGGTGATGACCATAGTTTGACGAGTTCATGTATTCACTATGTGCTAATGCTTTGTTCCGGTTCTATATTAAAAGGAGGCCTTAATATCCCTTAGTTTCCAATAGGACCCCGCTGCCACGAGAGGGTAGGACAAAAGATGTCATGCAAGTTCTTTTCCATAATCACGTATGACTATATACGGAATACATGCCTACATTACATTGATGAACTGGAGCTAGTTCTGTGTCACCCTATGTTATGACTGCTACATGATGAACCACATCCGGCATAATTATCCATCGCTAATCCGGTGCATACGAGTTTTCCATATACTGGTTTACGCTTATTTACTTTTTCCTTGCTCCTGTTACAATCACTACAAAATACCAAAAACATTACTTTTACTGTCTTTACTTTTGTTACCGTTACCACAACTATCATATTACTTTGCTACTAAACACTTTTCTGCAGATACTAAGTTGCAGGTGTGGTTGAATTGACAACTTAGTTGCTAATACTTGAGAATATTCTTTGGCTCCCCTTGTGTCGAATCAATAAATTTGGGTTGAATACTCTACCCTCGAAAACTGTTGCAATCCCCTATACTTGTGGGTTATCAAGACTATTTTCTGGTGCCGTTGCCGGGGAGCATAGCTCTATTCTTTGAGTCACTCGGGATTTATATCTGCTGGACACTATGAAGAACTTGAAAGATGATCGAACTACTATTTTGCCCTCAACTATGAGGGGAGGTAAGGGACTGCCATCTAGCCTTACACTAGATTCTCCTTCTGTTATGAGTAAGTTTGCGACACCTAAACCTACCACTGCTATTGATTCTGATACATCGCATGTTATTGATGATGCCACTTCTGCTATGCATGATACTTACGATGAAACTAGTTCTATGCTCGATACTACTGTGCCACTTGGTGAATATCTTGATGAGCATCTTGCTAGGTCCAGAGAAAGAGAAATTATTGAACCTGAACACAATGATGTTAGTGATGATGAACCTATGCCTGCTATTCCTGAGGGTTATCTTTTTGATGCTGAATCTTCTGCAGCTATTTTTGCTTGCCAGGATAGACGTGAACTTAAGAAGTTGCTAATTAAATGGAGTAAAGAATCTTTTAGAGGTAGAATGAAACCCGACCCTGCTTTTGCTACTTCACCTATCTGTGTTCCTGATCAGGACTACTATGACTTTTCTGTTGATCCCGATATAATTACTTTGGTTGAATCCGATCCTTTTTATGGCTATGAATCTGAAACTGTTGTGGCACATCTTACTAAGTTAAATGATATAGCTGCCCTGTTTACTAATAATGAGAGATCGCGCTACCTTTATTTACTTACGATATTTCCATTCTCATTAAAGGGTGATGCTAAGATATGGTATAACTCTCTTGATCCTGGTTGTGTGCAAAGTCCCCAGGATATGATTTATTACTTCTCTGCTAAATATTTCCCCGCTCATAAGAAACAAGCTGCTTTGCGGGAGATATACAATTTTGTGCAAATTGAAGAAGAGAGTCTCCCACAAGATTGGGGGAGACTTCTCAAGTTACTTAATGCTTTGCCTAATCATCCTCTTAAGAAACCTGAAATATTTGATATCTTTTATAATGGACTAACTAATGCTTCCAGAGATTACCTGGATAGTTGTGCTGGTTCTCTTTTTAGGGAAAGAAAACCGGATGACGCTGAAATTCTATTGAATAATATGCTGGCAAATGAAAATAATTGGGCACCTCCCGAGCTACCTCCTGAGCCAGTTCTTGAGCCAATTACTGAGCCTATTCCTAAACCAACTCCGAAGAAGAGAGGTGTTCTATTTCTCAGTCCCGAAGATATGCAAGAGGCAAAGAAATCTATGAAAGAAAAAGGTATTAAAGCTGAAGATGTTAAGAATTTACCACCTATTGAAGAAATACATGGTCTTAATTTACCGCCTGTTGAAGAAGTTTATGATCTCAATTACTTATTTAATGAAGAACCTCCCGATATCCCGACACAGGTAGTAAAGGTAAATTCTCTCTATAGATATGATAAAGCTGAAGTCCCTCCTACTAAAATTGCTAGTCAGTGCTTGGATGAGTTTGATGACTTTATGTTTAAGCAAGATGACTTTAATGCTTATTTTGGTAGACAATTAAAACAGAATACCTTTATGATTAAACGCTTGGGTGATTATATGGCTGATATTAGAGGTGAACTTAAACTTGTTAGCAAGCATGCTTCTATGGTTACCACTCAAGTAGAACAAGTACTTAAAGCTCAGAAAGAAGTGCTTGATGAAATAAATAGTAAGGAAAATGATTGTGCTGTTAGAGTAGCTACTAGAACTGGTAGAATGACTCAGGAACCTTTGTATCCTGAAGGCCACCCTAAGATAATCGAGCAAGATTCTCAGAGAAACAATATTGATATACCTAGTTCTTCTAAAAGGAAGAAAAAGAAAAATGATAGGACTTTGCAAACTTCTAGTGAACCTATCACTGAGTCACCTGAGAATCCGAATGATATCTCTATTTCTGATGCTGAAACTCAATCAGGTGATGAACATGAACCTAGTGATAATGTTAATGATAATGTTCATGTTGATGCTCAACCTAGTAATGATAATGATGTAGAAGTTGAACCTGTTGTTGATCTTGATAACCCACAATCAAAGAATCAACATTATGATAAAAGAGATTTTTGCTAGGAAACATGGTAAAGAAAGGGAACCATGGGTTCAGAAACCCATGCCTTTTCCTCCAAAACCATCCAAGAAAAAGGATGATGAGGATTTTGAGCGCTTTGCTGAAATGATTAGACCCATCTTTTTGCATATGCGATTAACTGATGTGCTCAAAACAAATCCTTATGCTAAGTATATGAAGGATATTATTACTAATAAAAGAAAGATACCTGAAGCTGAAATTTCCACCATGCTTGCTAATTATACTTTTAAGTGTGGAATACCAAAGGAACTTGGAGATCCCGGAGTGCCTACTATACCATGCTCCATTAAAAGAAGTTATGTTAAAACTGCTTTATGTGATCTTGGAGCCGGTGTTAGTGTCATGCCTCTCTCTTTATATCGTAGACTTGACTTGAATAAGTTGACACCTACTGAAATATCTTTGCAAATGGCTGATAAATCAACTGCTATATCTGTCGGTATTTGTGAGGATGTGCCTGTTGTAGTTGCAAACGTTACTATTTTAACGGACTTTGTTATTCTTGATATTCCCGAGGATGATAGTATGTCTATTATTCTTGGAAGACCTTTCCTTAATACTGCAGGGGTCGTTATTGATTGCACCAAAGGCAATGTCACTTTTCATGTTAATGGCAATGAGCACACGGTGCATTTTCCGAGGAAACAACCTCAAGTTTATAGTATCAACTCTATTGGAAAAGTTCCATCGATTATATTTGGAGGTTTCGAATTTCCTCTCCCTACTGTCAAGAAAAAGTATGATATTCTTATTGTTGGGGATTTTCATATCCCCGTTGAGGTAACTTAGTGTCATTCAAAATTTCTCCGGTTCCGGGATTATTCGGATTGAGTTTGTTAACAAGACTTGATCAGCCTTGTTAGTGGGTTCATTTTGATGATCACGAGATGGATGAAACTAGAAGCACAACTTTATGTACCCTCTTTATATTTTCTGTTATTTAGTAGAAATAAAGTAAAATAATATTTTTCTGTCTGTTTCCTGACTTACCCGTGCAATATAAAAATATCCCGAAAATAAAAGTCCTCAGAATGTCATGCCAATTTAATATGATTTTTTCGGGAATATTTGAGAATTTACTGTGCAAAAATTACCATGGGGGGAGCTGCCACCTGGCCACGAGGGTGGAGGGCGCGCCCCCTGCCTCGTGGGCCCATGGTGGCCCTCCTCCACTTATTCCTGCACCCATCTTCTTCCTCTGCCTCACACAAACACGAAAAACCAACTCAAGCACGAGTTCCAGCCCCCGTTGCTGTGATTTTCGATCTCCTTTGATGAGGACATCAATACAATTGTTACACCCACAACCCCTGCTGCTATACATACTGGACCAATTACTAGAGCTCGTGCACGCCAACTAAATTACCAGGTACTTTCGTTTCTTGGTAATGATTCTAATGTTCATGAGAATATGATGCTGCCTAAATTGGATACATTTGTTTTGCTTACAAATGAAGGGCCTAGCTTGGAGAAGGATGAACATTGGAGCAAGAACAAGCATGGAGATGATGGCATGCACAAGGGGAACAAGAACTGAGTTACAAGTGATGATTTCAGGACTTTGAAGCCACCATAATGGGTGCATGAAGCCTTGGACGAAATATACAAGATGCCACTTCATAAATTTCGTCCCGAGGCTATTTTAGGTGCTGCGTCACCTTATTATTGGGCCAGGCCCATGTAATTTCGAAATACATAAGTATAGGCTATTTTTAGAGTCCGTATGTGTGGGGAAACAAGAGATAGGGTTGATTTCGGACTCCTCCACCAAGGGCCACGAAATTCCCCCCCTCTTCCTCCATATATACAGCCCTTAGGGCATCGTTTAGACTTTGGGTTTTGTTTAGATTAAAAGTTCGCCATAGCTGCAACTTCGCGTACTTCGTTTGTGTTCAACGACCAGACAAAGGCGTCACAGAACCCCACCTTGATCAATAAAGCTTTCATCTTATATTCGCAATATCCAGATTGCAATCTTAGTTTCTTGCTTGTTCTTCGTTTGCTCGCAGGAAACAGACCCTCGTGGTCAGGTTGATCGTGCTCCGGCGTGGTCAATAACCTCTCGGAGTTGGTTTAGCGATTGCTAAGGCGCGACGTCCTCGCACGTTCGTAGTCGGATCGTCAAAGTCGACTTCCACCAAAGCGATATCCATCATCTCATCGAAAGACGGGACACCTTTGCCTCTATCATCCTTGCTCAAAGCATCTCTCGCAAAACTGCTTGGGGAGATTATTCCTTGGTATGTGACTCCTCCATTGGCCCAATTAGTTTTTGTTCTAGTGCTTTATTCTTTGCAAATTTGTGCTTCCTAGGTGACCATGTTCTTGAGCTTGTTTGACAAATTTATATGGTTCCAAGTAGTTCCAATGCTTTATATAGGCCCTAGGCACTTGTGGGAGTTGTTGCTATCAATTTTATTGAAGTTGGTTCACTTTTATTTGAAGTTACTAAAATTTCAGAAATTTTTCAGAGGAAACAATATTCTTAGGAGGATGTTCCAAGGTGGTCCTTCAAGGAAGCAAGGTCCCAGGCTTGCAATACGTGATGCTGACGAGGAACCACCAAGAGACGCTCCTGTGAGGCCCTGTGAATGGCCGTCGGAAAATTTTATGAATCAAGTGGGAATCAAAGAAGAATTTAGCGCATATTTGAGTAACACCGGTCTTGAGGACTTTGAAGCTGACAAATGCCCCCAGTATCATGATCTCACAAGTTCATTTGTGAGGAGGTTTGAGTTTTCAACTTTGCGAAATTCTCTTTCAGTCATGTTTGACCTTTATGAAAAATCTTATACCATGGACTTAGAGGATTTTACTTCTGCTTGCAAACTTCCATCTTGGGGTAATGTCAGGGATCCCCCTAAATCCGAATATAGAGACTTTCTTGCTAGAATAACCGTGGGGGAATCTAGAGATATAACACAAGCCACTATAGGGAGCATTCACTTTCCTGCTATACATTATTTTGCTCTCTTCATAGGAAGATGTATAAATGCTAAGGATGAGGCATGCCACATGTGTGTCCCTGATCTCAGTATTCTCAAGAGTGCTGTGTTAGGAGACCAATCTTATCATTTGGGAGCCATTGTAGCTTGCAGGTTGCATCAGAATAGACATAACGGAGATTTCTTTGGAGGAATTTATGCAACCCTCTTAGCTAATTTTCTTGAGGTAGACATTTGTGAGGGTGACATGGAGTTACCCCCTTCTTATTTAGATTTTGATTCTATGGTTTCCCACCAGTTTCTTGAGAGGACTGAACCACCTCTCCAGTATCGACTAATCTTTGATAGACGTCATGTAGTCCATATTGCTCTTCCTGCTCCTGCTTTCTTTGATTCGTAGGCAAAAAGAAGATATATTATTACCAGAGAGGAGGCAGATGAGTACGAAAGGAGAGCGGAGGCTGCTCGACTCCACACTACAGCTCAGGCGGCGATAGCCGCTGCATCACAGTACGACCCCAGCTTCACCTACGGATATCCGCGAGGCCATCCCTGGCAATAGACCAACTTAGGACAAACCTAAGCTTGAGGGAGTACGTATTTCTCACCGACATTACATTTATGTTCACACACTCATTTCTAGATGTCGGTGCTCATACTCTTTCACTGTAATATCCATGCTAGTTTAAATTTCTTTTTCTATTTTCTTCTTGTGTGCTTGATAAACTTTAAGAAAACCCAAAAAATATTAGTGAGTTTACTTTTCATGCTTGTAGTAGAATTAAAAAGAAAACCCAAAAATATTTCCCGTTCTTCTTTTACTTGTTGAGAGTTTTCCCATGTAAATAGTTTTTATTTCTTTTTCTTTCTTTGGGGGTCGAGAAGACTCTATTGAAAATGCTTAGTGGCTCTTACATGCATGATTGATTATTTAAACTTAGAGCCCATATTACTTGTCTTCTTTCTTGAGTTGAATGCTTGCAGATTCCAGCTTAGTCCAATGCACGTGCACTCTTATTATTATACACACCGTTCGGTCGTGCAAGTGAAAGGCAATGATGATGATATATGATGGATTTATTGGGAAAAGAAAAGCTGGTATGAACTCGACCTCTCTTGTTTTTCTAAATATGATGATTCATCGTTCTTGATTCAGCTATTATGAAGTAAACATATTTGCAATGACATTTAGAGATTATAGTTGCTTGTTCCATGCTTGATTAGCTATGAGTTATAATGGTTTAACTTGCGTGCCAACATGCTATTAGAATGATTTTGATGTGGTATGATGGGGTGGTATCCTCCTTTAAATGAATTGAGTGACTCGACTTGGCACATGTTCACGCATGTAGTTGAATCAAATCAACATAGCCTTCACGATATTTATGTTCATGGTGGATTATATCCTACTGATGCTTGTACTCGGTGTGAATTAATTTTAATGCATGTTTACGACTGTTGTCGCTCTCTCAGTTGGTCGCTTCCCAGTCTTTTGCTAGACTTCACCTGTACTAAGCGGGAATACTGCTTGTGCATCCAAACTCCTTAAACCCCAAAGTTATTCCATATGAGTCCACTATACCTACCTATATGAGGTATTTACCTTCCGTTCCAAGTAAATTTGTATGTGCCAAACTCTAAACCTGCAAATAAACATTCTGTTTTGCATGCTCGAATAGCTCATATGTCAACTAGAGCTGCCCTTATCTTCCATGTTAGGCGGGTTATTCTCAAGAGGAGTGCACTCCGCTCCTCATTCACGAGAAAATGGCTGGTATCCGGGATGCCCAGTCCCATGCTTTATGCAAACTAAATCAAAATAACTGCAAACAAAACTCCCCTTGGGACCCGTTGAACGTTGGAGGCACTCGTTGTTTCGAGCAAGCCATGGATTGATGCTTGTGGAGGAAGGGGAGTATAAACTTTACCATTTTGTTTGGGAACCGCCTATAATCTGTTTAGCATGGAAGATATCGTCGTCTTTTAGTTGTTATGTTGACAATGAAAGTATGCCGCTCAAAATATAATGTATCTCTATTTCAAAACCGAGCTCTGGCACCTCTACAAATCCCTGCTTCCCTCTGCGAAGGGCCTATCTATTTACTTTTATGTTGAGTCATCACCCTTCTTATTAAAAAGCACCCACTGGAGAGCACACTGTCATTTGCATTCATTATTATTGGTTTATATTCAGTATGACTTGACCGGATCTCTTTAACCATGAATTACAATGTTTGGTCAGTCCTTGATCTTTAAAGGTGCTATGCATTTATGTTTTGCGGTCTCAGAAAGGGCTAGGGAGATACCATTTTGTTATATCATGTTATGATTATTTTGAGAAAGTGTTGTCACCCGAGTTTCATTATTATGGCTTGCTAGTTGATTATGCTATTGATATGAGTAATTGTGAGACCTACGTGTCATTGTGAATATGGTTAGTTCATAATAATTTCTACGACTGGAATGCTGGCTTTTCATGTTTACAACAACAAGAGCAAACAGAGTTTGTAAAAGTTTTTCTTTTTCTCTTTCAGTTTGTCAACTGAATTGCTTGAGGACTAGCAAGGGTTTAAGCTTGGGGGAGTTGATACGTCTCCATCGTATCTACTTTTCCAAACAATTTTGCCCTTGTTTTGGACTCTAACTTGTATGATTTGAATGGAACTAACCCGGACTGACGCTGTTTTCAGCAGAACTGCCATGGTGTTGTTTTTTGTGTAGAAAATAAAATTTCTCGGAATGTCCTGAAATTCCACGGAACACCTTAGAAAAATAAAGAGAAATCCTCGCAAAAGATGAAGACCAGGGGGCCCACACCCTGCTCACAAGGGTGGGTGCCCCCCCCGGGGCGCGCCCCCTACCTTGTGGGCCCCCTGGTGGCCCTCCGGCGCCAACTCCAACTCCATATATTGGCTTTCGGGGAGAAAAAAATCAGAGAGATGAAATCATCACGTTTTACGATACGGAGCCGCCGCCAACCCTAATCTCTCTCGGGAGGGCTGATCTGGAGTCTGATCGGGGCTCCGGAGAGGGGGATTCGTCGCCATCGTCATCATCAACCATCCTCCATCACCAATTTCATGATGCTCACCGCCGTGCGTGAGTAATTGCATCATAGGCTTGCTGGACGGTGATGGGTTGGATGAGATTTATCATGTAATCGAGTTAGTTTTGTTAGGGTTTGATCCCTAGTATCCATTATGTTCTGAGATTGATGTTGCTATGACTTTGCTATGCTTAATGCTTGTCACTAGGGCCCGAGTGCCATGATTTCAGATCTGAACCTATTATGTTTTCATGAATATATGTGTGTTCTAGATCCTATCTTGCAAGTCTATAGTCACCTACTATGTGTTATGATCCGGCAACCCCGAAGTGACAATAATCGGGACCACTCTCGGTGATGACCATAGTTTGAGGAGTTCATGTATTCACTATGTGATAATGCTTTGTTCCGGTTCTCTATTAAAAGGAGGCCTTAATATCCCTTAGTCTCCAATAGCACCCCGCTGCCATGGGAGGGTAGGACAAAAGATGTCATGCAAGTTCTTTTCCATAAGCATGTATGACTATATACGGAATACATGCCTACATTACATTGATGAACTGGAGCTAGTTCTGTGTCACCCTATGTTATGACTGCTACATGATGAACCACATCCGGCATAATTATCCATCGCTAATCCGGTGCCTACGAGTTTTCCATATACTGGTTTACGCTTATTTACTTTTTCGTTGCTGCTGTTACAATCACTACAAAATACCAAAAACATTGCTTTTACTGTCTTTACTTTTGTTACTGTTACCACCACTATCATATTACTTTGCTATTAAACACTTTGCTGCAGATACTAAGTTTCCAGGTGTGGTTGAATTGACAACTCAGCTGCTAATACTTGAGAATATTCTTTGGCTCCCCTTGTGTCGAATCAATAAATTTGGGTTGAATACTCTACCCTCGAAAACTGTTGCGATCCCCTATACTTGTGGGTTATCATCATCGCCGGCAACAATCCAGCGTGCTGATGTGGCGCCGTCATTAGGGGCTAATGACCCAGCTAATTAACCCTCTCTCACACTGACAGCTGGGTCCCATTTCCTATCTAAACACAGTTTATTTTCTATTAATGTTTAACTAACCCCAGTGGGCCCACGCGTCAGCTTTGACCAAGCTGACGTGGCCGTTGACTGGGCCCACACGTCAGGGACTCTAGCCAGCACCGTGACACTGACCAGTGGGACCCATTGGTCAGGTTTGACCCGGGGCAGCCCTGTTGACCTGCTGAGGTCAGCATGACCTAATGTTGACATAGTAAACATTTTCTGGAATTAAAATAAATCAGAAATGATTTATAAATTTTAGAAATTGATCTAAACTTCTAAAAATCATAGAAATTCAACCGTAACTCCAAATTAAGTAATTTATATATGAAAAATGATCAGGAAAATCCAATCTATCCATCTGTACTGGTTTAGTGCATGATAAATCAAATTAACCTTGCTGTTTAGTGAAAAGCATGATAAGGCACTATTTAAATTCATAAATTGAGCTTGGGATTGAACCTTTGGTTCAAAATGACCCAAACCCATCTGGTTGTAGTTGCATTAGGCCAACATACTCATATTGCCATGTCATGATCATGCATCATATTGTGCATTGCATTGATTGTGTTTCCTTCTGAGTTGCCGGTGTTTGTCCCCTCTCAGTAGACGACATACCGATGATGAGTTTGATGACACCGATGAAGAACTATACTATCTTCAGAAGTGCCAGGCAAGCAAAACCCCCTTGTTCATTCTGATACAATCCCACTCTCTTGCTCCTGCTCTCTTTTACTGCATTAGGACAGCAACGACTCATGTGTTACTTGCTGTGGTAGTTGAACCCCTTTCCCTCTGCATGACCTGTCATTGCCACAGTAAATAGATGAAACCCACTAGCATGAGTAGGATTTGTTTGAGACCTGATGTGCCTACTCATTCATGCTTGTTTGTCATGCCTGCTACTGCTTAGAGTTGAGTCTGGTCTGATTCATCGGGGATGATTTGGAAGGTTGTGAACATATCCTACTGTGTGTGAGCTAAGTGTGTGAACACGATTTGGTAAAGGAAGCGGTGAGAGGCCAAGTAGGAGTACATGGTAGGTTGTCTCATTGAAGTCGTCCTCAGGAACTGAGTTCTGAGTTTGTGATCCATGAAACAGCTACTACCATGCATCGGGCCCTGAAATGTGACCCCGCTCGACTTCTTAACCACCCTAGTCCTCTGTCCAGGAGTTGGACGTAGTTTCTGGTGTTCGTAGTATGCTGGAGGCCATGCGCAGCACTGACCCGAGGGGTGGGCTGTGATGTGGTAGGCACGTTGCACAATGTACCGGGCGCCCGTTTGGTGTCTCAGGAACCCTGCACACATCGTTTGGGGCCGTATGTGGAAACTTTGGCCGGACTCCCTACGGATGGAACCTGAATAGGTGATAAACCTGGACTAGAGACTTGAGTGTTTAGGTAGGTCGTGGTCTACACCCACGTCGGCTTTTGCTTGAAGTCTGCCGAGCACATGTCGTGTGTAGACGCTAAGTGGTGGAAACATGTGTGAAGAAGTACACCCCTGCAGGGTTATAAATAATCTATTCGAATAGTCGTGTCCACGGTAAAGGACTTCTGGGTTGCCTATAACAGTTCATAGACAAGTGAAAGTGGATACTCTAAAATGCGCAAGATAAGCGTGAGTGCTATGGATGGCATTCTTGTAGGGAGACGGGAGCGGATCCATAGTGGTGTATTGATATGGTGAATATGTGGACTCATGTGCGCCACCTCAAAGTGTTACTTGCAGTCATAGTTCAGGATAGCCACCGAGTCAAAGCTAGCTCGCTGCAGTTAAACCCCACCATCCCCTTTGTTGATAATAATGCATATGTAGTTAGTTCTGATGTAAGTCTTGATGGGTACATTTGTACCCACGTTTGCCTATTTTATGTTTTTGTAGAGAGACTTCAGTCTCACTGGTAGTTCTGTGTGGACTTCGACGTTTAGCTTGTTACCTCAGCTACGATCTTGTTCCCTCGGCATGATCTGGTAGATAGTCAGGCTTCTCAGCCTTTTTCATTTGTAGATGTCTGTACTCAGACATGTTAAGCTTCCGCATGTGCTTTGACTTGTATGCTCTGAATGTTGGGTCATGAGACCCATGTTTGTAATATCTCGCTCCTCGGAGCCTATTGGATAAACTACTTGAGTTGTAGAGTCATGTTGCGATGCCATGTTGTATTTGCACATATCGAGCATATTGTGTGTATGTTATTGAAATGCTTGGTATGTGTGGGATCTGACTATCTAGTTGTTTATCCTTGGTAGCTTCTCTTACCGGGAAATGTCTCCTAGTGCTTCCACTGAGCCATGGTAGCTTGCTACTGCTCTGGAACACTTAGGCTAGCCGGCATGTGTCCTTCTTTGTTCATGTGTCTGTCCCTTCGGGGAAATGTCACGCGATGTCTACCGGAGTCCTGTTAGCCTGCTACGATTCTCTGGAGTCCTGGTAGCCCAGCTGCTATAGCCAGGATTCACTCGCTGATGACCGACACGTTCGATGTTGGGTCATGTATGCCTGTCCCTGTCAGTTAGTTCCACTTTGGGTTCACGACTAGCCATGTCAGCCCGGGCTCCTTGTCATATTGATGCTTGCAACACTATCATATACGTGTGCCAAAAGGCGCAAACGGTCCCGGGCCTGGTAAGGCGACACCCATGGGAATACCGTGCGTGAGACCGCAAAGTGATATGAGGTGTTACATGCTAGATCGGTGTGGCATTGAGTCGGGGTCCTGACAGATAGTTTTTGAGAACACAAAATCATAGCAGTACAGAGACGTACAAATCCTAGGCGGGCTAGTTTGGCCTAGTGCGTTTCAGTGATATGACGTGCTACAGTGCCGTCCAGTCTTGGCGTGTGGTAGCAGTATTGCGGGTATAGTAAGTTTTCTTGAAGAAGCGGAATTCAACGAAGTCATGATGGTTCCTTCATCCGACCAACTTACAGTGGGAAAGGTTGGGCCTGCGCTACCACCGGGGTGGACCAGGATAATTTTCTGCATGGCAGGTGGACCAGGATGGTCGACGTCCCACATGTCGGTGAATGAAAGTATTCTTTCCGATATCGAGGATGAAAGCTATTATCTCCACTGTTACGACGGAGGAGTGTGAAACACGGCAACCTAGTGAACTTGGCACGGGCACAACTCCCTCCTTCCTCATGTACCATAGTGTTAACTATAAGGTTACAACTTTTTACCTTCTTTTTTTTGACACAATTGTTTTTTTATACCCCTTTTTTAGAATTAGTTTTTTATACCTTTTTTTGAGAATTAGTTTTTTTATACCTAGGAGCATGTGTAGAGACGGGCTCTTGCAGAGCCCACTCCTTGACTTTGTCAATGCCTCCCTCTCCTCCATATAAGCGGGCTTATAGCTTGGTATTGTACTACCTACTTGCTATGAATGCAGGCAGCTGGCGTCTGAGGGGGAG